>NC_141541.1:77328750-77632500 GCF_021556685.1 Rattus norvegicus
TTTTACCAGCATGCCCAGGTTCTGAGGAATCCTAACTCAGGTCCTCGTGCTTGCACGGCTGGCGCTTTATTGATGAGCCATTTCCCCAGCTATAGTTCTTCTCTGTACTAGCCACATGTCAAGTGCTCGAGAGCCACTGTGACTAGTAGTTAGAGGCACTAAATAGTGCTTCCTTGTGGAAAATCCATACAGAATATTGGAGGGCTTGTGAGAGCTCTTGTGGGGGTGGGAGTAAAGAGTAGAGAGGCCCAGGGACTAGGGTCGTAGTAAGCTCTTCCAGATGGCTGTTACGCACACCCATTTCAGGATACAGTCCTCTTAAGGACGGCAGAAGTTTGTTAGTGAACCTGGACAACCTGGTATAGCGATGGAGCATCTTCTGAGGGGCTTCTCTCTCTCTCTCTCTCTCTCTCTCTCTCTCTCTCTCTCTCTCTCTCTCCTCCCATGCAAGATTTTCCAACCCAGACTTTCAGATGAATATGAGGAGCATCTGTGCTGGCAGCCAAGAGTACACTCAGTGAAGCCCTCCTGGTTCTTCCAAGGCACACTCAATATACAAGAAAGGGGGCTTTCCTGCGCTAGCTCCCTCTCTCCTTCTCCGGGACTGGGAGGATGGAAATAACCTCACCGCTCCCCTTGAGCATGTTTGACTCATAAGTACATTCCCTCTAAAATAAATTTATTTCCTGCTGCCTTCCTCCCCACAAAGCCCAACCAGTGATGAATACCAGACTTCATAGCTTATTTGTCAGCACAGGGTACCTGTGAGGATTCCTGCGGAAGATAAATTTTGGTTTGGGAGAGGGAGGGGCTGGAGAAGGAGGGACCCGGACATGAATAAATCTTAACATGTTGTGCCAGACTGTGAATGAGCGTTTGCCTCGGCAAGGCTCACCTTCCTGACAAGGGATGATAAATTACCCTCTTTGTTGACACCTTCATTGGGTTATTTATGGCTCATTAATTGAACCGAAAAGGGGCCTTGTAGACCCAGCAGGGGACCATACAATGCTCCTCCAATGGACCCAGCTCAAAGAAAAGAACAAAGAGCTGAGAGGGGGGAGGGCAGGAGTTTGTCCAGCTCCTTGACTTGAGGACACTCTTCACCAAACAATTCAAGATTAATAAATGAAAACAGAGCTAATTATCAATGGGGATAGTAACAACCCCTCAACCTACCCACCCCCCCCAACCCTTAGCCCCTGTGTTTCTTGGAACCTTCTAGAGAAATAGGTGCCTAGAGCACTGTGCTGTGTTGGCAGGATCATGCTTGAATTTCCTAGCAAGTCAGCCATGGAGAAGGGAGTACTATTGGAAGACTTAGGCTAAGTCCCAGTGCCTCCACAGGTTTGCTCTGTTAACTTTGGAAGCTTGTGTGACCCCTAAACTCTGGTGTCCTCCCTTTTGAAATGAGAGTGTTGGAGTAAAGGACCTCAAAGCCTTATGCTGCTCCTTTCTGATGTTGTTTGGGTTTTTCTTACTATGTGCATGTGTGTGCCTGTGCGTGTGCATGTGGAGACTGGAGGACAGCTGTAGATGTCACCCGCAAGAGTTTTCCACCTTGTCCTTTGAGACAGGGTCACTGACTGAACCTGGAGCTCACCTGTGAGTACCAGAGATCATGCTGTCTCTGTTTCCTCGGGGCTTGTATTCCAAGCATACACCAGCCATGCCTGGCCTTCATACATGGACTCAGGGGCTTGAACTCAGGGCCTCAAGCTTGTGAGGCAATCGCTCTTCCCACTGAGCATCTTCCCAGCCATCCTTTGTAACTTCAAAAGCTCCACGAAGGGAAAGCAGACTCTCTCCACTCCCATTGATCTGGTTTAACATGTCCACTTCTGCTTCTTAGCTGTTGACTTACTGTGTTGTATTTCCTGGGTCCCTATTGTGCATCAGATCCCAAGGGAGTGTGGGAAGACACATTCAGTACGTGTGGATGTATTCTTGGCTTCCACGAACTTCTAGTCTAGAATCCTGGTCGTTCGGGAGCTGAGTATTCTCAGTAACTTACAGATTAGCTTGTGTCTGGATGAGGAGCTCACCGGGTAGTTTCCGTGAGTAAATTCTGCTTGCTTTCACAATACTGGAAGAGGACATGGTTGCAGCTGTGTAGGAGAGGCTGCTCCTCATATGCAGGGTGCCATTGTGGTCATGAATGTGCTAAAGGGGAGTTCTTGCTTAAAATGCAAGGTGTTTTCCCTCCACTCTAGCCTTCTACAAGGTTCTATCTGATTTAAAAAAATATATTTCATTCATAAAGGGAATGGCAAGAAGGCTTCATCTGTTTATTTCCTTAGAGAAACATTCAGTCATCTTATTCCACAGAATTTCATTACGTCCGTTCTGTCTGTGTGTCACGAGTTGGGTTCAAAAGATGGCTCAGCAGTTAGGAGCACTCACTGCCCCTAGAGGACCTAAGTTCAGTTCCCAGTGTGAATTAGGTAGATTCACAACCACCTGTAACTTTGATTCATGGATTCATGGGCTCCAATGCCCTCTAGCATCAGTCAGGAACATGATGAACAAAGCAGACACAGGTACACACACACACACACACACACACACACGCTTTAAAAAATATGAAAAGGGTACTCATTATTAGAGCCAATGGAGTTGGTTGCTAAGCAGAACACAAAATTGAATGAGAGCAAGAGTGGATTCTGATAGTCATTGAAACTGACCTGCTTATATTTCTAGTGGTGAAACTGAGGGCCAGAAGGGCAAAGTGCTCTGTTCAGATGGCTAGAGACTGGAGTATTTCCACATTGAGTGGAAAGTCCTTCTTTTAAATGTAGACCACTGGGACAGAGCTCCAGCTGGACCTCACTCAAGATGGCTTTGACCTCATTCTGAGAACAGCCAGTCCAGTGGGCACTGAAGTCTGTATGATAAAGTGCCTCATCACTTGGGATGGGGAGGGATGGGGAGGGATGTTGTATTTTGTGGTCCCTAACAATGTACAATTTGACAAGTCTTGGCTGGGTGCTGCAGTCCAACCTGTTTGCTTTAGATTTAAATGTGGGAACACTGGAGATGTTGATAAGGAAGTTATCTTTAGAGAACATAGACACCTGAAGGTGGCATGCTGAATAGGTAGGCGTTCCAACACTTAGAAGCTGCGAAGAGAAACTTCTAGAATCACAGATAAAACCTTGCCTGGATGTGAGGGGGCCTCTTGCTCCATTGTGTGAGTGTATGTGTGTGTGTGTGTGTGTGTGTGTGTGTGTGTGTGTGTGTGTGTTATATTTTATGTATGTTATAGAATGTATAATATTTGCTATATTATATATTACACATTACATATTACAGGGGGTCATCTGTCTGAACATGGTTCACCTCTCTATGAGCACAGTTAAAAATATTAATTTCAGTGAGGACCCATGCCTTGATACTTTATTTTTTAAAGAAAGATTTACTTACTTCATGTATATGAGTACACTGTAACTGTCTTCAGACACACCAGAAGAGGGCATCAGATCCCATTACAGATGCTTGTGAGCCACCATGTGGTTGCTGGGAATTGAGCTCAGAACCTCCGGAAGAGCAGTCAGTGCTCTTAACCTCTTGAGCCATCGCTCCAGCCCTGCCTTGCTCCTTTATAAGGAGCTTGAAAATGGAAGAGTTGAGTTCGTGGGAAAAAGTCCAATAGAAAACTGACTTGGGATTTGACATCAATTTCCTGACTTCATATCCATTCTTTCCTTAGGGTTACCTTGTGTAGGCCCCTGCTTGTGTATTCCACAGTCCACGAGTGGCCATAGAGATGACCTGTAGTGAATGGCGCCCCTCTGCCAGAAGATCCTGCAGTTGCTATCCGTTGTGTTCAAAACCATGTTCTTTTCGTTATTTTAGGTTTTTGTCACTGAAAATGCTCTTTTTATTCCATTGAAAGGGATGTGGACACTTCCAGCTGCTCCCTTTGGTTCTTTTTTTTTTTTCCGGAGCTGGGGACGGAACCCAGGGCCTTGCGCTTACTAGGCAAGCGCTCTACCACTGAGCTAAATCCCCAACCCTGAAAATTCTCTTAAATGGGAAATTTCTCACTCCAGTAAATGAAAAGTAAAATGTGTGCATTCTACTCCACCGGGACAGACCGGAACGGAGTCTGATTGTTACTGCATTAGAACAAAATGGAATTCTATTCCATTAGAAACAGGATGGGATGCCCCTGAGTCAAGTGGATAGACATGTGATTAGAGACATCTAAAATGTGTTTAGTACTGTCTGTATATTATGAGTACAAGGCCAAGCTGGGCCACACAGCAGACCCTATCTCAAAAATAATACCTAAGAAAACTTTATAATTAATTCATTTTCGTTTGTTATTAGTTTTAGGGGTGTGTGTGTGTGCGTGCATGTGGGTGCATGTGTGTGTGTGTGTGTGTGTGCGTGCATGTGTGTGTGTGTGTGTGTGTGTGTGTGTGTCTTTGAAGATCTATAACATTTGATCTTACAAAATTGGAGCTACAGATGGTTATGAGCCCCCCCTAACATGAGCACTGAGAACCAGACTCGGGTCTTCTGCAAGAATAGTATACACCATTAACCACTGAGCCATCTTGCTGTCCTAAAGTTTTTCTAATTTAACATGGCTGTAGTGATGACTTTAATTTTCATCTTTTTGTTTATTTTATATTTTTTATGTTTCTTTGTTTATTATATGAGCATGTATATGCTGGTCCTGGTCATGGGACAAAGTTCTTTTAAAGTAAAAGGGTGTTCATCGCAATGTGAACTTCATCTCCAATAGATGTGATGAAAAAAATAATGAACTCAAGCCCTCCCTTCCATCCTTCCGGAACGTGTATGAGTTCAAACCTCAAGCCTCAGGAAACTCGTCAGCTAACAGGTCCAGCTGAGTTGTCAGTAAGCTTAAGCCCAAATTCTCTTCCAGAACAGGGTATGCACAGTGGTACGGAATTGTTGGCAAGAGCAGAGAGCAAGCACCAGGGTAAATTCTGTGCACTTGGTGAGTTCAGTAGGATGATCTTTCCTGAGCTCTTTCTTCCTGTAGTGCCCTACACCATCAGGTTCTGATGGTCATTTGTCACAGCCCTGCTTACGACAGGGTCAGCTAGGCTAAGGGCCCTGCCAACCCCCTCCACACCCCATGTCTGGAGCAACCTGGTTGAACTGCATCTAACTCGCGGCATGCTGTTGGGTGAGTTCGAAGGGAGGGTCCATGCTACCTGATCCTGCTGGGGTGTTGCCACTGTGATCTCTGGTGGGGCCAGGGTAGACACAGAAGCCATGAGGCAACTGGCAAAGTAGAGTTTCCTTACTCCATTCAAAAAGGCGTCACTCTCTGTGTGGCAATTGATCTTGAGACGCAAATGAGTAGATGAATCAACAGGACAGAGTAGTAAACGAAGCAGATGCATCTTAGGACTGTGGGTTCTTCTCTCAGGAGCCAGGGTAGACCCTTAGCCCTATCCACCCTTATTCACAAATGCAGTTTATGCTCATGAGTCGGGTGCTATTCCCCTGCAGCTCTGGGACCAGCTTTTGAAGGAATCTGCATAAGAGAAAATGCTTCCTGAGCATGGGATCCTGTCTGTCTTTAGACCTCAGAGGGCAGCATCTATGTTCTGGATGGAAACACATACTGGAGGAGAGGGGGAAAAAATCATTGAAATGAGTTTTGTCTTCAACCTTGTACCATAATGTCGGAAAAGCTTAAAACATGTTTTCTTGCAAACCATTGAGACCAGATGCCACGTTTGTCTGCCTTTGTGGGGATACTCATTAAAATGTTTCTTCTGACTGACTGGGGAGATAGGTCAGTGGGCAAAGTGTGTCATGGAAACATGGATGCCAGAATCTCGAACACCAATACCCATGTGAAAGGTAGGTGAGTTCGATGCTCTGTATGTAATCCCAGATCTCAGAAACAGAGACAGGCGAATCCCAGAGCAAGTTGGCTAGCCAGACTGGCTCAACGGTGAGGTGGGTTTTCAGATAGGACATTATGCCTCAGTGTTAGAAAGTGGAGAGAGACTAAGGAAGACATCTGAAGACTGCCTCCAGGCTCCGCATACATGCACGCTCCTGCACACACACAGGCAGATCGCACACATACAGATGCCTCCCTCCAAATTCCTTGTTTGTAGTGTAGCAGTCGTAGCTCTCTCTCCTTGTGGGCACAGTCCCCAGCATGCCTTTTTGTTAGATATGATACTGGCTGCAGGAGTGGTCCACGGTTCCAAAAGCACCTTTGATGGGTTCCTAGAGTATTCCCAGGAGCCTTCGGGACTGTATCATTTATTTTGTGCAGTACCCTGTTTGGCAGTGAGGTGTCACAGGAGTCCCCCTCCCCCCACCCATCCGTCGTTTCTATAATTGGCTGCTGAATCATGTGAATCAAGAATACTGCTAGCGTTCGATCTCTGCATCTAGGATGCAGAAGTATGCGTGTCAAATGAATTCAAAGTCATCCTCAGATACACAGAGGGCTCTGTGGTCAGCCTGGGCTCCATGAGACCCTGCCTCAGAAGGCAGAAGCAAAACAGAGCAAAAGTGTACGGAGCAAACAGAGACCCCAGAGGCCTTTCCCAAGGCCTGAGGTAAAGGGCTTCTGTGAGTGAACTGGGAAACATTTTGTGAGAAACTGGGTAAAATGAGGCAATGTGTGGTGATAATGGTGTTGTGATAAAGTGATTTCCACCCACCCCTCACCTCACAGTCATCATCTGGGCTGGAATGACTCTCCTTTTCGGACCAACCAGTCTACACTGAGACATCCTAGTCACCCCAAGGCCACAGTCATGTCCACACTTGGTGGTGTACACTCATGGTCTTAGATCAATGTCCTCTGGCATGTATCTCCTGTTTACATGATACAGAGTGTTGTCACCACCCTAAAAGTCCCCGCTTGCTACTCTACCTGTTCACCCATCCCTGCCCGCAAACTCCTAGCAACCACTGATTTTTATTGTGTTTTTATAAAGCTGTTTCTTAGTGATATGAAGTCATTTATAAATGGATAGATGTCTCTGTTTTTAAAGGATACATTTAGTTTTTGAGTGCTAGGAGGCAGGATATCATCAGGAGTTCGACGATGATCAAGGCAGGGAGGTGTGGCCCCGAGTGTCTGTTCTTATTCTCCTTAGTTGGATATAGTTCCAGTACTTTGCATGAAGTTATAAAATGGTTTCAATAGTGGATGGCTTGAAATTGAGTGCTTGCCCTGTGTTGGATTCAGGGAGGGGAGTGATTTATATGCAGAAGGCTGTTAGCACCAATATTGTGTGTATGAGTTCAGGTGTGTGTGCAGAGCCTGTGTCTATGGACATCAGCCTGGAAGCCAGAGATTAGCTTAGATGTGGAGGTCAGATGTCAACCTCAGGCAACTTTCCTCATCATCAGAACTAAGACAAATGTCTTTTGATTGGTGGGCTGATGACACCTCTACCTCCATCCACAGAAACTTTCTACCCTCCGCTCCAGTGCATAAGATCCAAACTGCTTACATAAAACACAGGCAGGGCCAAGTGAGGACGAGAAAACAGTTGTAAAGGCGTCTGCCTCTACAGGGGAAATTGCGCTGTCAGCCCCAGAGTAGGAGAGAAATCTGGATGGACTGAAGATCTCCCCCCCCCCCTCTCTCTCTCAGAGGAACCTCACACAGGAGTCTCTGTATAGATGTGTTCAGTAGATAAGAGGCAAACATTTTAGGCCTCGTAGTGTTGGTAATTTTCATTCAGAGGTGACCAGTGTGAACTCCAGGCCTGGCTCCATCATTTATCTGCTACGAGGTTTTTAAGACCACACATTCACCCCTTCTAGTCTCTCTGCTCCCCCTCTGCAAAAGAATGAGTGCCCAGTGTAGTTCAAAGAGACAGAGAATCCCGAACTCTCCATATTCCTAGCACCCAATTGTGGGGTTCCCTCTGTTCTAATATCCTGTGGTGTACAGTAAGAAAGTAAGGCCTGTCCTTTCAAGGGTTGATGAGGAACGGTCAAGGGTGGAGCCTTTCAGGATCAGTTTTGTGGTGGTGTACCTGGATTGGTGTGTGTTAGTCCTCCTGGCAGGTCAGGCTGTGTGGCTACCTCTCTTCTCTGCTGCCACCTCCAGTCTGCAGCTTGTGTTCTCCCAGCCCCAGGGCAGAAGGTCAGGGGGAGGATCAGACAGTTGGCAGCATCCTAAGCTCGCCCCATCCCTGAGCCTCTACACAAAGGCTCTTAGCTGTCACACTCTGCTAGGCAACTTAGTCATCCTTTGCTGTGCTGAGACCCGCCTGGTACACCCGTGAGCCTGTGTCCTCAGCTGAAGCTAGCACAACTCTTTCACGTCCCCTCCCTGCCACCAGGGCATCCGGACAGAACAAGTTTGCGCAGTAGCATCCTCACCTGCCAGGAAAATAAAAATAAATGATAATTTAAAAAGAGAGAGAGAGAGATTCCTGATACCATCAGGGCTCCTTCCTTGCAGTCCACCAGGAATGCAAAACCAAATCCCTTACATAATGACTTTTTCTTAAAAGGCCACAGAACTCATGACGTAGGTGGGTAGTTCTGAGGGGCCAGGATTGGTGGAACTCAGGGTGCTACGTTTCCACATGCCATCTCAGTCATAATTACCATGAAATTATATAAGCGCAGATTACCCTGCCCTGTGTGTCATGTAAATAAATCTGTACCCTGCTTTATGATAATGAACTGGGAAGGTGTGGCTTGCTAATCAGGAGGCACAGGAAATTTACCAGTGGGCTACCAGACTCACAACTTTCTCTCAGAGCCTCAAAAAGACGACTGGAGCTGGTTGGGTTTGAATCAGTCAAATTCTTGGTGAGGCACCCTAGACTAGTCTGTTTTTCTTCTCTTTCCGTCTTTGCTGTTTGAACCTTCAAAGTGTGGTTCTGTTAATTTGGCAGTTAATTAGAGCTCCCGAGAATGTAAACTACTCAGGATCCACAGGCAACAAACCCCCAAAACACACCGCTTTGTATGACTCCGAGGAAATGTTCGGTACCTCTGAGCCTCAGTTTCCTCCTCTGAGAAATGGAACAAAGCCAGGGGATGATACCAGGGGTTGGTAGCACATTTTCTTCCAGGGTCAGTAGGATTAGCTGAGGTGACTACAGGGATTCACTCTGTATAAACAGCAAGTTTAGCTGTTATCGACTGTGACAAGGAGGACCTGTCTTCTGTACCAAGAGCTGGGTCTGACTCAGCTGAGTTAAAGCCCTGTCAAATCAGAGACATCGTCACGCTTTGTCGCTAGAGAATGACACAAGAAATCCAGGACGGAACCTTGGCCATCTTCTGAAGAGATTATGGGACTGCTTCCCTCCTGAAATAACTGATGTTTCAGCTGCGTGAGAGGGAGAAATTACACCCAGAGACTGACAAACTGGGAGGGGATGCTGAACCCTGGCCAGCAACTGGCTAATCCGCCAGCCAGAACTCCCTTGACCAAGAAGACTCCCATCATGCAATGCAAGCGCCTTTGACTGTGGGTCCCAACTGACTTCTACTTTCTCCCAGATAGAGCGTCTCAGGACGCCTCCCTCCCTCACTCACTCCGGTGGGTTAGTCTAGGGGGGGATAAGGTGGAGGGACCCCAGCAACTTTCCATCGGTGTTAAGTCAGGCTTGGAGAAACTTCTAGGTTGGTTAAGCCACTTTCCTTAGAAGCAGAGACTAGGCTCCCTGGCGTGCCTGAGACCGCACCTCGACGAATACAAAGCTGCTTCCTGACTGATGACAGATTTATATTCCAAAGTGCCACAGAACTTGTAACCATAGTAACAAACAAAGCTATTACATAAAACGACTTTGCCGTGCGAAAGCAATAATTACATTAAGCAGATGGGAGAGGAAGGAGGAGAAGGAGGTCTGATCAATGGGGAAGGCACCAGTAAATTGGACTGAAAAAGAAAAAAAAAAGGCCATTTTCCTTAATGACGTGCAATTGGGGGAGGGGGCTGGAGCGTAAGGACAAGGCCTCAGCCTTGAAGTTGAGAGCAGACCCCACCAGGTGGCAGTGTGCAGAAGTCAAGGTGACAACTCTGTGGAGGTTTTACTAATTCTTGGAGGCTCGGTTTTGAAGCAGGGTGCCCTCTCCCGTCGCCAGTTTGATGGAGGGATTTCCCTGTCAACACTCACAATGTAGAGCTGGACCCAGCTTAGATTTCGTATTAAAGAGGGTGCAGGTTGAGAAACCTTCTCTCTGCAATAAGCAGCTCGTGGTAAGTGAAGCCTCAGCGGGATGTTATCAGGCCTTGGGCGGAGGAGACGGATCCTGGCCCGCCTGCGGTGCAAGTCTGAGTTTCTGTGAGGCTCTCTCCCTCCAAGCCCTTGCTTCGGACACTGCACTGCCCCTCACAATCACCTTGGCTGCTGTTATGAAAGCCTTGCCCAGGGTCCCACACTCAGCATCTCTGGTTTAATTGTATGTGGTATATAGAGAAGGCATTATGGGTGTTTAGCATTCTCGGAGTCATTCTAACTACGAGTGCTTGGTTGGCTGGAATGCTGTTTCTTAAGGGAGGTCTAATGCAAATTATTACGATGTAGGCGCGTTTGAGGGCAAAGGGAGCTGAGGGCTAGCTTCCACAGCAACTCCGTGTTTCCTTTTTTTTTCTTTCTAGTTCAAAAATAAAAGTCAAGTAATCCAGAAAGTGCCACCCCGATGTTTTTGGCTATTTTTTTTTTTTTTTTTTTTTTGCAGTGGCGTTGGACATCGATGACTTGTCCTTTGCCTCTAGAGAATTGGGAGTCAAGTAGTGCATACTCCCTGACCGGCTAGATCTCTTCCGTGGCACCGACAGGGTTAATACAGCGCAGATGCATCTGGGAGAATCTGAATATCTGTCTAGATGTTGTGTAATTTCAACCAATCAATCAAAGGACACCTTCAGGAACAGCCTTGGGAAAAATGTCAACTAAGCAAAAATGCCTGTCCTCCGTTCCTCCTCCTCCTCTTCCCTCTCCGGTCTCCACCCAGTGGATGGAAAGGCCCTTCTATTTTAGATGTAAATAAGTTGGTGAGCAAAATACTGGGTTACTCAGAGCAGCAAACATCCTTTTCAGGGCTAACACGGGGGTTTTCTAATAGCCTCCATACCTGGAGCTCTTAGTACATAGTAAATAATGCACTGTGAGCTTTATCTCACCCAACGGTCACAGTATTATTTGAGAGGGACCCAGTATGATCTCTGTTTGTCAGAAGAAAGAAAATGAGGTTTCATGTGGCTTACTGTCTTGGGCTTGACCCCAGAGTTAGGAACTGGCAGAGAAATGTGAGCTTTCCTTGGTGTAACATAGACCAGGGTCCTATCCTGTACCCTGCTTCTTTCACGGCTTCTTAGAGCCAGAGTTCCCCTCCTGTCCCTCATAGGAGCCACCAGTCATGTGAGCCTGTTTATATTTAAATTCAAAGTAATTAGAAGCCTGTGGCGTTTAAAGTGTGGTTCTTCAGTCACACTAACCTCATTTAAAGTATTCTGTGGTCACGGGGGCTACAGACCCCTGTACTGCACGGGTCAGAAAGAGAATTTACATCACCATGGGAAGTTCTATAAGTAATTTGCTGTCTAAATATGATGGTGCATGCCAATAAACCCAGTATTTGGAAAGCAGAGGTCAAAGGATTACAAAATTTTTTTGTCTAACCTTGGCTACCCAGTAAAACCTTGAGAAATTGTTTCAAAAGAACCAACAGGAAAGGAAAGGGGGGATAAAATCTGACAAGCTTGACCCAAGTTTGTCTGTCCTCTTCCTCCACATGCACATGGTCTGGCACACGAACATGAACATACATGAAAAATGGCACTGGAAGAGAAAGAGAATTTTCAGAAGAGAGGAGAGCCTGGCATGCCTGTGCCTCAAATATCCTGCTCCGAACTCCGGTTGACTCTGTGCCACCTCTGTGACTTGACCCTGGAGAGTAACTGCAGAGTGCTCCAGCGGGTTCCACACTCAAGCAAATATTTGCTCATATCCATTCTTTACTCAGGCTGCTGTTCTCAAACGTCAACAAAGCAGGGTCCTGGCTTTGTTCTCTCCTTGGCCTGAAAATAGGGCCACTTTTTCTGTTTTCCTCTTGACTCTTGTGACACAAAAAGACCAAGAATGAGGTGGGTCACTTAGCACCCTGAGATGAAAGGACGGCCCAGCCCCTGTCACATCGCTTTGGCGGTGGGGGTTCTGCTGACTGTCTTTAATAAGGAGACTCAGCAGCCAGCATAGAATGCCCAGATGTTGGTCCATTTCCAACAGGCTTTCCAAAGAGAAGTGGGGGGGAGGAGGCTGGGGTGGAGGCCAGCCTCGCAGTCCTGGCTTTACAAACTAGAGGTGGCCCAGGAGCTCCAAGAGACTGTCCAGAGAGTTGACATGGAGGCTGTGGAGTCCGTGGTGGGCTTCTGGTTCTATACCAAGGCCTGAGTCTGAGTGCAGGGTGGCAGGCTTCTAAGCTCACCTCCTTCCCTCCAGCTCAGAAGCCTGGTGGACCTCGCTCAGAGAGGCATCCGCGAGCAGACAACCCTAGAGCTTGGTGTCAGACAGGTAGCCTTGCATGTCCTTTGCTGGGTGTTCGTTCTCCAAATTATACTCGTTTCCAGTACTAAATCTTGCCAATGGTGTGACCACCCTGTAAATTTGGTAAAAGTCATTAAAATCGTACATTAATGCGTGTGGATTTTTCGATATATAAATTGTGCCTCCGGAAAACTGCACTGAAAAATTTAAATCACATCTTTTAATGGATCGTCTAAGTATCTCTCTGGAGTCCAGAGGGTGTACCAAGCTGCACCTTACGCAAAATAATGGACAATTTTCAGGGCTTCTGGTAGGCTTGCTTCCCCTGCCCAGTCTCTGTGGTCTTCTTCCTAAAAGCTAATCCAAACCTTCTTCTTTACCCAATGTGGCTTCCCAAATGAAGTCTTACTTTTTTACTTACTCACTGGGGAAGGAGTCCATTGCCCTGAATCAACTCTTTCCTATATTTGTATTTTAAAATGGTCTCTCTTTACAGCATGGTATGTTCAATCCCCATGCGAGGGATTTAAACTCTTAAAAGAACACATAGAGGGGGGGGGGGGGCGATGGAGCTGGGTTTTCTCTCCAAGAACCTAGAAACCACAACAGGAAGGCAACCGTCTATTGTCTGTCAGTAAAATCAGACAAAGACTGGACTGGCCCTGTGTCCGTAGGCACAGCCATGTAAATGGCTTTGGGAGCAGAGAGTATGCTGTAAGACTGGTCCAGCTGTGCTATCCATCCAGCAGTGGATAGATACTCCATGAGCAGAGCTTGGAGCTTGCTATTGTCTTAAAGACAGCTGGGTACTCATAAATACAAGTGTGTATAAGGCCAGGAGTGTAGCTTAACTGAGTGTTCTTGAATACCATGTAAAAAGCCCAGCACCAATGACATCACTGTATGAACCCAAGTCTCTAGCACTTAAGAATTGGAGGTGGATGGATCAGAAATCTAGGATCGACTGACTACACAGCCATGTTTGTGGCCATTCTTGGATACAGGAAACCCTCTCTCAGATAGTGCTTATATTAATTTATTTCATATTACACACATATGTGTGTTTACAGAGTGTGCGTGTGTGTGTGTGTGTGTGTGTGTGTGTGTGTGTGTGTACGCCACATGAGTGTGTGCAGTACTGATAGAATCCAGGAGAGGGTGATGGATCCCCTAGAACTGTAGTTACAGTTGGTTGCGAGTTACCATGTGGATGCTAGGAACTGAAACCAGGTCGTCTGCGAGAGCATCGAGTGCTCTTAACCTCTGACCTATCTCTCCAGCTCCTCAAATACTTTTCTTTAAATAAAGAAACAGAAAGATCTTTTGTGTATATAGACTCGTGGTTATTGACATGACTAAAAAGCCAGAAGGGAACATGGTTAGTTACCACTATGTTCTTCTTAGTAACTATTAAAAAAGCATCTCCATGGGGCTGATTCCTTTAATCCCTGTGCAAGGGATTTAAAACCTTAGAGGACAACAGAGGAGAGGAGCTGAACAATCTGGGTTTCCCCTCCATGATGGAAAGAAAGAATCTGCTCCTGCAAGTTTTCTCTGACTTTCCAGGCTTATTGTGGTCCACACACCCCCTCCACACACACATACACACATGTAAACTGTAAAACTAACTAATCACCGAAAAGCATCTCTATGGGTAGATTGCTTACTTGTGAGCATGAGGCCCTGAGTCTGAACCCTCCAGGAATCCATACAGAAAAGCCAGGCACCTTGGTGCTTGCTTGTGACTGTAGTGTTGGGAGGTGGAGATGGTCAGACCCCTGGGGCTCAGTAGCCAGCCAGCCTAGCCTACTTAGTTATCTCCTTACTGCTGCTAATATGTACCTGAAGTAGTAGCACAGATGGCTATCACCAGCCCGTCTGATGGCAGAGCATAGTGAAGGCTGCTAAGAGTCAATAGGATATCCTAGAGACAGCTGCTGCCAAGCCCGACGGCCTGAGTTTGATCTGAGTCACCTACGTGATGGAAATCGAGGACCTGCTCTTACAAATTGATCCCTGACCATCCAGATACATGGTGATCTGCACCTCCCCTCCACACACAAATCCATACATGTAGTATGTAAAACTAATTAATTGTAATCTTTACGTCTTCAGTTTAAAACACGGAGAGTAGACTGGAGATGGCTTAATGGGCAAGACACCTGCCACCCAAGCGTAAAAACTTGAGTTTGGATCACCACAAACCACTTAATGCTATGTACAGTATTGCACACTTGTAATGCTAGTGCTCCTACCGTGAGACAGGAGGCAGAGACATAATCTCCAGAGGCTTGAGGAACAGCTAACCTGGTGGGTGCAGCAAAGAACTAGAAACCCTTTCTCAAACAAACTGAAAAATGCAGATAACCCCTGAGGGTCCCCTGATCTCCCAACATGTGTCATAGGGCTTTCTAGAAGCCAGAGAGAAATTTTAAGATCCAGGGTTCATTTCCACAGTGGTTCGAGGAAAATAGACAGGAAATATCAACACCGAGGTGTGGACCTTCCCATTAAGTAAGAAGCTCAAGGATCCGCTGTGTTCGATACAACCCAGAGTGTAATCGTTTGTTCGTAATAACCCGGAGCGTGTTTTGCCTCATGGATGCCGCTCCCGAGCCAGACATCCTGTGGACAGAAACACCCTTGCCTTTTATTGGCGCGTTGTGATGTGATGGCTGCATGAAGCTGGGAAACGCTTTCATTTTCCCCCCTTTGCAGCTCAATTATGAGGCTGAAGGGCAAACATAGATTTTTTTTTTCCCACAGGAAGCTGACTCCTCCAGCTTTCTTGATGGGTAGATTTCTGCATCGCCTCTGCCATGAAGGGTTAGTGGCTTTTAAGAGACAAAAAAATACCTGGAATAAAGAAGGGAAAATAAATAAACAATCAGAGCACATTCCGGGTCGGTTCCCGGAAAAGCGGGAGGCACGCTGAATCTTGGCCTCCTACCTCTGCCTGGCTAGGAGGCGCTAGGAATGTAACCAGAAGCTGAGACTCCGAGTGGTGGCAAGAACTCTGAATTCGGAGCCAGAAATCCAAGCCAGGGTTCTGTCTCCAAACCTTATTGACCACCCTCCCTCTTACCCTCTATCTCGTGAGGAAAAGTGGCCTGGCTTCACCCAGGCATCCTTTATGAAGACTCCGGGACTGTTCCCTGCTTTTTTTTCTCAGAGCATTTCTGTGTAGCCGCTGCAGTGAAGGCTAAGCACGAGAGGAGATGTAGCAGACAGAGAAGGAGGTAGCAGCAGATACCACTCCTGGCTTCACTGCTATCACTGACTTTTTCTGCTAGCAACCAAGGTTCTAGCATCCGCCCCAGGGTTGGTGGCGATCATGGGGGATTGGTGAGCTCTTTTAGTTTTAGCTGAGTGACCACAGGCTAGTGGAGCCCACCAGCATAAAGGCTGCAGTAGAATCCAAGGCAGGTAGAATCTCAGGATCTGCTGGCCTCGTCCATGCTGATACGGGATTAGGGATGAGCCACGCAGTAAGTCCCCCTCCTCCAGCACACGTGCATGGGTGCCGTGTGGAGAACGCGAAGGTTGCATACATGACAGCGGACTCTCAGGACAATTCAGCCTGAGATGAATGACATGGGAAGACCCCTTTCCCTCTCCTTCCCAAGGAGGGTCACCATGGAGGGATAACCATCTAGACAGACACAGGAAGCTGCAAGGACAACATAACACCTACCTGGCTGTGTGTGTGGGAGATATGGGGGAGTGTGCATCCTTTCTCTGAAGCCTTGTTATCTGTCTAGTGTAACCTTAGATCCCTCTGGGAGAAAGACGACATAAGATATAATAAAATAAAGGACCGTGGAGATAGCTCAGTCGGTAAGGAACACAAACAGGAAGACATGAGTCCAAGACTGAGAATCCAGGATGACCCTGGTCCCCAGCGTAAGCAGATGTAAGATCGGTGAGGTGGGAATGGGAGGGGTTGGGAGTGGGGCTGGGCACTACTTCCACAGACACCGCCACAGAGTCAAAGGGGAAGGAGGATGGGATGGGGGGTTTGTGGAGGGGGAACCGGGAAGGGGGAAACATTTGAAATGTAAATAAATGAAACAACCAATAAAAAATAAATAAATAAACCAGAAAGCAGATAGTCATGGTATGCACTTATAACCTTGGGAAGTTGGGGACTTAAGGACCCTGGAGGTCACTGGCCAGCAAGAGTAGTTTACAAGTTCCACATCAGTGGGAGATCCTGTCTTCAAACAGAGGTGGATTGCACTGAGGAACGACACTCAAGATTGTTCTCTGTCCTCCACAGGCATATACACACATGTGTCGCCTCATAGGCATCCACACACTCGCACACACCAACATGCATACTCTCCTACGTGAACACACACACACACACACACACACACACACACACACCACTAGAAATAAAAATAAACAAAAAACAGATTTTAAAAGAAATATCGTAAGATAATTCCCATCATCATTAAACCAGGCAGCACACTGGGTCTAATTGCCCCAGTTCTTGGCATCTGGCACAGTTTCTGGTTGGCAGAACCAAGCTTGTTGTATGGGTAATAAGCTCAGTGTCCAGCCTGTATTCCTGGGGGCAGTGAGGAGGGGAGAGACCACTATAGAAATGAATATTGAATCCAAAGTGTTATAAAGGAAACCTCTGGAGAAAATTACTCCTGAAGGATGCGGGGCTTCAGTACAGCTGAAAGGACGGACGGCTCTCCTGGCTTTTCCCATTTACAGTAGCTTCCCCAGGCCTATTTTTAGCAGCAGCAATAGTGCCGCCTACCCCTGCACTCATTTTCCACTGATTTTAAAATTTGGTATTATCCTTATCCAGTCTCTACAGAGGTGTCTTCTCTCGCTACATCGTTAGTACTGCCGGGACTGGGGTGGGTCACAGGACATTTTCTAAGAGAAAGTCTCACTCAGAATTTGCATTCTAATTTAGTTAGTGTTTCATTGGTGGTGGTGGTGGTGGTGGTGTTTTTCTCTGTGTTTATTTTGAGCCAAGAGAAAGCATGTTCACACAGAGGTAGTATCTGCACAAGATCTCTGCATAGCTCAGACTCCTACCTCACCTACCCCACACAGTCCAACAGACCTGGATGTGAAAGTGAGCATTCTGTACAGCTGACCCTGAGCTGGGGATAGGCTTCGCCAAGGCATACCAGAGGGGAACTCAACTGAGAAGACTCAACTGGAAGTTATGGAAGTAGCCACAGGAAATGTATGTAGCCGTGCATGTCAGGGTGGAGGTAGGGAGCTCAGGCATCTGGGTAGAAAGCTGGCAAAGGTTCAAGGTCAGAATCAAGTATACCAGAGTGAAGGAGTCAAGGGAATGAATGACTCTTGGGAGGACCACCATGTTAACTATTGGGTTGGGGTGAGGTTTCTGGCCACAGAGCTGGTCAATGTGGGATCCTGGCCCTTGAATAGCACTGCTATCGTCTATGGTAGCTTCACAAGAACTCTACACAAAGTGGCGGATGGCACGGTTGCTGACTGAAGTGCAATACTGTATTCAGTGTGCGTAGTCATGTCTTGGCTACCAGAAATGCTAAATCTCTCGAAAGGGCACCCAAAACACCTGTCTCTTATCTTCTACCTTCATTCTATTAAGAGTGGCTTTGCTACAACTTGATCCCATGGGGTTTATAAGGAACCTTTGGGCCAAGTTTTAAGAAGTTTCCATGTATGAGCCCCCCTGCCCCCAAAGAATTAACATTGTTATCCCAGAGTGTTGGAGGGCTGGAGAAGTAGCTCAGTTGGGAAACGGCTTGCCCCAAGAAGGCCTGGGGACCTGAGTCCACTCCATAGAACAAATTGCATTTTTCAGCACATGCTTCTTTATGATCCTGGGAGGCGGACATTGGTGGATCCCTAGGGCTTGCTAGTCAACCAGCTGAGCCCAATTGGTCAGCCTCAGGTTAGCGAGAGACTTGTCTGGGCAAACAAGGTGAAGAGCTATTGTTAGAGATACCAGATGTCAATCAACCTCTGACCTTCACAGGCACATAGATGTGCACACACAGGGACACAGACACACACAGTCAGACACACACACACACACAAATAAACGATAAAAAGTCTTGGTGTACAATCAAAACGTTAATTCTGATTAACCAAAGTAAATGCTTTCGATACCCCTGCCTCAGGGAACTGCTTAGGTTAGCTACCTGTCAAGCATCTGGTTTGGCTAGTGCTTTTTACTGCATTCGCTGGCTATGCTGCATTCAGACATTTGTTGTCTCTGAGATGGTCTAGTTATTCCTGACAGTATCAAGGGAATAACAGAGAGCACGAAGGGGTGAAAAAGAGATGGCAGGCACAGTCGAGGGTGGGGGATGGCGGCAGGGGGGTGTTCCCTAATAATGGTCCTGGCTACCTCCCTGCCTGCTGGGTTTCCCGTGCAGATGTTTGTGTTGAGAATTCTGACAGAGGCGGCACAATCCCCAGACCCTGTTTGAAAAGTCGCACTTACAGAAAAGGATCCGTGAATATGCATTTGGTTGTTGGCGCTTCATGTTAATTACATCTGAATAGAGAGTCGGTGATAATTCACCAGACCAGTCCCTGGTAGTTAATTTTGTTCTATCCAGGGGAAAATTCTGCTGGGTCTATGAGCAGCTACGGTGCAATTAGACAGCAAGAAGGTTTTCGTCTGTTACTATTGATTACTATTTACTTTAAAAAGAGTAAAAGCTAGTCCCTTGTGCTGTGGCTGCCTAATCTGTCAAAAAAGGGGGGGCTACGAGTTTCAGAGACACATAGCAGGCGTGTTCATATGTTATGAAGCCCCCCAAAAGATTCCAGTAGAAAAAAAAACCTCCCCAACTGGTTTTAATGATGCTCAAATAAAAGGCAGAAACCACAGCCAAGATCTCATTAAAAGAAGTCTTTTTGTAGATTTGCTTATTTATTTATGAAACACCTCTGAAATATTTATAAGTGCTTCCCTGATATTTGTCTGGAAATTCATGTTACGGTTTCTTTAGTGGAAAGGGGGTGGAAGGGGTTGCAGGAAATAGAAGGGAGACTGTGGGTTGGAAGAAAAAGGCAGATTTTATACCTTTTTCCCCAGTAAGCAGGAAATGGGTGTAGGAGGTTATACCAAGATGTCACTAGGGGGTGCCCCAAGAACCAGGCAGCCACAGATTTGCTCAGCACAGGTGACCCAACTTGCCTGGGTCTCTTCAGCAGAAGCGAGAGCCCGTCACCCGTGCTCTGTTTAATTTTCCTGACAGAACCGGGGCAGATCCAGGCGCACCGCGGCCTCCTTGGCTTCCTTCTCTTTTAGAGCTATTTATTAATTGAAATAATAGTTATGCTCCCCCTCGCCCCAGACCCACTTTCATCTGTTTAGCAGCCACTTCCCACGAAACACA
Source organism: Rattus norvegicus (assembly GCF_021556685.1). Lineage (NCBI taxonomy): Eukaryota > Metazoa > Chordata > Mammalia > Rodentia > Muridae > Rattus > Rattus norvegicus. The sequence goes on from NC_141541.1 coordinate 77,348,606, forward strand.
AAAGAGCGCAGCGATGACACTCGTGTCTTAATTAACCGCTGAATACCGTATAGAGCAGCTGTCATAGTTCTCGGCACTTGAAAGAAAGCTCAGTGGCCCCTGCTTGAAAAACATAAAACCGGAAGCAACGTATCGTATCAGGGAAAGCAGATCTAATGAGCTGTCAGGCGTGTCTTTAGAATTGTATTTCTTTTAAGGTTTACTTTTGGTTTTCTTAATTATGTGTATGTGGGAGGGGCATCGGATCCCCTGGAGCTGTGGTTGCGTGTGGTTGTGAGCCACCATAAGGATGCTGGGAATCAGACTCGGGTCCTCTGCAAGAGGAGCAAGTGCTTTAAACCACTGAGTCAGTCATTTCTCCAGCCCACACATCCCAGCCCCCCCCTAAAATCAGGGTACTTAGCATCCACCTTGCAATACAAACTAGGGACTGGGCTGCTCAAAAGAAAACCAGGGAATTTAAATGTCTAGAAGGGCCCCTTACTGTCTAGAACGACCTTGGTTGCCCAGTGAGTGACTCTGGGAAATGACTCAAGATGCTAACTGAACTAAGACTGCTTGGCATTTTAAAGAAGAGTTAAGAATGACGTTGACTTTTAAAACTAAGAAAATCCCATGTGGGTCCAACCCATGGATGTCAACATGTACCACTCTTCTCCTGACCTGTCTATGCACAGATGCATCTCAGTCTTGACCCTGCTGGTCTCCTGAAGATCGAGGGGCTTTTCGTGCATGTTTAGGGCTTGCATTTGCTTGCTCTTCAGAGCCCTCCTCTCGTCATCTGCACTGTTGGTCTTGGCTACCCCAAACCATATCACCCCTATTTTTCTTGACTGTGGCACACGGACTGCTTCTCCTGAGCCCCACCCCTCCCCTGTCTTTCATTCCCACTATAGAACAATTGCTGTGCTCACATGAGAGCAAATCTTACATAGCTTGAACACTGACACTCTAGAATTTGATGCAAGATTTCTTTCCCTTCATCCATACAACCCTCTTCTTCCTATGGCCTACATATCCCCTAGAAGAATAACCAGAGGGGACCAGACACTGGCCATTGTATTGACAAAGAACATACAATGAGTATGAAATTTTCCATGTGTGAGAAAGGATTAGCCCTGCTGGACTATGGCACAGTCACCCACCTTTTTAATACCTGTCTCCTGACTCGTGTAAGCTTTCCTCAGCCTCTGAATGTGTCCACACATGCCTAAACTCCCATCTTGCCACAACCGAGTCTGCCTTCTCCACTGGAAGCTTCTATGCCACCAAGGAATCAGTGTTGAAGGCAAAGGAAATAGTATCATCTTCTACCCATAATGCATCTATAACACAGGTGTGTCCCAGGGTCGGGGGCAGGTTCCCTATATCACCAGGATGAAACTTACAAGGGAAAGACTTCTACCAAAATCTAGGATATACCTGAGAAGGATAAGAGTATATGTGATTTAGCTTTTGGCTAATTATACTTCAGATACATGGTATCTGCACTTTAAAGAAGGCATCCGTGCCCAGTGACTACCTGGCTGACTTCTCATGTAAAACACAGTGTGGTCCTTCACTCATACCCAGGGTTGAAAGTAGGCAAGCGCTCAGCACAATTACTAGTAAACTTGCATTGTTTTTAGGCAAGTAAAATACTTCATAGATAACTGTATACATACTCAGAATGAACCCCTACAAGCTGGCCAAGCCAGTGGTACAGCATGACATTTTTCCAACAGGGCTTTGCATAGGACATTTTAACTCATTAGGAGATATTGTATTCCCCATTGCCCCCTCATTTAAATGTCAGTTATGCTTCGAACTTTTAAGGATCGATCTTCTATTTTGCATAATTCTAAACTCATGGTCCCTGGGAGGGTAATCACCCTTGTAATAACCATTGTGTTTCTGTTTATTCCAAATAATGTGTGCACTCCTCTATGCTTTTGCATGAGGATGGTCCAATGCATTCAGCATTTGCTTCTTGGAAAAAGAGTTGGGTGGAGTATCTCTGGAAAATCAGTCCTCCATAGTAACCCTGGGGTCTAGAAATGCCCCAGAAGCCAATGTAAAGTGACAGAAACAAGACTCTCAGACTGACTGAATAATAGGGTTCGAGGAGCCCCTAGAAGGAATTTCCTACAAAGTTTTGTGCCAGTTGGCCAACGGGATCCTGACATGCAGTCAGCAGTGGAAATAATCATTCTCATCCAGCCCTGCCAATGGTATCCTTAGGAAGGCAGATGTGCATCATGATGAGAAAAGGCAAGAGCTGGCCATCACTTGCAGTTAGCCTCCTGTTTCTGGGTGCATTGTCCCCCTTGAGATCAGAATCAGCCTTGTCTTCTCTACGGACCCTCCAGAACAAGTAAAATAAACAGGAGGCCTTGGATAGGTGCCTGCTGAATGTTTGTGGACTTGATTTTACTGAACTGTTCCCTCTGTTTGATAGATGGAGGAAGAAAGATTGAGACAATGCCCCCTCCACATAGAGGGGGACATCCACTCCAGCAAGTGCTTTGTCTCATTCCACTTTCTCTCCAAGGTCCATTCTCTCTCTCTCTTCTCTCTCTCTCTCTCTCTCTCTCTCTCTCTCTCTCTCTCTCTCTCATTTCCAACCTTATTTTTGTAGATTAAAAATTTTTCAATTGGGATGTAAAAGAAACTTGAGCCTTGAGTCAAGAGTGAAAGCACACAGGTCAGAGCCTTCCACAGGCTGCCACAGAAACAAAGGAACGGGACTGGGGGATGTTGGTAAAGTGCTTGCCTCCCATGCACGAATCACTGGATTGATTTGTCAGAACTGCATAAGCCAGATGTGGTAACTCACATCTTGCCTGTAATCCCAGTTGGGAGGTAAAAGCCGGAGGATCAGAAGTTCAAGGTCGGTCTCAGCTGTACAGCAAGTTCAAGGCTAGCATGCCTTGCATGAAATCCTATGTGAAAAAAAAAAGACAGAGGAGTAAAGAAGAGAGGTGGGGAGAGAAGAAAGAGGAGGAGGAGGAAAATGAAGAAAAGAAAGGAAAAAGAGGAAATCTTCTGTTCAGAGGTGAAGCCAGATCATAGCCACTTCTTAACCCTGAATTCAGTGGCATCACCCATCCATGGTGGTAATATTCATGTACTTGTGACACAGAAATGGCAGAGGCTACAAATAAAGTTCCTTTCCTCTCAGGTAACTATTAAGTGTTGACCAGCATAACTTTCCTTTCTTTTCTCTGTGGTAACTAATACTGACCACCAGCATGCCAGAATCTAGCATCAACATGGAAACAAGCTTCTAGACACCTCTGTGGGAGAGTTTGTAGATTAGGTTAATTGAGGTGGGTGGGGCAGTGCCATCCCAAGGGTTTTATCCTATACTGAATAAGGACAAAGTGATCTGAGTCCTGGTACTCGTCTCTGTTCACTGCTGTACATACATGCTGCTGCTGCCGTGCATTCCCCACCATGATGGACTGTACCTTTGAATTTGGAGACAAACAGACCCTTCACTTTTTTAGGTTTCTCTTGCCAGGTCTTGCTCTCTTGTCAGAGCAATGAGAAAAGCAACCCTGTCCCTGTTCCTCTTCTAGAACAAGGCTAACACTTTCTTTTAACTTTATATCTAGAAAATTACCCAAGGTGGAGTTTTACTAAGAACAGGGTGGACCTGGTGCTTCTCTCAGCCTGCAGCTAAGTTCAGAACAGCAGACTTAAGGTAGGAGGCTTGGGTGTTGTGCTATCCCCATGTGCAAAGGAGATTCTCTCCCATGTCTGAAATAAAGGTACCAGTACAGAATCACCTGATAAACATGCAGCGAGGCTGAAGTGACCTTTGCTTAATCTTAAAACTGAGGTGAGCAAGCACTTGTCAGAATCTTCAAAATTCTGACCTTATCTGACTATATGACCCTGTTAGGATGGCTGGCATGTGTGCACGTGTGTGTGTGTCTGTGTCTGTGTCTGCGTCTGTGTGTGATGTATAGTGCTTTGTGTTGATAAATCAGTGGGTCAAATGAGGACTTAAGTTCAGATTCCCAGCACCCATAGAAATACCTGGGTGTAGTAGTAGTAGTAATAGTAGTAGTAGTAGTAGTAGTAGTAGTAGTAGTAGTAGACCTGGGTGTAGTAATAGTAGTAGTAGTAGTAGTAGTAGTAGTAGTAGTAGTAGTAGTAGTGTGTGTGTGTGTGTGTGTGTGTGTGTGTGTGTGTGTGTGTGTAAAACCTCAGCTCCAGTGGATCCCTGAAGCTCACTGGCCATCCAGCCTAGCTAAATCAAGAATCTCCATGTGAGAGACCCCGTCTCAAAAAAATAAGATGGAAACCTACTCAGGACAAACTAAATGTCAAGGTCTGACATCCCCTCTTCATGAGCACATGCACAAGCACACACGTTCCAAAACGCTCACAAACACTTAAAAAAAATAAAAATATTTAAAGCCTATTTAAAACCTGAAAATTATGGAAAAAATGAGTTCAAATGGTGTGCCAACAAGTCGCTGTGATTCAGGTTTACGTCTGGGGCAGTCTCATTCATATTTCTCAAACAGTGGCATAGGAGAGTCTGACTCATTCTTGTTGATTAGCTCCTGGTTCCCAGGCAGCGAGCCCCCGTGTCTTACTTACTGCACACGCAGAGGGGTGCCAGGAAATATTCGAACGGTGGAGGAAAACAGTGATTCTTGACATCTGTCAGACTCATATGAACCCCGAGTTCACAGTTTCACTACTGGGGTCCTCCACTCTCAGTGATGTCATAACAGTGCAAAACTGGGGTTTTTGGCAATTGCTGTGATGTCAAATGGGACAGCAAGAAAGTCAGTACGGAGTAGGAAATGGGGTGTGGGTTTCCACCGTGATGCCGAGGTCTAAGAGCTGAGTGGTACCCACCAGGCACATGCCTCCCTTCAGTAGGTGCTTGTGACTATTTAACAGTGAATTGACAGAGGAATTTCCTTTAGTTTATGTATGTTATTTTTTCAAAAACCTGTTAAGTTGGGGGATATAGACAGTATGTAATAAATAAAGAGGATAAGTGTTTCTTTAGGCTATGGATGCTTTAAGAACAAACACACAGACAACAAAAACAACTGAATCACGAAGGCTATCATGAATCAAAAAAAGAAAAAAAGAAAAACAAAAACAAAAAAAACCCCACAAAAACCAAAACAAACAAAAAAAGAAAAAACGAAAAACCCTTGTTAGTTTCCCAGTAAGACAGGAAATCAATGCTCATTGTGGAGTAAAAATCATGAAGCATTGCCTTGTACGTGAACCCCATTTAGGCACGATTTTTATGTCAAGTATATAATGGGCATACATGTATACATGAGTATTTTCTGACCCAAGGGAAGGAGACAGGAATAATTTTAGTATGTAGTGGATACCATGACCATATCCTTTACATGTTTATAGCTACCAAAAAAGAAAAAAAAGATAAAGAAAACCGTGTGGGAGGGTACATGTCTCTTGTGTGGAGTGTTGGGGGTCATACCATACATCTGTAGTAAGTGACTCCATCTGACACAGCAGATTAGGCCTCGGTTACCAGCACACTGGACTATTCTGACAGCGGTATTAAAATAGCCAGTCATGTGCTAAAACATAAATCTAGAAGGTGTCATTTTCTGATGCTTGTGACAGTTGTGTGTTTTATAGGCTCCTGCTGACCCTTATTTGCCTGTGTTAACCATTTTGTGGCTGGGCTACATAGGCTTGTTAGCAGGTGTGTGTGTGTGTGTGTGTGTGTGTGTGTGTGTGTGTGTGTGTGTGTGTGTTATGAACACTTGTGTGCACTTGTACAGAGACCAGATGAGATGTCTATCATTCCTGATCTAATACTCTCTGCCTTATTGCTTGAGGCAGGGTCCCTGCCTACATCTGAAGCTAGGCTGAAGAGAGGCCAGCCAGTCTCAGAAATCCTTCTGTTTTTACCATCTCCAGCACTGGAATTACAGAGGGCTGTGTGTGCTTGCCCATGACTAGTTTTCTGTGTGGGGACTGGGATTCAAACCCATGTCCTTATGCTTGTGTAGCAAGGACTCTTCAGCATCCACTGAGCTGTCTCCTCTCCTCGCACCTACAGTAGACATTTTAATATTTTATCTTCCCTTGATGGTATAACAGTATCACTTTAAAACGTTCTACTTCTCTAATTGGGGATGACCTTTTCTAAACTTGAACTTTGTAGTTGGCACCCAAGCAAGTTAAACTATGACACACGAAGTCCATTGTGCTGTGGCTGTGAGGATGTGTCCTCTTCAGGACCCTCGTTGGTAACTAGAGCCATCTAGACATGGTGCTCTTCATTCATACCACTGCCAACACTGCTCACTGGGGAAATGACTACATCGATATTCCAGAGACTATCTATGCTGGTCTTTGCATAGGGAAAAGCAGGTTCCAGGTTGGAAGCCAGCCTGACTGAGCTGCTGTCAGCCTCCTATATTAGCTGGATTAGGGAGTCCTTAACAACCGCTCAAACAGAGTTTGACTTTGTGGCCTGACATTTGTAAAATGGATATTCTGCACACACATACCCCAGATTTTGTTGACTGAGAGATTACCCAAACTCTATCCCGATAAAGCCCTATTTAATCTGGGCTTACTTGGTGGTGTGTTCAGTCTGAAGTGTGGGGACTCGTCGTGGTTAGGAGGCTGAGTTGTGCTCTTCAGAGGCTCCCTGTTGATGTCCCTGCCTGTGCGATGCTCAGAGGTGGCTGCTGCCGATGCTGAGGCTCAGGCGAGCCAACCTGACTTGAAGGCAGTACCTTAGGAGACGAGCCACTGAGGACTGCTGGCTTAAGCTGCTCAGGAAACTCCCTGTCTGGGTTGCTTACCTTTTACTACTAACTTTTCACCTACTTACTACCCTGGATTTCCCCTCTTTTCTCCTCATAAATGAAGTGGTCATGTCATTTCCCACCTACATGTGTGTCTCAATAAGATAAGAACAGTCAAAGCCCATGTCTAGACAGGTCATGTGAGTTGGGTGATCTTGACAGTCTACTTTTGATGGGTCCAGGGAGTCATGTGTTAAGTCCCTTGCCCCCCCCCCCACTATGTGTCTTTCTGTCTGTCTGTCTGTCTGTCTGTCTAGATAGGGTGGCATAAGGATAAAAACTGTTGGCTGCCCAGAGATGACATACTAGTCTTTGTTTCTCTAGGGAATATTGGACCCTGCCTGGGTCCAATGCTAATTTACTGATGCATGAAGGCCAATTCCTGGAGGAAAGTTTTCTTGGTCTTAGTGGAAGCTCTAGGGAACACTTTCAAGGGTATATCCTACCTCTAATCCCCCTACAGCCTCCAATTAGCTCCCTAAACTCTATAGGCTAGAGAAACCTCTGCACAGTATCTGTGAGCAGTTTCTCTTGGAGCACTTCACAGGACCAAACAAAACCAGGAAGTACAAGCTTGCTTTCTCTGGAGTTCTGCCCTACTCAGTTAACCCCAGAGAAGCTGGGCTGCACAGAGAGAACTAGCTGCTTGGTTTAGTTCTGATCCCCAAACCTAGAACTAAGCCTGTACTAGTATCAAACAGAAGGCTCTAAAGCCTGGAGATCATCGAGCTCGCCATGCTTGTTCTTCAGAGTCCTCAGAATTCGGTTTTAATCTCAGCACCAGCATTTATCAGTACACACCTGGACATAGCTTCCTCCTCTTCAGACTGGAAGTGGGCATGATAATCTCATGTCATGCTTCTCTTCTATATAAATGAATTCGTGCAAGAGAAGTGCCTAGCATGTGGTAGATGCCCAGTTTTCTTGGCTTCCACTTCAGATCCCACTTCAGCATTTGAAATACTCTAGGAAAAGGGAAGAAAGGGGAAGGCTAAGAGAAACATCTAGTCCTGGTTCTACCTACACACAAACCTCTTCCATCTTCTCTCCTGGTCTTCTGTGTTTATCTTGGGCATAGTTTCATGTTGCCCTGTTGCCTGACTCTGTGGCTTAAGTGGGAGCTTGTGAAGACTGAAGGGAATGAATTAGGGCTAAGAGTTATAGCTGTCAGTACTTAGTGGGGGAGAGCGATCCTAGACAAGACTCTGATGATTCCATTGTGAGAGGGGTCGCTTGACATTTTCTAGATTCATGCCTTCAAGTACAAATTCATAACAACCTCAGAGAAAGTGCATGGATCGTTGGGAAATGCAAAAGCCTTAGAATGAGGACCAAGGGCTGGGGAGACAACTCACAAAAGCATGAGGACATATGTTCAATCCTCCATCACATTAAAAAACGTAATACATTATGATATGTGCTCAAATGCCAGTTTTCTGAGAAAGCAGAAACAGGAAGAGCTCTGGGGCTCACTGGCTACCTGGCTTAGTCTACTTGTTGAGTTCCAGGCCAGGGAGAGAATCTACATCAGACAAGATGGATGGTGTCTGAACAATGACACCACGGTTTTCTTCTGACTGCCACATGTCCGTGCACATATGTCCGTGCACACACAGAGAAGCACATGGACATATACATCCATGCTATTTCTAAAGAGTTCTTTGTTTTCTGTATATGTGTGTTTTGTCTTCATTTATGTATGTGTGCCATGGTCAGGCCTTGTTTCCTAGGAGGTCAGAGGAAGGCGTTGAATCTCCTGGAACTAAAGTTGCAGATGGTTGTGAATGGCCTGTGAGCACTGACAACCAAACCTGGTTCCTCCGTGAAAGCAGCACGTGCCCCTCACTGCTGAGCCGTCTCTGTAGCCCCACATGCAAATTTTGAGGATCAATAAAAAAAAATTCTGTGTTCAGCTTTAGTTTGTTTCTTAAGAGGATGTGCAAAAGAAAAATATTCATTGATGGTACCCATTCTCATCTCAAAATAGGCAGTCTGGGTTTCAGAACCAGCATGAAAATGAGTTCACACTTTTCTCCACACAGTCAGATCTGTCTGCTCTCCCCCTGCCAGGAGAGGATTTGAAGCTAATATTTAACTTTGTCCTTTGGTGAAAGGGAGGTTTCTGAGGCACATCCTGATTACTCATTAGTCCTACAAGCTAAGTTCTAGAGAAGTCCCATTTGAGATAGAGTTCCTGGCTCTGACTTACTGTCCAGACAGGACAGACCTAGAGTAAAATTCATGAAATTGCAGGCCAACTTGGTTATTTGCTGATGAGTGTGCAGGCAAAAGTCTGCTCCTCTGGAGCTTTCTAGTCAGCTCTCCTCTTTGTCTGGCTGTTTCCTTCATACAGAAGAATGACTGTTGCCCATTAAGTAATATATAGCTGTGTAATATACACAGGTACACACACATGCATGCATATACTCATATGCACATGCATTTACATAGGTACATGCACTTACAGATACACATATATACACATGTATAGACACACGTACATTCTCATACACATGAACACATAGTATATATATGTATATATATATACACATGCACACAGATAAATATACAACATAGACATACACAGACACACTTATGTGTATATGTAAGCGTGTACACACATATCTACAAGTTCACACACATGTACCCACAAATGCACCCACACGTGCACAAATGCACACAGACCTATACTTACAAACATATGCATGCATATAAGTGGGTATACATTTAAATATGTACACACAGAAATACACACACACACACACACACACATGCACACACAAGCACGCACATACTCCTTCCTGATGAAAACCCATATTTCTCTTGTATCTCAGCCAGACAGTCTATCTCAGGTTCATTTCCCATGTCCAGCCAGCTCAGGAGAAAAGGAATTTGCACTGTTGAGCTTTCTCCTCAATGTAGATAGCGCTCAGGTCTGTCAAGTCTGAAACCTAAATTCTCTTGGGCATGGAAGCAAAATAAGATACATGCTCTATTCCCTGGAGTTCTGCTAATTAAATAGCCTTAATGTGTTGCCTCTTGGAATTATTTAATCTGAAGATTAGTCATAGATTTTCAGTGTCTGAACAATATTTCAATCGTGGGATTTTAAGCATAAGGCTCGCTGGGAGGGACAATACTTGGAAATTATATATCTACAGACACAGATCCAAGCTCACGCACATGTGCTTTATTACAGCTGCTAGGGAAAGATTTCCTGTGTTGACTTTTAAGCCTTGGTACCTGCTCTGTCATTAGGACTCACAACTGTTAAGAGCTTATGTGTACCTGACAAGTGACTGTTTTAAAAGAATCTATTGAAGAATGGAACATTTAGAAGTGGACCAAGGGCACATGGAGAGGGTCCTTGTTCACCAAGGGAGCATTTGATAGGTGTGTTTCTTGCTAGACATAACAATTCGTGTATGTAATCTCAGCACTCAGGAGGCAGAGGCAGGAGGATTCATGGGCTGCCCTGGTCTGCCTAGTGAATTCTAGGCCTGCCAGGACTACATAATGAGACCCTGTCTCCAAATTAACAAACTGATTGATTAACAGTATGTTTGCCCTCCAAGAAGTAGCACCAGCCATGTTTAAAATAGAGGTTCTGAGCTGTCACAAAAGCTAAATGGCCTGGGCGGAACAATGAAAGGGTGACCATCTGGCAAGCAGATGTGAAAATCTCCTACCAGATCACCCTCTTGTGGGGATATTTGTCAGAGCATTTCTACGTACTGAGCCGGTGGGTCTTCTGTATGCACTCCATTGATGGACAGACACAGCCAGCCATAAGCCGAAGATCCCAGAGCTTAAGAAATAGAAGCTAGGTCCCAAAGGCGAAGCTGAGATGGGAAACTAAAATGACCCAGGTCCCACAGAGTGAAAATGTGCACTCTTGCAAGACAGCCACCAGAGAAGCACTGCCAGGCCTTTAGGCTTGCTCCTCTCCTAATTAAACACGGAACAAAACCAAACAAAACAGAAAACAAAATTAATCGCCTAAATATTTTCAAGGAGAAGTTTCAGCTCCCCGCTGTCACCTAAAGACCAAACTGAGCAGTTAAATCTTCAAGAGAGAGTCCAATCTGGAAAAAAATAAAGATCAAGGTTCAAGAGTGAGTTTATCACAGTTGAGTCCTGGTTTGCTCGGAGAAAAACTGCTGAAAGAGAAAAGGCACCAGCCTTCCAAACACACAGGAGGCATTGCTAACCATTCCGCCCCAGCCACAGGCACTGCTGCAAAGGATAGAGTGGGTCTTATTTTATTTCATTTTTTTCCCCCAGCAAGCCTCAGCCTAAGGAAATGCTAGTCTCCCACAAGATGCCAGGCAATTGAAAGAGCTGTTCTGCCAGGGGCTTGAGGCAGGGGGAGTGTATTTTCTAAGATTTTCCGATACTAAAACCCATTTAGGACTGTTGAGAGAAATCTCTCTGACGAGGATTTAGCTCCTGCTAATCCTTAAGTGACTTGTTTTGACAGGGCCTTTGTAAAAGATTTTTCTCAGGAACTTTGCTTTTGCTCTCAAGTAGCAATTACTGAATTGTCCTCCAGAACCTCTCTCTTCATCCTTCTCTTCTTGCTGGATGCCAGCTAATGAACTTGATGCATGCTCCAAGACACCAAGTGAATCCAATCACAACTGTTTACTGTAGAAAGTCAGGACTCTTAGGATTTCCGAGGATATTCCATTTCTCCCTCTCTAGCCTCCGGGTATCAGGGACCTGGATTTTGTTCCATGTGTCATGCGGCCTCCTCGGCAAATTCTCTGACTCCCGGCTTGGGGGAACCGAGCCCTACTTTCCTTTTATCCTGCACTTTCTCTCCATAAAGCCATCTCCCCCCTGCTTGAGGAAAGAGAGCAGGGACCCCTCAGTTTTTTAAGCCTCCTGGTGTTTGCTTTTGCTCCACTTAGCATTATATTTTCAGAGGTGACAATGGCAGCTGGTGTGCACCGCTCACCTCCCTGTGAAAGGGACCCCTTGATGCTGTGACAACAGGGCCTCATGTCTGTGTGGCTTTCTTTTCCACTGCCCGCTGTGTTATGAAGAGATTTTCAAATTCGGCCTCACGTCTTGTCTTCCACGTTTTAATTAAGTCCCACACCAGCAGAAGCTTTAAGGCATCTTTCTAATCCAGTGTTTTTCAGAGTGTGATCCCAAGACGGGCAGCATCGGCACCACCCTTTGGAGCCAGGTCCTAGGAATATGCCTCAGTTGGTAACGGGTTTAGTATGCAAGCATGACGATCTGAGTCCAGTCGGTACGACTCAGGTAACTGCTACAGACAAGGCAACAGGCACCTGCAGTCCCAGCTCTGGGGAGGCAGAGATGGAAGGATCTCGAGGGATGGGGCCTCACTGGACAGCCAGTCCAGCTGCATCAGAAATCTCTAGGTTCAGTGAGAGACCCTGTCTCAAAAACTAAGGTGAAGATTGAATAAGACACCTGATGTCTACCTCTGGCCTTCATGTGCGCGTGCGCACGCACACACACACACACACACACACACACATACACACACACACACACACACACACACACACACACACACACACACACACACACACACACGGGGAAGAGGAGAGAGAGGGAAGGGGAGAGAAAGAGAGGGAACTGCTGATTCCCCAGAACCCAGCTTGGACCTAGAGACTGGAAACTGTAAGAAGGGCCCTTTTCATACATCCTGCAATGTTCTCAGAGCTCCAGGTCACAGCTTCCACTGAGGACATGGTCCTTCCTCATCTACCTTGAAGAAAGAACACAAAGGAACCCGCCTCCAAAATTGCCAGACTCTCCTCCCTCAAAACTCCCACATTTGTGCCTCCACACCCCATTTTGATTTAGGACTTCAAACACTTTGTGTGCAAAGTTAGGTTTCTGGCTGTAATTTATGACTGTATTCGCTTTGATTGTTCCTTAATTTCAGTAAACCGTGTCAATTACAGGACTGTTGTGTTAGGGTGTGGTGGGAGAGATTGTTGGCTTTTTATGAAAGTGTACCAAACTCCAGACAAGCATTAACATATTGCATTTTAAATGCTTCTGGAGTCTAAAAGCTGCCTGCTTTAATCCTCTTGTCAACGAGGTGCTGAGTTTAAAAAAAAAAATGAAAAGATCGGTGAAGCGGCTTTGTCCAACTTCACATAGGAGAGAGCCAGTCCCAGGAAGAACTGTGCCCATGTGGCCAGTGATGATAACTTTAAGAAAAGCAGGTGGCCGTGGCATTTTATTCAGAGGAGAGGAACACTGTGAGGTGTTTCTGGGGATGACCTGTTCTGGTTCCAGATGGCTTTGTGGCAGTGAGGACAGCAGACACTGGGGAATGCAGAGAAACTGCCGAGACGCAGACAGGTCCTGCTTTACTCTTCCCAAGCTGCATGACCTTGGCACACCTATTATCATTTCTGACTTTTAGTTTCCTCATTTATAAATTAGAGGTTAAGCCAGGTGACCTCGAGTACTCTTTTCAGCTTTAGAATTTGGGATTCTAAGATCCTCTCTCCCCTCTTCTTAGGCACAAGAACAATGGAATGGGAGCCCTAAGACTGTCATCTATGTGCTTCTTCTTCAAGCCTCCTCTGCTCTTAGAAACCCCTTTCTTGCAGAACTTGAACACACATACACACACACACACACACACACACACACACACACACACACATACAGAGAAAGTGGGAGAGCTGGATTTCTTTATTTTAGCTGCTTAAAAATTCATCTATAAACTAGCTGTTTTGATCTCTTATGGAAAGGTCAGATAAATGCCAAAAAATACTTAAACTGTGAATAAGGACCTGAGTTCCAGTCCCCAGCACCCACATAAAAAGCCAGATGTGGTGATTGCGTGTGCTGTAATCTCAGCCTTGGACACAGAGACAGGTAGATCCTGGAGGCTTGCTCTACAGCCAATGCATGTGAAATGGTAATTTCTGGCTTTGGTGAGAGACCCTGTCTCCTCCCCCCCCTCCTCCTCTTCCTCCCCTCCCCCTTCTCCTCCTCCTCCTCCTCCTCCTCATCATCATCATAGCAATTGAGAAAGATAGCTCAAAGATCACCTCTGGTCTGCAAATGTGCACACACACACACACACACACACACACACACACACACACACGAGCAGGGGAGAAGAAAAAGAAGGACTTTGGCAGAATGCAAATATATAAACCCATTCCCTTGGAAAAATTAGGGCCAGCAGCCGAATCCCATTCCCTCTTGCCCTGTCCTCTGTGGAACCTGAGCTGCTAAAAACAGTGGAGGTGAAGCCGAGGACACTGCTACTAATTGCTGCTGAGCATCCTGGGATAGGGGTTAGGGAAGGCCCTACCATCAGCATGCATTCTGGGAATTCTCACACTTGTGCTTAGTGTGGTGTCCTTGAGTAACCTGGTGAAGCAGCATTCAGTGTAACAGAGGACACCCGGATGGTTCTCTTCTGTCTTGTTTGCCAGGCAGAACCTAAGGGGACCAATGTGTCTTTGCAAGCTCCAGAGATTCAGGGGCAACTCCTTGTGATCCCCAGATGGCGAACTCTCCCAAAGGTGTGTGTGGTGGGGGCAGTGTTTGGGTTTTCGAGGTAGTCCAGGATGGGGTGGGCAGGCAGAGGTTCTGTGCTTCTTGCTCTTTTAATGGGTCATGCACTGAGTTGTCAGCCTGGGAGGCTGCCAGTTTTCCTTCCAGTCTGTATAACTTGAGGACTCCTGAAATTGGAACCCACTGGAAAATTCCCCTCACGGCAAGACCAGGAAAGTGTTTATCTAAGGAAACCATTCTCTGGAAGTTTCAGCTTGCAGGTTCTAGTAGTTACCTTGTCCTTGCAGTAATAAATACCTGAGGACAGCCACTTCAGGAAGCGAAGGTTTATTTTGGCTCATGGATGCAGTCCATTGTGGTCGGGAAGGTGTGGCTGAAGGGGTGTCAGGTGACTTGTCACATTGTGTCCACAGTCAGAAAACACACAGACAGGAGTACTGGTCCTCAGCTTGCTTTACAGTGATGCCCTCACATCTAGGGTGGATCATCCACCTCAGTTAATAGTAATGTAACCTAATAATCCCTTATGGGTGCACCCAGAGACGTGTCTCTTTGATGAGTCTAGATCCTGTCAGGTTAATGATATTAACAAAAAGTAAGGAGTTAAAGGTGAAACTGGAAATGGTGGCTTCAACTTGCTCTACTCCCTGCCCAACACAGAGAGACTCCTGGGTTTCCACTACATATTCTGACGTCGAGAGTCAGCTTGGTGCTGGTCATTTTAACCTCTGTATCAGGTACCACCAGTGCCATCAGTGTTAACAGGAAAACAGCCTGGCAGCAGGGACATTTGGAGGTAGACAAAAAGGAGAAGCCTTAAGACAACTGCTTGGGCACCTAGGTATCCAAACAAAAATGGCTCCTTCACCGTGGAATGCCCTTCTTTCTTGGAAAAAGCTAAGAATATGTTATGAGTTTTGTGGAGTCTTGAGAGTCTTATTTAAAAGACACATGTAGTTAAGAATAGCCAGGTGAGCCTGGGTTTGGTAGCACACACCTTTAATCCCAGCACTTGGAAGTCAGTGATCGGAAGATCTCTTCAAGTTCAAGGCTAGTCTGACCTACATAGCCAGTTCTAGAACAGGTAGGGTTGTGTAGTGAGACACTGTCTAAAACAAAAACAAAAGCAAAACCTCAAAGCCTGGACTTCCTAAACTGACGTCACACCACAGCTAGCAAGTAACTTCCACACCATGCAAGCCTGGATTTGTTATGTCTCATAAGAATTCTGACCTCAGTTCCAGTGGCAGACTTGAGACCCACACCTTTAAACGGCACCCTTCTCTAGTGAGTGGCCTTAGAGTCATTCTCAGAGCACTACTCCAAACTGGAACCTTTAGTGCTCAGACTTGCTCTTTGACATGAAACTTCTTGGTCCTCTTCTACCGAAATTGGCACGACACCATCGCCACATACAGGACTGGTTCTGAACCAGCCCAAAGCTTTAGCTAGCAAGGAAGGCTTCCTGGAAGAAGAAATCACAAATCCACCTAATAGAAAATTAGATTTCTTTTTGCAGCAGGGAGAAAATTCTCTAGGCACACAAGATTTAAAGAAGGCAAGAAGGAGGAGTTACGCTGCTTTCCCAGGAAGAAAAGCTTGAAAGGAAGAGTGAATGATGGAATGAGAGAGACCTGCAGAGCCTGGGTCATGGAGGACCTTGGAAACCATCATTGGATGTGTCCCTCCAGCCCTTCATACCCCTCTACATCAATAGATACCAGCGGGCTCATCCCCAAATTGATCTCTACCTCTTGAAGCTTATGAGACTCTTCATTCATCCCTGGCTCTGACTCCTCCTAGGGCTAGTGCATTTCCTCCTCTGACCACTGCCCAGTGACCTAGCAAGTGCCTGCCCCTGTCTTCCCTAAACTCTATCTGTTCTTCATGCTGAAAATCTCCCCATTCAGATTCTCAGCTCTGTGGGCAAGTCTCGCAGTTCAGTTCCCACCTTGCCCTCTTCAGTTGCATTCACAAACATATACATACAGCCTGTGTTCATATGCACATGCATCTGTGCCTACTCACACACCACGAATGAGGCTTACATGAAAGGTGCCTGAGAAATATTGCATGATAGTTCCCATCGGATAATGTATGGACCAGCTCCAAGCCGATAAAATGGTCTCATTTGTGGGTTCCTATTGGCTCCCACATGGCAGAGGGTCTTTTTGAGGCTCTAATGGGCAGGCAGCTGGCTCTGACAGCAGAATCCAAGGTCCTTGATCTTCCTGAGACATCACCCCCGTTTTGAACACGAGCTGTGATGTGGGTCCCTTCCCATGGAGCACTGAGGCTCCTATTCAACTGTTTCCTTGTGATCTGGACATTAACAGGGAGCTTTCTCTCTACTTAATTCCCTTTGAAAGCCTTCTGGTCCCACTATTGAGCACTTCAGAGACAGCACTGAGCTAATATCTTCTGCTCTGGTTTCAATGTGTGATGGGTTTGTGATCTTAAAATAGATGGAATTACCACGGTAAGCATTGTTCTGCCTTGAACTTGAAGTCCCAAGAGTCAGTGCCTCTAAAAAGGTAATCCTTTTCTTACTTGTGAGGATTCCAGACGGCAGTTTACAGAAACATATGCTAAATTATTTATAATCCAGGATCACTACAATGTAGAAGATCTTGCCTTCCACCCCGGCATCACTATGTGCAAAAGCCCTTGGACACACACCTGGTCACCGATGCTCTCTTCTCTCCGCGGGCCGGAGCCCAGTGCCTGGAGAGCATTGTCAGTACTGTACATACCAGAGCATAGCTTCTGCCCCCCTACCTCACCCTGCATCTCATACATTTACACCTCTGCTGCTGGGACCTTGGAGCAAGAGCAAACCCAGGATGGTATGGACACTGGCTCAGCGCTGGATGGCAAGCGTGTGATTTCTTTCTTATTTAAGGCTCGCATCTTGCATTCTTCTGAGAGGTCTTGGCATGGGTTGCAGTTAAACAGTGGCATTAAGTGAGTCTTTTTAGAAAACTGTAGTGTTTCACCGTTAATCTGAGGAAAAACCTCATTGATCTCTCAATTTTTCCCAGTACAAAATAAGGGGGTTAGAATAAAGGACCTCGAAACTGCCTGTGGTTCTCTGTCATGTGACCGTAAACAAGGAGATACAGATGTGTACAAGCGCCTGGAAACACGATGGCAGCCTGCGGTGCTTAGCATGCAAACTTAGCACCTGAGAATTGCAATAGGACCTGCCCTGAACAAAGCACCTTCCAGAGCATGTGTACATATGTATAATACAGTCTTCTCTATCTTCGAAACTGGGAAATAGCTGGATGCTATCTTATAATCTCTTGCTCTTTATAAGTCGTTGCCAGGTTTCAGGGGTAATCTTCCTATATTTTAAGGTATTTTGCCTCTGTTGCCACCTGAAGGGGTTGCCGTGATTTATATCATAAGCAGCATAGCATGTTGGTGTCTGTGTGTGTGGCTTCATAGGTAAAAAGTTAACTCTGCAGAAGGGGTGAGGTGGAAACCTCTGTTCTCCCTGTCCTGTTGCATCTCGGAGATTCTTTGTCTGTGCTTGCAGAGCAGATCCAAGTCAAAGTCAAAATGGCAAACTCCAGCTCCGGCATTCACCTCCCAAGCTTTCCAACTGAACAGGCAGGCTCTCATCTGGGTCTCCGAGGCTTCTGACTCGATTCTGGCCCACACCCCAGATGCCTCCTTTGCCTTCAGACAGCTCTGCATTCCAGCCCCTCTGTGATCAGTGATTGTTCTAGCCTGGTCCAGGGTTGCAAGGCAGACTCCATTCTACCTAGGGTCTGAGAGGAGCATAAACAGAGGCAGGCTCAGGATAGCAGTTCTCTCCCTCCCTCCCTCCCTCCCTCCCTCCCTCCCTCCCTCCCTCCCTCCCTCCCTCCCTCCTTTCCTGTCCCCTACCCTTCCTACTTTCTTCCCCATCATTCTCCATAAACCCCATATGCCTCCTCTGTGTAGGAAGCAAGCCTAAACCACGGGGTAAGTAACCGCTCCCTATGCAGGGTGCTGGATAGGGCAACAAGAGAGTCTCCTTCCTGCTTGGAGAAGTCTGTGGGCCAGGTCAGGATCACAGAAGGGGTAGGAAGGGGGTGGGGAACACAAAGTCAGGTCTGGAGCTTAGGGAAAAATACCTCCAAGGTGTCTCTTTCAGCAACTCTCACAGTGTGGACATCCTGTGGATTCCAGAAGCTTCATATTCATTGCACAAACTGTTTTCTGACCTGAAAGCCATGTTAGATCCCATCCTGTCCCATCTATGGCTCAATGCAGGACCTGAAGGGCAGACTCACCTCATAGGAGTATGGACAGCTGTTCTTTCCATGACTCCTGCTGACTGACCAGCTCCTGCCTTGAAGGGAAAGATGATCATGAGGAAAGATGGAAACAACAGTGGAGAGAGAGAGAGAGAGAGGGAAAGAGAGAGAGAGAGAGAGAGAGAGGGACAGAGAGAGAGGGAGAGGGAGAGGGAGAGGGAGAGAGAGAGAGAGAGAGAGAGAGAGAGAGAGAGAGAGAGAGAGAGAGAGAACAAAAGAAATACCACAAGCAGGGCCACAGGACTATTGTATCTTTGGTTATATTTAGTTCAGTGAAATGACCCTTAGCTGCCTACCCTGATAAAATTGCCAGTTGAGTTTGTATGTGTGTGTACATATGTGCATGTGTGTGCATGTGTACATATGAATGTGTGTGCATATGTATATGTGTATACATGTGTGTATATGAATGTGTGTGTTCCTCTGTGTGTGTGTGTGTGTGTGTGTGTGTGTGTGTGTGTGTGTGTGTGCGTGTGTATGCATGGTCTTCTTCCTACTTCATCCCATGTCACTCCTCCACATTACTTTCAGGACTCTGAATAACAGTCTCTAGCTGGCCTGCTGTTCTTGCTTCAGTTCATCCAAGTGCCCTCAGGAGGTGGTGTGTTCAGACCTGACAGGTATAGGCCTGTCAGCTGTGGCCTTGAAACATCACTTGGAGTCTATGGAGCAAGAGAAGCCTTGCTTACAGGAAACTGGCATCTGTGACAGAGTGTACACTATGCTGGCACAGGCAGTAGCTGACACCTAGAAGTCTAAGGAGCAAGGCATGGGAGCTGCAGTATCTCCTGGGACTTTTCCTGTCCCCAAAGCTAGGTAATGTACAGCTCCCTTTCATCGCTGAGCACGCATGATATTTGGGGTTTCCTTGTCGATCTCTCGGTTGCCATCCTTTCAGATCCCATGATCAGACTTTGTGAACGTGCTATGGAGTAAGGCTGGAGGAATGTCAAGGCTGTCCTGGAAGCTCACCTCCTGCTATGTGCCTCAGCCAGGCACTGCAGAGGTAGTGAGGAAGTGTTTGCACAGAGTCCAGCTCCACGGCCCAGCTCCTACCTTGGAACAACCACCTTTCAGTCTTGTGCAACCCTGTGCCAAAGACTAAGATACCTTTATAAACTCCTTCCTACCCTCTGCCTACCAGATGCTAAGTAGCCACAATGGTGTGGCCAAAAAGAAAGAAAGGAATGTTCTCAGAGCCACGTCTAGCATGAAGAGATGTTCATTGTCCTCATCCTGCTCTGAGCTATAAAATACAAAACAGCTTGGGTCCATGAACTTGGCCTTAATCCTACGGAGGGTCTTCCATAATCCTGACACTGGAAATCCCTGTAAGGACCCAATTTGCCTTCCCTTTATCACAACACAAGAGGCAGCGTGAGAGCAGAAGCAAGAACAAAAGCATGTCTTAACAATTGGCCAAATAAAGGGCTTCTTTCAGACTGAAAGGTCACTGATCTCACATACTTTACATCTCTGTTAGGGGTGCTAGGGGAGTGGACACAGAAATGCACTTGAAACATACATGCTTTCTCTGTCTCTGCCACTCTGCCTCTCTGCCTCTCTATCTCTCCGTCTCTCTATCTCTGCCTCTCTGCCTGTCTCTTTGTCTCTCTGTTTCTCTGTCTCTGCCACTTGCCTCTCTGCCTCTCTGCCTCTCTGCCTCTCTATCTCTCTGTCTCTGCCACTTGCCTCTCTGCCTCTCTGCCTCTCTATCTCTCTGTCTCTCTATCTTCTCTGCCTCTCTGCCTCTCTGTCTCTCTCTGTCTCTTTGTCTGTCTCTGTCTCTGTCTCTGTCTCTGTCTCTCTCTCTCTCTCTCTCTCTCTCTCTCTCTGTGTGTGTGTGTGTGTGTGTGTGTGTGTGTGTGTGGTATTCCTGTGCAAGCAAATGCACATGTGAGTGGGGGACATGTGTGCCCATCTGTGCTTATGCATGCAGAAGCCATCAGACAACCTCAGGATAATTTCTCAAGTATCATCCATGGTGGTGTTGTTGTTGTTGTTGTTGTCGTTGTTGTTGTTTAGACAGTCTTTCAGTGGCATGGATCTTATCAAGTAGGTTAAACTGTCTGGCCAAGAAGCCCCAGGGATCTGGTTGACTCCACCAACCCAGTGCTAAGATCACAAATAGGTGATATCTTGTTTTGATTTTTAGAAGGGGGAAGAATTCATGGGAGAGTTCCTCCTTCTTGCAAGATATTTTACTGACTTTCGATATCTCCCCAGCCTCAAAACAGCCTTTTGTTGTTTGTTTGTTTGTTTGTTTGTTTTTCTAAGTCCCAGGCATTCTCTCTTTGGCACCCCACTTCTCTGGAAAGGGGAAAATCTTGCTAATGAAGAAGCCAGGTTTTTTATGATCTGCCTTGGCTTCATTTCAAAGCTCTGAGGCAAAACAGCCAGTTGCAGAAAACGTCAGAACTATGTAGGAAGGCAGTCCATCCTGTAACTCATGTGTGTGTGTGTGTGTGTGTGTGTGTGAGAGAGAGAGAGAGAGAGAGAGAGAGAGAGAGAGAGAGAGAGAGAGAGAGAGAGAGAGAAGTTATGATGTCAGGTTTCAATGTGGTCATCACAAGTCTACTCCTCTAGTCATTTGCATGTGGAGGGATTTTAAAGTCCCACCACCACCACCGTCATCTAAGTCTAGGCCACAAATAGTTAAAGCAGTCAGGCCAAACAGTCTTAGAGGGAAATCTGGCGGTCCAGGAACAATGTTTTAGCTGTAAAACACACTCCCCTGAGAAACCTGCGCGAGGACGTAATAATTCCAGCAATGGCTTCAGTTAGTCTGTGAGCATTTTAATCTCTCCATCATCCCTACAACTGCTTATGCAAGAAAGGTTCCCTCCATGATAGTTAACAGCCACCTCAGGTGGAGATCAAAGCTGTCTATATTTGTGGAGCAAACAGTGTGAGATATTTTTCAGGCGGAACCCAGCGTTATAACTGGTGGCCACTAACAGGCACAGTCTGTAAGGAGTTTTAACATAAGCAAGGGCAAGGAGAGGCTCCCCTGGAACACAGGCACGGCGCGTGGGCCTTTCATGTGGGACGTTTCTGTACTTAGTTAAAGATGCTGCCCATACAGCTTCGGAGGCCCAGTTCCTGTCTCCACCCGTGTTGGCTGCAGGACAGCAAAATGCAGTAACATGCGCAGCAGGGCCTCCACCTGCTCACTTCTGTGCACTGCTAACTGAAACTCCACTCGGTCCTTCTTTCCTGCATCCGCTGAGCCCTTCGTCATCTTATGTCTGCGCTGCTCGCAATCTGGCTGCTCATGCTTTGCCTTTTGTCCGACCATCTTATGAGGTTGTGTGGTAAACATGATGCCCACAGTCTCAGTCTGTCTCCTTCATGTTTGGATACAGCACTGGCTCTTTAAAGGTGCATCCACTTGGGGCTGGGGACATGGCTCAACACTGGCCACTCTTCAAGGACTTGGGTTGGGGTCAGAACCCCAGCATCCAAAAACAATGCTGGACAGCTATGGCTTCAAGTCTGTATTCTGTAGCACTGGGAAGGCAGAGACACAACCCCTAGAACCAGCTTGGATTGGCTGAACTGGTAAGCTCTGGGCTCAACTGAGACAGCCTGCCGTAATACATAAGGCAAAGAATGGTCAAAGAAGACAGACATCAGTCTCTGGCTTCCACATGCACCCTCACACATGTTCAATGTATACGCGCACGCGCGCGCGCGCGCGCACGCACACACACACACACACACACACAGAGACAGAGACAGAGAGAGACAGAGAGAGACAGAGAGGCTATGCCTCCTGTTTTCTGAGGCTCTAATAATGAGTCAGGTGGACAGATAAACATGACCAACAGTGTGGCAGTGGGACATTGGTTCCCTGGGGGAAGTGAGTCTGACCAGGAAATGAGGAAGCACCTGGGGTAGGTGGTGAGGGTCAGAGTGCCTAGCAGCAGACTGTAGAGACCTCTCCCTGTGAGCCACACGCTACGTTCTAAGCTTCACCTTTACACAGAGCAGTCACAGCCATATCATTAAAGCAGCATCATTGTTTCTGATCCACGGATCAAGGGTGGTGGGAAGTTCAGAGGTTAATTTGCCCAAACCAGGGCTATTAATGAGTATCTGTGCTGACTTGCTGTCCATAGAGTAGACACTGTATTGGTTCTTATGCTGCATAATCTGTGACCATTTGGGTTGTTGAAGCAAAGCCTGAATGTGGGTGTCATTACCTTGTTATGGCTGGTCTGTGCTTCATAGCATGCTGCCCCCAGAAGTTTGTAGTTAAGAATGCAGTCATGTGGTTACACCGCACAGATTGTTGTGGGTTAAGAATGCTGTTAGGGTAAAGCTGGGCACTTCTTGGACTCCCCGCTGGCATGGGTCTTGGTTTCTTCTTGTCGCTGTTATAAAACAGTCTGACAGAAGCCACTTCAGGACGGGAGGGTTTACTCTGGCTCGCGTTTTGAGAATGCTGTCAATCGAGGTGAGGTCACTGCAGCAGGAGCCTAAAGCAGCAGCTGACGTCACTGAGGAGAGTGGTGAGTGCGCCTTGTTCCTCAGCTCACATCCCCATTGCATAAGGTCTAGGATCCCCTGCCTTGGGAACAGTTCCACCTACAGCCACGTCAGGTCTTCCTACATCAATTAAAGTTGTCAAGATGAACTCCCACAAGCATGCCCAGCTGCTCATCTCCAAGTGATTCCTGATTCTGTCGAGCTGACAACTAATACTCGCCATCGCGGCACAGAACTGGCCCAAAGGATTGCAGGTGGCTTTCTTCATGACCTGAGAGCTGGATAGGCACCATTGGAAGTTAGCTGTCCCCATATTGTTAGTCATCTCCAAATGGTCCCCTCACACTGGCTTCAGGAGATGTGGTAGAGGCTGCCAGCAGCTCTCACCCTATGCTTTTCTGACCAAAGAAACTTGGGCTAACCCAGCTTCATGGGCAGGTGGAAATCACCCTCTCTCCTCACAGAAAGGATATGTAAACCTGTGCGACCATCTTTAATCTACACCAGACTCTTTCAGTGGAATCAAGCAAAAAGTCTGCTTTTTAAGACAGAGCTTTCCATGGACCAAGTGATGGAGGAAACATATCTCTTATCCTTGCAGCCTTTATCCTTTCTACCACCCCTGTCTTCCCCGTACCCATTTGCACTGAGTCACTTTACCCATATATTCCCAAAACTTGTGCTCGAGGAAGAGGAGGGTCCTGAGCTCAACTTGCCTGCAGGAGCCATTTGTATCTTGAGCTAGCTCTCTAAGGGGAAGGGAAGGAAGAGTGCTTTTTGCGGTTGTTGTTGAAAATATTTCTCAAAGTTTGGGGGAGGTAAGCAGGCAGGCAGAAAAGATGAGGTTTGGATAGGAAGCTGTGGATCAACCCCAAGCCAATAAACTACATACCAGTCTGAGTGCAGTGCCGATCCATTGTAGTTACTGCTGGGCCCTGGACCTCCTTACTCTTCTATGCAGGTTGTCCCTGTATACATTCTCTGTCTCTCTCTGTCTCTGTCTCTCTCTCTCTGTGTGTCTCCCCTCTCTCTCTATCTCTGTGTCTCTCCCTCCCCCTTTGTCTTTTTCTCTGTCTCTCTTCCTCCCTCCCCACCCCCTCTGTCTCTGTGTCTCCCTCCCTCCCTACTCCCTGTTTCTTTCTATTTCTCTGTCTCTGTCTCTCCCTCCTGCTCTTTTTCTCTCTGTCTCCCTCTCTCCCTACCCCCTCTGTCTCTGTCTCTCCCTCCACTCCCCCATCTAGCCTTTGTGTTTCCTCTCCTTTTCTTGTTCCGTGTTTGTGTGTGTGTGTGTTTATATTTTCACATGTGTTTATTTCTTGACAACAAGGAATCAGATCTATAAAATCACCCTAAGCTACTTTTTAAGTCTCAGTGACATAGGGATTCCACCATTACAAGGAAAGGGCAGATGCCCTCTTTATTTTAGGGTTGCGGTCCCAGAGAGGCATTTATGAAAAGGGGAGGGGGGAAGCTTCCAAAGGATGTGAGGATCTTATTCATGGCTCTTTTAAGATTGTTCCAGAAGCTGGCCTCTCATGTCTGTGTCATTTCTCCTTCCTTCTCTCCCCATCTCTATCTCACACGCACACTCTCTCTGGGATGCTTTCTTCTGTTCTATGTTGAGAAGCACAGCACAGATCCTTTATCCTATCTGTCACTCACGCATGCACAGTCAGTTGAAAAGCACCCCAGCCTCGGCCATTGCCACAATACCTTGGTGGCCCCTGGAGCCCCCAGCCACATGAATCTGTTGATGTGTGGCTACTCCGTTGTTTTGTAACTTATAGTGTTAAGAGTGCGTGGAAAAAAATCTCAAATGAAGGAAAAACTGCCAAAAGAGAACAGCAGTCATGGCCAAGGACTCTCACCTGTGGTTGTCATCACTTTAGGTCCCTGTAGCTGCATCATTTGCACCATAGAATGAGCTTTCTAAATTCTGAATTCCCTTTTTTTCTGAGACAGGGTTTTTCTGTGTAACAGCCCTGGCTATCCTGGAACTCACTTGTAGACCAGGCTGGCCCTAAACTCGCAGAAATCTACCTGTCTCTGTCTCCTGAGAGCTAGGATTAAAGGCTTCTGTCACCCAGCCCTGTCCTGAATGCTTTTTTCTATGTCTTTTTCTATTGTTCTTTTTTCTCCTTTGTTTATTTAAATTGTACTGTGTTCTTTTTGCATCTTTTCCTAATTATTTTTAAGTGGCTTTGCATGTGCACACTTTGCATGTGCATGTGTGCGCGAGTGAGTGTGTGTGTATACACATGCGCATGTGTATTTATATGCATAGGAATGTGGGTGTCTGCAGTGTCCAGAAGAGAGCATCAGATCCTCTGAACTGGATTTCCAGGTAGCTGTGTACCACCTAACATGGGTGCTGAGAACTGAACTCTGGACTCTGGTCCTCTGGTCCTCCTAGAAAAGCAGCAAGTGTTTGTAGTGATTGAGCTATCTCTTGAAGCCCTCCCCGCCATTCTTAAACTTCTTGTAAGAACCAAATGACGTTTCTCCTTCTGAACTGAGTATGTGGTCAGTGAGGGATGATTGAATGTGGCATAAAGGAAAGATGAGGGTGAGCATCTCTGTTACCCACACTTGCTGACCGCCATGCCCCTTCATCACTTTTGTTTAACAATAACCATGATGCACCTGTCTCATGTCCTCCTGAGCACTGAAATTGTAACAGGAGTGACGTAGGCTGCCTACTATTCTACCATACTTATATTTTGGGTTAGGCGAATAGCTTCGGCTTGCATTTGTTTTGAAGAGCTTGGGGTCAACCCCAGGGCCCTGTTCGTGCTTGAATAAGTCTCCTGTCATTAAGCTATAGCCTCAGCTCTTGGATAATGCTTTTTAATGTCACCCATGTATATTGTTTAAGCCAAACATATAAGGTATCACACCAACAACATTATTAGGTACTTATATTATCATAAGCTGTTGGAAGCTGGGCACCCTTGGGAAGAGTGAACCTCAACTGAGGGACTGGCTCCATCAGATTGGCACGTGGGCTTGTTTGTGGGGACATATTCTCCACTGCAAGTTCATGGAGGAAGGACCAGCACCCTGTGGGCTGAGTAATAAAAGCTAACAGGGCACGACAGAGAAAGCGAGCCAGTAAGCAGTGTTTCTTTAACCTTTCTGCTTCACTTCTACTCGGGACCCTGCCCCGATTTCCATCACTGGTAGCTTGTGACCCAAACATGTAAGCCCAATAAATCCCTTCCTTCCCAAGTTGCCTTTGGTCATAATATTTATCACAACCACGGAAAACAAACCAGAAAGCTAGTGTATTTTTTTCTGAGTAATATTTCATATTCTTGTACCTAAACCCTTGACATACTTTTATTCTGCAGGTTGGTAGGGTGAAAATAGGACGTTTTAAAGGCCGACTTATGTTTTTAGCTTGTTTTCTGGGAGGATTTACTGTGTATCATATCGCTTGCCCATCTCTGTCCTACTAGTAAATGTAATAGTAGTTATACCTTTGGTATTAACAAACATCAACTGGCCAGGCTCCGGGGTATGGTGTTTTACATATAATCCCTTACATGCTCTTATAAAAGCAGTACATTTGCTGTAACATTAAAAAAAATGTAGATTGGAGATACCAGAGCCAGGAGTGACAGTTTGCTGTCCACATGTGGTGATGATCGTGGGTTATGTTTAAGTATGTGTCTTTCCAGGCTGTTTTCCCATCCCGGGCTTCATCTAAAGCATATACCTTTGAAGCAGCTAAGCCCTTGCCATACCGGGCTTCCCCTGGCCAGCTGCTAAGCAAAATCTGTCACAACTTTTTCTCCGTGAGCTTTGGCCTAGGAAATGTTTACAGCTGGGTTTTACTCAAACCAAAGTCCCTCTGCGCCAGTGTCCTAGAGAGCGCTTGGCTATGACAATTGTCTTCCATAGGGTGTGCTGCTTAACCAAACTGATCTGATCCATGTCGGAGGTGAGGGGCATTTCCCACGTTTTAACTGTAACAATCCAAAATGACTTCAAATGCTTTCCACTCTGGGGGCCAACCTGCCCTGATTGAGAATCATTGTTTCTAGGCTGCAACTAAAATTCCTCATCTAGTAAGCTGTGGGGTCTGTGGCTGTACTGGACTTGTACTGTTTGTTGACTTGCTCCGCACTGTGGCCATGCTCCGCACAGAGAGACCATGGAGGGGGGAATAACAGGGCCAGTAGTAAAGGGAAGGGCTCCGCCTGCGGTAATTGTCCTGGGCATCTCGCTGGGCACGGTTCCGGACACACACAGAAAGACAATGCTGACCGCTGTAGTTAAGTGTCAGGAGTCCGTAGGTGGTGGGTGGGGAGGGAATTACATTTCTTTTGGGATAGTCTGGTTGGAAGCCAATAAAGGGATGAATTATTGAATGGGCTCCTTTTTTTAAAAAAATAAACATATTTTTCCTCTTTCTTTTTCATCAGTCCTGTGGTGAACATGAGGAAGCAGGTGAACAGTTTACAAAGAGTTTCAAAAGCTAACTCCCCCTGGTGTGGGACCCCCTGGCTGGATGTGTTATTTCTTTCTTGAGTGGTTTTTCAAGGCAACTGTTGTTCAGAAAAAAAGAGTTACCCTCTTTTCCGACACTTTCTCTTTCATTCTCTTTTTACGGTGTTTATGTGGTAAATGAAAGCCTGGGGGGACTGTTAACAATGGCCTGAAGTGCCGGGTGGCTATGTTGTGTTTTGAATGACTCAGATGCGAGGCCTGCCAGTCCAGTAGAGTGAGCTCCATCTCACCTTACCAAGCAATGGCGCTGAGTTTTAGTGGGTGAGAGCAATGTATGGTTCTGGCGGGTGCATTGCGTACTTCAGAAAAGCAGAGTCAGTTACAAAGAAAGGTTTAAGATCAAAGCTAGTTGACATCTCTGGGGAAGTTCACCTCTCCAGCAGTGGTGGGTTGGTGAGCCCCAGCTCAGGACCATAGAAGGGTCCCCACAGAGGAGTCCACCTAGGTGCCCACCTTGAGAAGGAATATTTTGAAGGGGCACATAGGAAGGCTGAGGCTCGCCTTCTTTCAAAATAGAGACAGTCAAGTTGTCCTTTTAATAGAAAGGGGTTTCTAGATCATTAACGCAAACCCCCATTCTGCCAGTGTATCCAAGAGAGATTCTACTGACGGGATCATATCTGAAGATCACCTGTGTCACCTCATGTCCTTTTTAAGGGGAGTTTTTGCCATTCATTTGTGCAAACAGGACAATGGCAAAACCTGTTTTAGGCGTTAGAGAAGCAGGAGTGTTTGAAAGCATGGTATCACAGTGGTAAAAGATAGGGCACCTACATTCCTTATGTCTGCAGTTTCATTGTCCTTTATGGCCTCTTGCTCTCCCTTCTCCAAATAGCAGCAGTAGCCTCTAGCATTTCTAAACGTTTGCAGTGCTCCTTGGCGTGTCTTAAAACTCACACACTCTTCCCAACAGCTCCAGAATGCACACACTATAACCGTTGCTAGTGTACTGAGGAAGAAACTGAGGTACAGAAATCGGGGGAGGGGGCAGGAGGGGACGGGGTGGGGGTGGGGCGGGAGGAGCTTCCCAAGGCCATCTGACCGGTGACCAGGAAAACAACATTGGCCAGAGCAGTGTGGGCTCCAGGGCCCTTGTTCTTGATCAGGGAACATACCTGCCTCCCTGCAGGGGCACATGCACGTGTTTGGGGCTCTGATTTTACAGAGATGAAGTACGTGTTTCTTACACGTGGACACCGCTCACGCCCGTCACATCAAAATCGGGCAGTAGAGGCACTGG
The DNA here is from genome assembly GCF_021556685.1 of Rattus norvegicus. Taxonomy (NCBI): domain Eukaryota; kingdom Metazoa; phylum Chordata; class Mammalia; order Rodentia; family Muridae; genus Rattus; species Rattus norvegicus. Next base: position 77,377,492 of record NC_141541.1, read on the forward strand.
AAAGTCAAGAATGTGAAGACCGGAGAATGACTCCAAGAGCTGCTAGTCTTCAAGTCTTATCCTCAAACCCATACGAGGCACTCTACAAAGGGCTGCATTATGCCCGCGAGCAGACACTCGAGAGGTCTGGAGTTTAAATCCACACGCTGAGAACTAAAGATTGCAGAAGCAAACACAAAGTATGGAAGGGCTGTGCAGTGGAATTTTCTCCGAGCCACACTGCTGCAGTGACTTAGGAAAAGGGCATGGTCTCTGGGTACAAGTTACTCCATGGGGAAAAGAGAGCGTAGTCCAGGGTGACCTCTGCCTGGGTCCCTGTCTTAGGGAGTTGAAGTTCACAGACAGGGTGAGCATCAGCAGAAAACCGCAGCATAGAGAAGGTAATGCAAGAGCTACCTCAGGAAAGGGTCTGGCTTCAGGGAAGGTCTTGACATAGTGACCAGAAGATGACCAACAGACCTCTGAAGGACCAAGGGGGTTGGAACATGTGTCTGGGCTCTGAGCGTTGAGTCACACCAGTCACCCCCAAAGTGACAAGGAGTCCACAACATTTACCTAAGAGCCTAGCGAGGGGGGAATTGACTCCATTCCCCACCCATTGGAAACGTCTGTTCATTTAACATAGCCTTCCACCCACTTGATTCTTCCCCAGCCCAAACTCGCTTCAGCTTTAGTGTGTGTGTTTTTACCGTGTGTGTACTAGGGAAAGATGTTTGAAGTGGGGTGTTTGACACGTTTCGTTTTCCTTGAATAGAAATGAATACAAATCATATCTCATTAGAGCACTTCTGGTGTATGATTTAGGCAATTTTACCATTATCTGCAAAGAGAAGAAATCATGGCTACATTCAGACATAATTCTGTAGCATAAAAGTGAAAGCTGCCTTTATTACTCTGGCTGCTGGCTTTTTCTTTATTTATTTTACTTAACGCTTCTGAAGTAACAAGCGACCGGGAACACAGAGAAGGCTGTCTCCAACGGCTGGTGGGGTTTTCAACCTTGGAGTGCATTCATGATTTCGTACAGTAACCTTTGGAACTTTCATTCAATCTCACTCCTACCCAGTTATCTCTCTTTCTAAAAATTCATCTCTATTTGTGTATGTATGTGCACATCTTTGTAGGAGTATGTACAGTTGAAAATACAGTGACCACGGAGGCCAGGAAGGGCCATCTGACCTCCTGGAACTGGACTAGCAGGCAGTTGTGAGCCACTGTGTGAGACTGGTTCTCTGCAAGGACAGCAAGTGCCTTTAGCCACTAAACGTTCACTACAGCCACTATTTAAATAGTTGGTGCTGGTGATTGGCTTTTCTAGTGCTTCCTGGAGAAGCATCTGTTTGAGTCCTGTGTCCTTTTTCCTGTGTTGGTCTGTCTGTGGCAGAGCTGTACCAGCTCTTGAGATGATTTCATATGACTCTTTCATGAGGTCACTTCAGCACCTTATCCTTCTCCTCCTCTTGTACACATTGCTTTTCCATTGCTGTGACAAAATGCCATGCCAACGGCAAATTAAGGAAAAAAGGGTTCATTTTTGGCTTAGGGTTCGTTTTTGGCTTAGGGTTCGTTTTTGGCTTAGGGTTCGTTTTTGGCTTAGGGTTCGTTTTTGGCTTAGGGTTCGTTTTTGGCTTAGGGTTCGTTTTTGGCTTAGGGTTCGTTTTTGGCTTAGGGTTCGTTTTTGGCTTAGGGTTCGTTTTTGGCTTAGGGTTCGTTTTTGGCTTAGGGTTCGTTTTTGGCTTAGGGTTCGTTTTTGGCTTAGGGTTCCAGTAGAAGCATCTGTAACAGTGGCGGAGGCCTGGCAGCAGCTGGCTGGAGCTGGAAGCTGGTAGGTTACATCTTCAACCAGAAGCACAAAGCACAGAGGGAATTGGCAGGAGGGTGAAGCTATAAATGTTCAAAGCTCACCCCCTGCCCCCAATGAAGACTTCCTCTACCGCCTCATGACCTCCCAAACAGTGTGACCAACTGAAGACCAAGTGTCCAAATACCTGAGTCCATGGGAGACCTTTTCTTTCAAGCCATTATGCCTCTGGAACACAAACAACTCTCCTCCTCCTCCTCTTCCTCCTTGTCCTCCTCTTCCTCCTCCCATTCCCCCTCCTCTTCCTCCTCCCATTCCCCCTCCTCTTCTTCCTCCTATTCCCCCTCCTCTTCCTCCTCCTCTCCCTCCCCCTCCTCCTCTTCCTCCTTCTTCTCCTCTTCCTCCTCCTCCCCCTCCTCCCTCTCCTCCTCTTCCTCCTTCTTCTCCTTCTCTTCTTCCTCTTCCTTCTCCTCCTCTTCTAAAATTTCCATATATATGTTTTACCTGCTTGTATGTCTGTGCACCGTGTGTATGCAGTTCCCATGAAAGACAGAAGAGGACTTCAGATCCCCAGAACTGGAATTACAGCCACCCATCATGTGGGGCACGAGGAACTGAACTCAAGTCCTTTGCAGAATCAGCCAGTACTCTTAACTGCTGAGCTACCTCTCTAGCCCCTGACAACATTATGGTTGTTTTTTTTTTTAATGCTTATTTATTCTTTTCATTTTGATGAAAGCCTGATTTGTCTTTTCTTTCTGTCACCAGTGCTTTTAATATCAAATCTAAGACAACCTTGGCCAATCTAAAAATCATAAAAACTTACATGAATATTTTATTTATGGTTCTTTATGTTTTTTAATCCTAAGTTCAAATATGATTCATTTGAGTCTATTTTTTTAGATTTATTATTATATAGGACTCCAGCTTAATATATACCAACTGGCCTCAAACCTTTGTTTGAAAAGACCATTTTTTAAAAGTGTCTTGGAACCACTGTCTAAACCCTTATATTTTATTCACCAACTACATATCTGAGGATCATATCACAGTTATTATAGTCCCTATATGTTAGATAACTTGTTTTCCCTTGAGAATAAAGCACATTAAGAACGGTCATACTGAGGGCTGAGAGATGGCTCAGAAGTTCAGAGTGTACAGTGCTCTTGCACAGGACCTGAATCAGTTCACAGTGCCCATGCTGGGCATATCACAGCTACTTTAAACTCCAACTCCATGGGATCTGACGCCCTCTTCTTATGGCTTCCATGGACTCCTGCACTCACACACATATATATACACACATATACTTGCACCATAATTAAAAACAAATAAAAATAAAATCATAATGCTAACTCCTCATGGATCGTATTGCTACCTTTCCATAAAACATCAGAAACTGTGCTATCTACTGTGGAAACCAAGATACACAAGAGGAATAACAACATCTCACACAGAAAGCGGCAATGGAAACATGACCTTTTAACTTTCAATAAGACTATCTAAGGCCCTAAGAAATCCCAACACTTCTGCTTGTGTTTCCCAGTGGTGCGTGCTTCATGTTTAGTTCTACTGGTGAAATAGTTCCCACCCTTGATTGAGATTTTCTGTCTTTTAAAAAGAGTCCCTCTCAATATTGTAAACGCCTCTAAACCAGTGTTCATCATACTGGATTTTAGCCAGATTTCTTTCTCATTAACCCTCAAGGAGAAAACTTTGTTGATGTGGCATTGTATGCCAGACAAACCAGACACAGGAGACGTGCCCTCTGAGGTTAGTAACAAATATCTAATTGAGGACTCTAGAGATGGTTCCAGAAGTGCTCTTGCAGTGGCCTAGAGTTTAGCTCCCTCTCATTCCTACTGGCCAGTTCACAGCCTCCCTTAACTCCAACTCCAGGGCACTGGCGCCCTCTTCTGGCCTCTGCAGGCACATGCACTCATGTACACATACACAGACACATATTTTTAAAAGAATGATACGTGAGATAGAATTTCTTTTTAAAACTTCCCTGAAGTGATCATTTTAACATAGTCAGAAAGACTTCAGGAAAACAAAGAGAGCACCAACAAGCAGGATACGTCCTTTTATAGGTAGACTGAGGTCACAAATCAACTCACATTGCCTTGATCTGATAACAATAGCTTAAAGCAAGTGCAAAGATGGTGTGTGTGGGCTCCAGCACAGCAGTGCCTAAGACTTCCAAGGAGAACATTGTCTTTGGCCTGGGAAGAAAGATCTTAAAATCAGATTGAAGCCCAATGTGACCCAGATGTCTCAAGTCAGCAAAATCATTTGTCAGAAGAATTCATCCCACTCCAACAGCGAGGTGGTCTTCCAGACGTCCCTCGAACCATGGAAACCCACAAACGATAGATCCCAGAAAGCGCCAAGCTCAGAAAAAGCCCGTGTTAAGGGGCAGGGACTCAGCTGAGAAAATTAATTCTCCATACTCTAGCTGTCGCATTCACAACTAATTAGCTTCGAGTTCCTTGTGAGAGCTCCGAGGCTGCTGCTGCTTGGTATACTTGAAACAGTAGAAAAATGTGGGCTTCCCGAAGGGTGTGGACACTAAAAGCCCTTGGCTCTCCCAGCTCTGGTTTTTCTCTTTCCCTAAGGAAAACTTACATTAAATCCACTGAACAACTGTGGTCTTCAAAGGAATTTTAGGAGAATTCGATCCCTAAGTGAAACAAGCAAAAAAGGTTGAAAATAATTACCATGAAAAATAATATTCTACAGGGCTCTCTGGGTGGCCTGGCGGAGCCTGCCACCAGGTAGAAGAAGCCAAAACGTTCACCCTCCTCCTTGGAGCTTCTTGTTCCTAGTAAATGTACTGAGCACTTGGCTACATTTGTGTGTGTGTAAGGACTGGCTCCTTCCGGCCACCATAGGTCTCTATCTCCATTCTCTGCTCTTCTGGTGGCTAATTCTCACTGCGGCCATCTGACATATTGGTGGGACAGCGGCTGGCATATCTTTACAGACAGCTTAGGGAAGGTTTGTTTCCCTGAAGAGTCCCCTGGACGGCTGGTGAGTGGTTTTGATCAGAGGCACAGTGGCAAGTTCCTCATCCTGACATACTGCTTAGCCATGGGACCCTCTGAGTGGCCTCTCTGAACTTAGGTGTCAGTGCTCCTTCCTGTCACCATTCTGATGACCAGAGAGGATTGGTTAAGAGTTTCTTATGAGCCACATGTCCTGACGGATGTTATTAAAATCATCTCAACACAAGTGTAAATCATGACCTAAAAGCCAAGTCTGACCCACAGCTGTTGGTATTAATAAAGTTTTATTGGAAAGCCTGGCACACTACTCAGTGTGTTCCATATGGTGGCTGTATCTCAGTAAGAGTTGTGAGGCTAGGATTTGCCGGCACAGTCTAGGCACAGAGCCAAAACATTTACTTTTCTCATGATTTGTGTGCCATCTCTAACCCCTAATCTGGAACATAAGTCTATAGAGTCAGACCTCTTTTCTGCTTTTGGGAGAGGGGGGGGTGTATGAATGAAGTTCATAGTGTTTATAAACATTCTGGCTGGAGATGACTCAGTGGATAAAGGTGCTTGCCCTTACCAGTTCCCAAGAGCCTCCTGGTAGAAGGAGAGAACCAGTTCCCTCAAATTCTCTTCTGACCTTCACTTCTAAACCATGACTCATGCACACACCCTACGAACAAAGACAAAATAATACTGAAAACGTATTTTAATAAACAAAAGGAAATCTTCCTAAAGTGGGGTAGAAACTCCCAAATAACATGTACCACATTTGCCCCCCTAAGGTAGGTGGGTCATGAGCGCATGACAACCAGGCCCAGCCTGTTGGAGTGGGAGCTGCCCAGACAGAACATGACAAGTGATATCTCAGGGTTATCGGCAGGGAAGCCGACAAAGTAGCATAGAGAGCTGATATCTGCCCAGATCCGGTGCTTTAAGGCTTTGTAAGCACAAAGGCTTTGTGGCTATTGTCTGGGAACTGAATGATATAAAGTGGGGTAGAACCCCCCCCAAATAATATTTACTGCAATACCTTTCTGTATAAGGTTTTCATCTATGCCTTTGTGAACCAGCTTAAGTCTGGAAAAAAACAAATAAAACACAAAAACTATAATCTGTGCTGTTCAAGTATATCAATTTTATGAAGAATCAGGGTATAAAATGAGATTGTTATCAGTTTTGTTGAGCATTAGCCACTGGCTGTGAGATACTAGATGTAAGATAAACAGTTTGAGCTTTTTCTTTTATCTTTATTCTATTTGGTAAAATTAACATGGTCATTGAAAACAAGGCTGTTTTATGAAGGTTCGGTAAAGCAAGTGGGCATGTACACCACAAAACACAGACAGGCTGCTTGGCATGCATCTTTACCCATTTTGTGAATTACTTTGTGCAAGATAAATTCCCTGGTATCTTACACCCATTACCTACAAACTCACCATTTGTTTCACGATGTATTATATGGGGCAAATTTAAAACAGCAGCTGGGTGTTTCTCGTTATCCCAATTTAATGGAGCTAATATTGGTAATTGGAGGTGGGAGTGGCTCAGCAGAGAATACTTTGTATTTAAAAATAAACTAAGAAGTATCATCACTATGAAGCTATCCCCCCCACCCCCAGTTCTTCTAGTTATTTATCTTAGAGGTGCATTAATTAATTTTCTTTCATTATCTGGTACTTAGTCACAAAATGCTGTCACTCTTATTATGTCATCCTTCAAGGTGCTCTGTGCATGTTGTGTGGCCGTGCATTCATTCATTCATTCTCCAAGCTGACATTGACTCAGAAATCAAGATACAGAGCACACATGCACACACACACACACACACACACACACACACATGCACACACATGCACACATACATGCACATATGTGCACACACATACACACACAGGAACATACACATGCACACACAGGAACATACACACATAGGAACATACAATGCACACACACACATACAAACACACATGCACACACACATGCAAATACACATGCACACACACACAGGACTCTGACACACACAGAACCTTTGTGTGCAGAAGTTCACAGGCAGTCAGGGATAATGGTAGAATCAAAGCTGAATGGTGAGCCCCAGATGAAACCGGAGTCAGTGAAAGATCAGACAGGAATCTGTGATAACTTTACTAGTGCTATAAAACTTGAAAACTGAGAAAAGAATGAGGAAAAATGGATGGGACTAGAAAATGTTAATCAAGAAAACCCAAACTCAAAAAGACAAGTGTTATATATAATCTCTCACATACAGAGCAGAGCTTCTAAATTATTATGTATTTACATGGAATGAATATAGTGGAGACCATGGTATTAGCAAGGGACCCATATGATGGGAAGAGGCACTAAGAAAGGGAGCAGGGAAGGTCGTAGAATGCACATGGCATCTAAGTGGAAAGGGACAGCAAGGAAATGGAGGAGATGGGCCAGAGAAGAGGATCAACCAAAGCTTAGAAATTCCGATGCCTTGTACGCTAATGTAAGCAATCCCAAGCAAACATGGAGGAAAGCATGCCTTAGGAATTAAAATAAGTAGGCACTGCCTCAGAGACGGACATAAGAAAGAGCAGGTGAGCCAGCCAGCCATGACTCACCCACACAGGCAGCAGATAATGGAGCTGGCATGGGTAACAGGTGAAACCGCAGAGGACATGCCAAGGTTGCAGATGTGGAGGGACTTACGTTCCCTGCTAAAAGCTGCATTTGATAGCATGGGTGCTGGGCCACCTTGGAAGAGAACAGATGTTCTGTGATAGAAAGAAACATACCAACAGTAGTGACAAAACACAGCAGAGGTGGCAAGGGTCTCTCTCCATAGTCATGAATCAACCAGCTCTCGGACCTCTAGATAGTGAGGTGAATTTACTACAGAGTTCCAGAAGATTGCAAACAGAACCTTTGTTCCTGGCACTGCCATTTGTACTTAGTCTGGGACTCCTCTGTGGCTTGAGATTGTCCTGGTGTGATGTCTCATGAGCCATTTACAAAGTGCCCTTTGCTGGGGCCAAACAATACCTGCCCATGTGTCTCTCTGTCTCATCAAAATACTCCTGGCTGCTGAGAGGATTGTGAGTTTGCTGTGTGGTCGGGCTTTTCCCCAGAGCATCTCTGCACTTGTTCTTGCTAGTGTCCTAATTGGAGATCTAGAGACTGACTGAGAAGCACGTCACTTCCATAGAAGGTTAAAGAACTGACACATAGCAGCACCTTGGATTATGTGTAAATGCAGCCCTATGGCCAAGAGCTACGGCCACTCTTGCTATCCCTGTCTTATATTTCATAGTAATTTCTGAGTAACTCTCCCAGGGAGTTAGCCTCTAAAACAAAAGTCAAGCCATACAGTTTTTGATAAGCTCTTGCACTGGAGTCATTTCCCATTTGTTCGCCATTGCCAAGATAACAGTAAATTCCTGTGAGCTTCGTGGCACCTCCTCTAAGGTGCTACATAGACACAGATCAGTGGGCGACGCTCAGAAAGAAGCCTTGGCGGGTACCGTTAACAAACATCTAGGCATTATTTAGACCTTACCAGTTGTTTATTGATCTGCATTCATAGTCCCTCTCCTGTCCCCGTGTCCAATCCAGAGCACTCTGTCGCATTTACTTCCTTTGATCCCAGGTTTGATCCCAGGTAAGTGCATATAAAAGCTTCATATGCCAGATAAGACACTTTGGGGCAACAAGATGGCAGGAGAAAAATTGCTATAAAAGAGATTTATTCCCTTTTAAAAAATATATACCTGGTGTGTGTGTGTGTGTGTGTGTGTGTGTGTGTGTGTGTCTGTGTGTGTCTGTGTGTGTCTGCCTGTGTGTGTCTCTGTTTATGTGTGTCTGTGTGTCTATGTGTGTCATATGTGTCTGAGTGTGTGTCCGTGTGTGTGTCTCTGTGTGGGTGTGTGTATGTGTGTGTGTCTGTGTGTCTGTGTCTGTGTGTGTCTGCCTGTGTGTGTATCTCTTTCTATATGTGTCTGTGTGTCTATGTGTGTCTGTATGTGTTTGAGTGTGTGTCCACGTGTGTGTCTCTGTGTGGGTGTGTGTCTGTGTGTGTGTTTCTGTGTGTCTGTGTCTGTGTAGGTCTATGTGTGTGTGTCTATGTGTGTCTGTATATCTGTATCTGTGTGTGTCTGTATGACTGCATGTCTGTATCTGTGTGTGTTGTGTATGTGTGTGTATGTGTGTGTGTGTATGTATGTCTCTCTCCTTCCAACATCATTAGTTTTTACTCTGTACACTAGCTAGCTGGTGAAGGCTAGCTGGTGAAGGCTAGCTGGTGAAGGCTAGCTGGTGAAGGCTAGGTGGTGAGTAAAGGCTAGCTGGTGAAGGCTAGCTGGTGAAGCCTAGCCGGTCTTCAAGCTTCTTGGGATTCTCCTGTCTCCACAACCCATCTCAGCAATGAGTACACAATGATTGCGGGCACCTGCACTGCACATGTATCTGGGTTCTGGCATTCCAAATCGAGTCCTCACACTTCCCCATTGAGCTATCTCCCCCCAACCCCAGGTCTTCTATCTTAAGTAGAAGATCTACATGACCACTGGGATGTAAGAGGGCTTCCTTCATCGTCTCCTAGGATGAGTGGCTTCCACGAGGAAGGACAGTGTCAGAATCTGAATAGGCGAGGCTTGTTTGATGAGCGGCATTATTGGTCTGGCTGCCCACAGCTCTTACAAAGAAAGACGCAGCAGGTAAAAGACTTCAAACCTCATGCAGATGCAGCCCTTTGGTCCCCTAACCATCCTTTGTTTGCTGGGGCAACAGTTCAAGGAAGGTCATTATTTGGTGCACCTTAGGCTTTGTACGCCAAACTACAAATTTAACAGGAAAATTACCAAATACTTTCTGGGTACCTTTCAAGAGTTTAGGCTATAAGAGTGTGCTTTGGTGTGGTTTGAGGGGGAAAAAAATTACCAAAATGCAACTTTGATCTGCAGTAGGAATGTAATTTGGGAAAGTATGCAAAATTTCTGATGCCTGGATCCCTTTACCCGGACTCCTTTTGTAGACCTGACCTATTGTGCTCTGAAGTCCATTGTAATTACTGTTCCTGGGCTTGTTCAGATGTGCTCTGAAGCCATTCCCAAATGTCCTCGCTGTGAAGAAAGGAGGATCTTGTCTGAGTTTGCACAGAGTTGGAATTTCTGGCAAGCACTTATCTGTGGTGTGCCTCCAAATGGGACTAGAAAGCAACTGAACATTACAGTGTTGTTTTAGATCTTTTTCTAAACTAGGCAGGGTGGTTCATGCCTGTAATTGTAGCAACTGGGAGGTGGAGGCTGAAGAATCAGGAGTTCAAGGCTACTCTGGGCTACATGAGACACTGTCTGAGAAAAACTCTGACGTAGTGCAGACACATGTCCTGACATCAGGAAACCATTTGCCAATTCTGTGAGTGTCCATCCTGACTAGTGGGTGTGAATATGGAAATAGCATGAAATGCCATGATCACCTTTACAAACAAGGATTCCTGCTGGGGAAGAAGAAAGCTCAGGTCACTGTCCTTGCATTCTATGCTTGTGTGGCAGTAAACAGACTCCTGTGAAGAGTATTGAGTCTCATTACAGGCGTTTGACTTTGATGACTTCCTAACTATGGCAAGGGCTTCAAGGTTATGGAGATGTCTCAATGGGTTAAGGACTTAAGATGGGGTGCCCAGAACCCATGTAAAAAGTCAGCTGCAGTGGTGCATGTCTGCAATATCAGTGATGGTGAGATGGGAGGTAGGGAAAGGCAGGTCCATGAAAGCTTCCCAGCCAGTGATCCTAGCCAACTTGATGAGGTTCTAACCAATGAGAGAGGCTGTCTCAAACAAAAAATAGGAGGTACCTCAGGAATAACATCTGAGATTGTTCTCTGGCCTACACACATACACACTCACACACACACACACACACACACACACACACACACACACAGAGTCCACTGCACCACTCTGCCATTGTTGCTACACTGCCACAGACCTGCCACCCACTTCCCAAGCCAAGGTTCTTTGTAGTCACTGTGTTTGTCTACTTGCGTCAATGTCACCCAAAAGAACTTAAACACATGAACTATTTACTTTGGTACACAGTTTAGCTGGAGATCGCCTGACTGCAGACCTCTGGGCTTGTGCTAAGGCAGAGCATCATGGTGGAAGAGTATAGCAGAACAGGATAGCTGTCCTCATGGCAGCTGGAGATGAGAATGACTACAAAACTGGGCTTCCTCCTCCTTCCCCTTTGGATCTAGCCAGGCCACCAGCCCTTTCAGGAAAGGTCTTTGGCTCTCAGTGAGTTGTCTGTGAGAATGTCATCTCAGATATACCCACAGGCTTGCTTGGCCAATCTCACAGGAGTGTGTCAGTGTGATCAAGCTAAGAGTCAAGATCTCCCCATCGCATCTATCATGGGCTAGCGTAGGAGCCACCCCCTCAGCTAAAACCCAAAGAGCAAGGGTAATACTGGCCTCTCCAAAATCTCCTTCACTCTCAGATACACTTGCCCCTTCGTTACATGATTAAGTGTCCAATCTTCCCTCTCACATAGCATAATTAGTTTGTGCACTGAACACGTGTTTACCTCACCTTTCAAAAGTCCCCAGAGTATTTGGCCAGGTACGCTGGACATAGCAGTGTGTAGTAGATGGTTCAGTCACTAGCACCTGGCATCTACAGCTGATTGTAGTCCGTAAAAGAATAAGCCTAACCTTGGCTATTCTCACCTCATGAACAGGAAAGCCTGGTGAGCAGACTGATTGAATCCTGATACCATCATCACAAAGACCACTTCATGGAGATCTTTTCTTTGACCTAATCAACACTGATTAGCCTTCAACAGCAAGGGAGGGAAACCAGGCCAGCGACCCAGAAAGGCAGAGAATTCCAAATCTCATCCCCTTGACATCGCTCTGAACTTACTGTTCTGCCTAAGCTCCTGGTCAGCTTGCATTCTCTTTCTGGGAGACAAAAGGTAACACCCTAGAGATTCAGAAGGAATCAAAAGCAGAAAGAAACAGTGGTCTGGGCAGAATTATCCTCAGAGTTGCCGTTATTTACATAATGTCTCATCTGTTTAATGGTTTTCCAAGGGGAAAAGCCACCTACGGATGCCACTAGTCACTTTTGATTTCCTGGAAGTCAGAGACGCCTCTTATTTAAAGGCCTTGAGAAAGCCATGACCTGGGAACAGCTGAGGTAACTTGAAACTTTGAACAAATATTTATAGTACTTAATATGTGGCTGGCCACATGCCAGGTACTGCATGATACCTGAGCCGTTCAACCACCTTTTGAGAGACTTTGTAAACAAGCTTGTCAGTCATGAGCCTAGCAAGTATCAACTGAGCTCGAAGCGTAAGTTGAAAGCATATTATTGAGAGGATCATTTCTCCAATGAGAAGATACCCCAGGATACTCCATATTATTGTCCACATGGGTAACACTCCAGGAATTTTCATGGTAATAAAATCCTATTTCCACAAATTACCCAATTATCTGATGGGTTCTCTATCTTGGAGACATTTCCCATTTGTTCACTCAACTCTATTCTGGTGTCTGACCATTTTTTTTTAAGACTAAGGGCACTAAAAGAAATTTATTGCCGGGGCTGGGGATTTAGCTCAGTGGTAGAGCGCTTACCTAGGAAGCGCAAGGCCCTGGGTTCGGTCCCCAGCTCCGAAAAAAGAACAAAAAAAAATTTTTATTGCCATAGTTATTATAGGAACTGTCCTGGTTAGTTTCAACTGTCACCTTGACACAATCTAGAATCACCTGGGAAGATAGTTTTAATGAGGAATCACCTAGATCAGGTTGGCCGTGGTGGGGTGGGGTGGGCAGGGGATATCTTGACTTTTAAACTGATAATACCCAAACCATTATGGGCAACACCATTCCCTAGGCTGGTCATTGTAAAAGCGAAGAAAGCGATCAAGGAAGTGAGTAGATAACATTGACGTATTTATTCTCTTTGTTCTTGACTGTGGATATGATCAGACTAGCTGCTTGAGCTTCTGCCTTAACTTCCCTGAAATGACTAACTGTAAGTCAAATGAATCGTGTCTTCTCTTATGTTGTTTTTGTTGTTGTTTTGTTTTGTTTTGTTTTGCTTTGCTTTGCTTTGCTTTTCTTTGGTTTGGTTTGGTTTGGTTTGGGTTTGGTCTGGGTATTTTATTACAGTAACAGAAATGAAACTAGAACAGAAATTTACAATTTTATAGTCATTCTAGCCAACATAGGGAGGTTGCGTGTTCTCATTTCCAGACATCCCGTCTTCTGAAGGGCACCACCTTGGTAGGGGATCCTCAAGTGATTCTGTCTGAGGTTGACAGAAAAAAAATCTCTTCATGTGTTCTGTGTACGCTGGTAACCTCCTTGTTTGAAGTCTGCCACCTTCACCTTAATGGGAATAGTCAGGTGGCCAAACTGTGTTTGGCAAGCCACAGTGAGAGTAGCTCTTTCTCACCTATCGACTAGAAGGCAGGAGGTGTGCTTAGACGCTTTCTGTATTCTCTTCTTTCTGTGTGTTCCCCCTGGAATATCCTTTACTCTCCTGTGGACAAGGTCTGTGGGAAAGAAGAGAAGAAGAGATAGTATTAGATCCCCTAGCTTCATTCTTCTCACCCTGATGCACTTATGCTATCTCCAATTGGAGGGATTTGGTCTTGTGTGTTGTGTTGCCATAATAAAACACCTGGAACTGAGTGCCATACGGTGATAAAAAATATATTTCTCCTGCCTCTGGAAGTTGAGAAGCCCAAGAAGAGGAGAACCATGTTGCCTCCTCTCACGGCAAAAGAAGACAGTCAAGAGGATGAAAGCACAGGGCAGCAAGGGCAGTGGGGTGTGGGGGGGTTGGGGGGGACAGCATGGGTCTGGGGAGGGAGTGTAACTTCTCTCTGTGTCGGAAGCCCACCTCCATGACCGCTAGCCCACTCCTGTGTTAATAGGAGTTTTAGTGAGGGCAGAGCTTCCTACCCCAGTCCCCTGTTTAAGGTCCCACTTATCAATAGGGTTGCTCTAAGGACTGAGTCCCAGGCTCCTAGTTTTAATGAAGACATATTTCAACTACAGATTTTGGGAAGTGCAAGGAAACATCCGTTTGTGTAGTTGAGTCTTTTATCTGCAATTTAAATCTGCAGCACAGCCAACCACACAGTCAGCGTTGGTCCACAGACAAGTCTGTGGTTCTCTTGATGACTGAATGCTTACTAACAAAAGAAAGCAGTCAGGTTTGAAGGGAACTTAAGCTAATAAAACAACATCCAGTGCATAATTAATATTTAATAAACAAATAGTCCTCTTCAATAAAAATAGCTGCTTTCTTCAGTTGCTCACTTAAAGTCTTGCTGTGCTAAGGCCTCAGCTACATGACACATGCTGACTTACATAATCCACGAGCATTTCAAAGGGCAATCCCATGACTCCCCTTTCACAGGCAGAGACCTGGGTTTAAGTATGGCAGCCAAGGAGTTCCTTCTGTTTATGCCACCACACATGGGGTCCCTGAGACTCAGTTCTAGGATAGTGCTTTGGTATGGAAGGAGGCAGATTCTGCGAGTCAAAGCTGGGCAGAGAAGAACACTATGCCTTCCGAAGACCTAGTGAGCTTTATTCATGTGGCACGGTTTGTCTTATTTTTAGAAACATTTAGGACAATGAGAAAACTGTTGATAGGCTATAATAGTAAAATGTAACTAATACCACAAAACTAGAATTACAGAAATTATAGATCAAATTACAACTCTAATGTCTAAATTAAAAATATACTATCCAGGGCTGGTGAGACAGCTCAGTTGGCCAAAGAGCTTACACCTGACTTTGACCTCTGAGACCCACATGATCTGATTCTGATACAAATCCAAGCCCAGACTGTCACATGTCTCCCCAGCAGATCACCTGGAAATCCAGGCTTTGCCCAACTCCCTCCTTGACTTTTATCTATATTGTCTAGACTGTCTCAAGGAACTGAGGAAAAGAAACTGCAGTGTAGAGGGCTGGTGTGCCTCGGAAGGGAACTACCAGAACAGCTGGAGTGAAGGCGTGTAGGGAAAGAGGTACAAAAGCCCCATGCCTTTCCGGGCAGGTCACCTTTCCTGCATCTCCTGTGTTTGGCTGCCTGGAAGATTTCTGTCCTTTGGATTTTCTGGGGGTGGGGGGGGGTAAGAGGTGGGAGGCTCTTCATCATATAAACTTGGCCATTGTGGATTACTCCAACTTGTAACCCCACATCCCTCCATGAGGTCAGAGATGATGCTAGGAGGTCCATCTCTGCATTATTTGGTCTGTTCCCTTAGCGATTAGTGCCTAAGCCCTTGAGACTTTCCAGTAGTCACCTCATTAGCAGGAATCCTGGAGTAGGTAAACTGGGCTCGCCACCATAACTAAGCACCCTCTCCTTTCACCTCTATTACTCTCACCTCTTAGGAAGCTGAGGGTTCTAGAAACTCGATGCCAGGGATGGATAAGGACCAAATATATATGTTATTAGTTACCTAATAGAGTATATCATCTCTTATGTCAATGTACATGTTTATTGTCATCATATCAGTTCCCAGAGTAACATAAAAGATTAATGTTGTCAGGAAGGTTCTTCGGTAGAGCCCTTGGCACTGAGGCAGATACTAAGAGCTACACAGAATGACTGTGGACAACAGGGGTTCCTCTGTGGTCTAGAGAACCAGTGCTTCCCTTTGGCTGAGACCTGAACGGGACCTTTTATGGAACAATGGGCCTTTGAGCTGATCTGGACTGAACCAGCCCTGGAAAAGGCTGGATGAAAGATGTTAGGCAAAACATGGCTGAGATGGTTTCTTTCTTGGGAAGTGTGTTGCGCCTCTGTCCTATGTCTGTGGAGGAGCCACATTCTTGGTACCTAAGAGGAAGCATAATGGCAGGGTGTTCCTGCAATATAGCTGAGGCTCCACAAGCAATTCCATTATCGCTGTTCAGAGTGAGTCTCCTAAGACACATTCAGCTCCAAGCAAAAACAACACCACAGGGCTGTTTTCCTGAACTAATTTCACTCATTTGCCCCAGTTAATATTAATACACCCAAGGCCATATGCTCCTACTCATCAGAGCACATGGATAATAGACAGCATCGTAGCATCTTCAGGTTGAAATGGACCTTAGGTTCTTTCAGTCCAAGAGACCCACTGGAGAGGCAAGGAAACAGGTGAAAGAGAACTGAGAGTCAGACACACAGAGCTAGAGCCACAGGCAGGTCCTGACTGCCAGTCTGCAGAAGGTTCATCCACAGTCCCTGCTGGCTTCATATGAGCGCCTCCCTAAGTGGTAGGTAGAGAGACTATCGGGTGAGCCAGTGAGACTTAAACTTCACTGGTCTCTCTCCAGTGTCTCTGGCCTCTCATTCACCGAGAGAGCATCCACTTGCCTGTCCAAGTGGATAACTGGTTTTGCTCTATGAAGGAAAAGGCAGGATGGAACAATCTACCACGGTCGCAGCACCGTTCTCCTCCTGAATCAGCTCCAACTTGGACCAGATCCCAGTGATGATGGTGCTCTCTGACTCTGCACATGTTTACAGCACTCAGAGAAGCCACCCCTTACTAGACTGTTGCAACAACTACATGAAATGGACAACAAAGCGGAGCCTCCCTCAACTGTTTCTGAAACACTGACTCCAAGAATCCCACAGATGCCAACATCCGAAGGCTCACAAGCTCTTTTATAAATTAGGGTGTTGTTCGCCAGTAACCTACACATGCTTTCGCCTGTTTATAGTCCCCCATACGATGTGGACGCTATATAACCATATTGCGTCATATTGTTTAAGGAATGATAATGAGGAGGAGAGTGTTCATCGGTATAGGTGATTTTGTTCCTAAACAGTTTTTCACCTTCAGCTCACTGAATCTCCGGGTGCAGAACCCTTGAATACAGAACTGGCAGACGCAGGGTCCTACTGCCTGTAGCTCTAAGCCTGGCCCTGGGAGGACCCAGGATGCTTCGTTCTCCAGTAGTTTGTCCTTGCTGATGCCATGTTGAGTCTGTGTCTTTAAGGGACAGCAGTCACCCAGAATTCCATGTGTTCCACATGTATAACGGTAATTACTTAGCACTACCACCTCCACGGATAAAGTCAGTCAGCCTTTGGAACTTATTTCTACTTCTCTTCAGCAAGCTGAAACCTTCATTCTCACCTACATGGAACCTTCTGGTCACAAACAAATAAATCACATTTCCAGTAGTCCCAGGATAGTTTGGCTTGGATGAAAACAGGGTGGGAGTGGCAACATGAAGGACATTTGCTATGTTAGGCTGTCACTAGGTCCCCAGTGGAATCAAGAAAAATTACAGCCAATAAAACAACATTTTTCAAAACATGGCACTACCCTTAAATTTATCCTGAGAGAGAAATAGGTTTGGAAAGGAATATTTGACACTCAATATCACAAATGAATTGCGTTATTAATTTATAATAGAATAATGGTTTTGTTTCAACAGTCATTTTCCTGAGCGTTGACATTAATTTTCTTCTTCTTTTGAATCATCTCAAAATACTGGCATGTACAGCACCCCCTACATGCTACCCAAACCTCTTCACTCCTGCTGTAAAAATACAAAAGCGATTCCGACTGGTTGGCTCATGGGAACTGCTGGCTGTCCTTTATGGTAATGAGAGGAATGAAGACAAAAGCAGCTGATATTGACGGAGGCCGACTCTCTGCCAAACAGGGCACTCAGGAGTTTAGCTGGATTGTTCCATTTAATCTTTCCGACAAATCCTGTAAGGTGTATGCCTCTGTTAGAGTTATTTTGCATATGAGGAAACTGAGGAAAGACCAGTTTTCCAGAGCAAAGGCCAGCATTGGGTAAGATTCACAATTACAGGTTTAATAATTCATCAAAATGCACTGAGGCCAGTCCTTTTATATAACACCAGAAGTAAACATTAACTTTAACTGTACCCATATCTAAGGAATGAAGAATAGAAAAATGAAGTGTAATACCTCTATAATTGAGATTAAATATACACCTTTGGGGGAGAATGTTTTGTATATGGTACATGTGCCTCTGAGTGTGTATATGTGTGGTGGCATATATACACATGTATGTCAGTGTATGCAGTTTTTCCATGCGAGGATGTCAGATGTCTTTCTCTATCTCTCTCTATTCATCTTCTCCTTGGAAAAGGTGTCTCCCTGAACATAGAACAAGACAGGCAGTGTGCAGCAAGCTCAAGCAAGCCACAGTAATGGGGTCACAGGGCTGTTTGCATGTGGCCGCACCTGGCTTGCCGTGTGAGCACTGGAGATTCAAACTGGAGCCCCCATGCTTGCAAATCAGGTGATTACCTACCTCTCCAGCCCCATGTTTTATTCTTAATTTTAATCATCAGTCCAGTTAGGCTCCTGGTCCCCCTTATCCTGTTATGTTGATTTTACCACATCATATATGACTGTTCCGAGAGTCCTGCTTCAGAAAGATCAGAATACCTGTTGCCAACCCCAGCTCTGTCACTCTTGTGCTACGTTGAGTCAATCACGTCATCCTTCAGACAGACTGTTGTAAGACATTGGGCCTGGGGTTGGGGATTTAGCTCAGTGGTAGAGCGCTTGCCTAGCAAGCGCAAGGCCCTGGGTTCGGTCCCCAGCTCTGAAAAAAAAAGAAAAAAGACATTGGGCCTAAGAATCCAGAATTCACAGGAATGGATTGATCCCAGCATAGAGACTAAGCACTGCTAATACACTGCTCCTGAAGACAGTGCGGAAAAGCAGCTTGTTGAGACGCCAAAGATCTGATACACAAAGACTTCATCTTGCTCGCAACCTGTCAGAAGGGAGCCCCAGGTAATTGGACAGCAGAGGGGGATACCAAGCCGTTGAGAAGCATGATGGCACGAGGAGCTCGTTAAGATCTGTGTCCCAGCTATCATCCTCCTAATTGAACAGTTACACAAATAGACATATGAGATGATCGTGACTCTAATTAAGGCTCCGACCTCAGAATCTAGTAAAAGCCTGTACAGTCCTCCCTCTCCCTTTAAATAGCTGCTTTGGGAGAGCTCTAGGGAGACATGCTGGCCTTTTAGGACTCTACTAGAGCAACAGGGAATAGCATGCAATCATCCCTTCATGTTTCTTCTGCAATCTGCATCCCCCTAACTACGTCTACCCTTTAGTTTCTGGGGTTGAAATGGTTTGGCAAGACGGGTTGTCATGGACTGCCAATGCTACCCTCTGCTGTATTGCTGTAACCCCTTTTCTGCAATGCCCTCCACCATCACCTTAGCCCACAATGCGCTGGGTCTGAGAGTGTCATCTGCTGTTCTGAGTTAAGTTCTCTCCCTGTTGGTTAACTGGCTTCCTTGATGATTAAATAAATGAAATGAAATGCTTAAGGGCTGAGAAGGTGGCTCTACCACTGAGGTACTTGCTTTGCAAGCACAGGGACCCATGTTTAATACATAGAACCTACGGTGGGGCCATTCCTTGCCACATATACACATAATTCCTAGCACTAAGAAGGCAGAGACAGGTGGATCCTTGGGGCATTTGGGGCAAGCAGCCTAGCTCATTTGGCTAGTTTCAGGCCAGTGAGAGACTCTGTCACAAGAGAAGCATAGACAGCAACTGAAGAGCAACACCAGAGATTGTCCTCTGGCCTTTATCCACACACATGTGCACATGCATATACACAAGTCTTCATACACGCACATTCTCACACATGCGATTCTGTGCACACAGGAATATGCACGCAAACACTGAGGTATTTTCCTGGCCTATATACACACACGCATGCATATTGGTGTAATCTCCAAGCCGAGGATTCAGGCAGACAAACAGTTCTGAGTTGCTGTGAGCTTTTTGTCTTTCCCGCTGCCTTGACCTGCACAGAGAAGGGGGATGCTGTTGCCCACAGGAGGTAACCTTGGGAGGAGGAGTGAAAAAATATCAAAGGTTGCCTTTGAATAATGGCGAGTCCACTGGGTTAGAGAAATTCTAAAGAGAGGGGTGAAGGCGGTCAAATATTTGTACACAGCATATAGTCAAAGTGCCTGCTTCCTGTCACGTGCTGGTCCCCTTGATGCTAATGAAAGTCACAATATTCATCAGCAGGAGCCCAGATAAAACCCCCGGTGCATATAATTTGAACTTGAAGTTGACCACCTCTGTGAATTCTTTTTCCTTCTTTCCTAAACAAAGGGCCCATTTTGAGGGCAGTTTGACACAGCTACCTAGGAGAGCGTGGTGACCTGGAATTCCTTTAGATCCACTCTCCCCTCACATCTGAGTGGCACAGCTTTCCGCAGGGGACACTTAGATGGAAGAGAACCCAGCACACTAGGAGACTGAAAGTCACATTACATAAAGAGAAAGTCAGTTTAGAGAGAGGCCTCCTCCCCTCTTGGAATTTCAAAAAAGTATTTTTAACACTTTAAAAGTGAAAAATGGTGGCCTTTTGTTGGACCCAGAGCATGAGACACAGAAAAGTCCTCATCTCAACTCTACATTCCTATCCTGTCCCCTGAAGGGCTCTGACAACCTCCAAAATTACTAAGACCCCAATGGGCAGAACACTGACGAAGGCCAAGTAGGTGGGAGTGCAAACACGCCTAGATCCTGCTGGTGGGATTTGGTTTCCAAAAGTCCCAAGAGCTGTGACTGATATTAAGCCACCTCTGTTATCTTGCTTACTTAATAGATAGGCACATTTTATCGGCTGTGATCTGCATGCGTCTCCAAATCCAATAAAGATGTACATGTGAATGATATCTCTGGGGTCTGGCCCTATTGTTGGCATCCTCAGTAACAGCCAAGAGTCTATTTCGGAGGTGAAGTTGAGACGTGATCCACAAAGGTGCCTCTACAATATACTAAATGACTTCTCTCATCATGCTTCTGGCTCATGTATCTGTCAGTTCCTGCTGGGACCTCGGGGACTCCAGGGGAAGCATTCAGGGACACTGTAGAGGGTGACTATATATTTAAAAAGGTAACGAGGAAAAAATAATAGGAATTCACACCAAATCCTCACTGCCCTAAACTTGCCCTAGCACACAGTAAGTGAATGCACCACGTGCAGTGGCTAAAGAAGTAGGTAGCAAGTATTTTAAGATTTGATTCTTAAGAAACATTAGAAAGACTCGGTAGTTAGGAATGGGTGTTACTCTTACTGAGGACCCAAATTTGGTTCCCAGCACCCACCTAAAGCAGTACCTAACCTTCAGTAACTCCAGCTCTAAGGGATCCAATGCCCTCATCTGACCTCCATGGCAATCTGCACCTATGTGACAGTATAGATACAGACATACACACACACACACACACACACACACACACACTCACACACATATGCACACACACACACACACACACACACACACACACACACAGAGGCTCGTAAGAAACCTCAAAAGAATGATTTTTAAGCAAAGCATGACAACTGCAATCCCTGTTCTTGGGAGTAGAGGCAGAAAGGACAGGTCTAGTTCAAGTCTAGTCTCAGCAAGACAGCAAGTTCAAGGTCGCACTGGGCTTAGAAAGCTCTACAGGAACTTTTTGCTCAGACAGTACTGTGGCCAATAGCAGACACTTCTTCACACCACAGCTCAGAGAACTTCTAACCCAACATATGAGGTCTGGTAATTGAATGTGGGAATTGTAAAGAAGAGGAGGAGGAGGAAGAGGAGGAGGGGGAGGAGGAGGAGAAAAAGAAGAGGAAGAAGTAGATGAAGAAGAAGGAGGAGAGAGAGAGAGAGAGAGAGGAAGGAAGGAAGGAAGGAAGGAAGGAAGGAAGGAAGGAAGGAAGGGAGGGAGGAAGGGAGGGAGGAAGGAAGAAGCAAACAAACTGGCAACAGTGAGAGGTTTCTAAACATGATGCAAGCCAAGTCCAAAACCATCACATAATGACCTAAGACCCCTCTATCAGTGTGCACTGTATTGCAACACATGACCTCACTGTAGCCTTGGCTCCTGTGTTGGCCCTCCCATCCCACCATGCAATGCCAGCAAACACTGCCTGGAACACCTCAGCGCAGACTCAAAACTTCTGCGTGTCAGAAATTGGCAGGTTTTACAGATTCCTCTGCCCTAAAGAAACATAATGATTGAATCACAGAAAGCAGAGATCATAATATTTCCCTATTGTTTTTCCTCAACATCGAAGTATCAGATTAAATATATCTTTGAACTGCATTAGGTTACAAGGTTTGGTTTTAAAAATTGCTGTTTGAATTGCTGACTTGAATTTCATTTAAAAACTTATTCAGTAAATTTTGGCTTGAGAATAGGACAGAATTTCTCACAGCTTCTGAAATGGGCCTGAACATCCTTCTGCCATTTCCTATCACCTTTTTATGAGAAGCAATGTTCTCAGTATTGATGATAAAATCAAAATAATGATCACCTCTGAAAAGCATTAAAGAAGCTGTCCCCTGTGGCATCAAATACTCAGTCACAATTTAATTCTCTATACAAAAACAAACACATTCATCCCATTAGTATAAAAATTACCTTTCATCTTTAATAAACAATATATACTTTTATATGAATGAATTACTTTTACAATAAGCTTATGATTTATTATCTATTGCAAATCCAGGGTTTTGTAACAATTTCTCAGATAAAAAGGGGTCCTGAGTAGGAAAGAATTTAAGAACCTAGGCGGAGCATATAAAACAAATTATTTGCCCCACCCCCACCCCCACCCCCACCCCAACCCCCTTGGGTTTCAATGATATCCTAAAATCTCTTTGGGCCATGACTGTGGATGACTGTTTCAAGTTGGGCTGCAGCCCTCTAGAGCAAAACCATTACTCAGGGTAGGCCACACCGCATACCTATCTTGACAGACACGGGGACAACTACCCTGTGCTTTCATCCAAAGGTTCGACTGGCATGCTTTGTTACTGGAAGACAGAGAACTGGCACAACCTCAGGGGAGTCAAGTTTCTCGTAACCTTTGGTCTTAGCATGCATGCTTAGACTTTCCACTGATGAGCAAAGCGTGTGCGTGCTCTTACAGAAATGACTGCACTCTTTTGGTTGTTTGACCCAGATTGGTTCTAGGACCAATGACAGCCAACAATCATCAGGTTTGGAACAGTTTGAAGACAGATTTCTTCTTCTGTCCCTGTCAGAAGGTTTGGTGGTTATGGAAACTCCACTTCCCACCCATCCCCGCCCCCACTCACTGAATTTACAACACTGCACTGGAGCAGTCGAGGGGAAAGACTCGAGACGTTTCTGGTCTTGCCAAGTTCCCATGAGGGCCAGCCCATTCACATGAGACACCCTCAGGTGCATTGGCACGGGCGGTTGTGTTCCAGGTCCAGCTGAGGTTTCTTTGAAAGTATAGACGTGGGAGGTAGGTACGTGGAAACACTCTTGAGCTATGGGAACTCTGTGCCTAGAATCCATGACAGGGCTAAGAACACTTGCATCCCCTCAAACTTCACCCTGGTCAGGAGGACTCAGCAGAAGTCCCTGGGTCTACTAAGTGAAGTATAAAAATGATTGTGTTCTCCCACAGCATCCTATTCCAGGGAGGCCCCTCAGGTCCCTTCTGCTTTTTATTTGAGACAGCATCTCTGGTAGGCCTGAACTTCGGTGTGTACTAAGCTAGCTTTCCAGGAAGCTCCAAGCAATGAGATCACAAGTGTATGCCATTGCACCTGGCTTCTTACACGAGACCCAAATGCAGCTCCTTACATTTACAAGGCAAGTGTTTTCCTGACCGAATCACCTGCCCAGACCAGAGGCTGTGCAGTCATCAGTCACCTAGGAACTGTACTGCATGGGAAATCCAGTATACTAGATCTGGATTACCTTGAGATTCTGTAGCTGGCATAAGGCCCCAGTGGCACTGATATTGGTCACTGTAGCCACATTCTGAACAGCAAGACCCTGTGGGCAAAGAACAGGGTACAGTGCCACTAACATAAGCTGAGCTAATGATGAGGAAGAACTCATCACTCTTAAAAGACAGACATACCAACAGTAGCCATTCTGCAGGAATGTGTGGTGAATCGGAGGGTGGTGAACCTGAAGAGAGGTCTGGTCTAGGCCTTAGAGATGAGAAGCAGGTGAGAATGAAAGGAAGTGAGCAAAGAGTGTCTCTGGCGGAATCCAGGGCCTAGATAAAGAGAGAACACACACAACCTGAAGGTATTTCCTGTGGGAGCAGATACCTGACACATCACCCACTCATCCCCAGGCCCTCAGCAAAGATAACGATAACGAATCGGGGGAAAGTACAACACACTCTTGTGGCAACAAAGTAACCTCTCCCATTGGAGCGCACTGGGCCTTCTTTCTGCTGTGTAATGTAATTAGAGCATTGGAGACCTGAGTGTGGGACTCTGGGATGAGGGCGTTGGGAGCCAGACAAAGCCATGAAAAGCCCCATGTGCCATGTCTTTTCTTAGAGCCTGGTCTTCTGTTTCTTACCCATTGACTAAAATGGCATTTGGGTTTCTATTTTCTCTCCTCGATGAGAAGGAATGAGCCCAGTCAGCTGGTCTATCTCTCCCCAGCTTTCTTCCTTTCCTTGTGTTGCTTCACCCCATCGTGTTGTTCCTTCTACCCAGAGACTAGACTCTAACCAGTAGAAAGACCTAGAACTGGCCTTCTTGTGAGTATCATCTCACTGAGAGATTGGCCACAGTGGGGTAGGCTGAGTGAGAGCACTATTTGCCATTCATTCTGTAGGGCGTGTGCACAGCCAGGTGGACTGTGTGACTTAGCTACAGGCTACAATAGTTTATCTTGATACCAGTTCCCCTATTTATACAGGAACAAAACGTGCATACCTTCAGCACCAGATCCCTAGACACTGACATCAGTAACCTTTGGCTGAATGTATGCTTCTGGTCATGTGTCAAAGCCTGGCACCTTGTGTGGAGGAGATTGGAAGATGAAAAGCACAGATTCGTGTATGACACACTAGAGTTGTCCCAGGTGTCTGTGGGGTAGTGTTTCAGGACCGTCACACCACCAACATCTGAGGATTCTCAAATCTCTCGTGTCAGTTGGTCTAATAAGGACATAAAATTTATGCACATATCCTTAATAATTTACATCATCTGTAAGATTACTTACAGTGCTTCACGCAATGCAAATGCTATCTAAACAGTTGTTAGATTGTGTTAGCTTAGGGAATGATAAAGAGATAAAATATCTGTATCTGTTCAATGCATACACAATATTTTAAATAGAGTTGTGACTCCTTAGATGTGGAGCCCGCGTGTATGGAGGCTGCTGTAGTTTCGTCTGGGCTGTATGACCTGATAGCTTCCCTTTTGGAATATTTCCCTCTGTGGCCTAGATATCTACTCTTTATTACGCTTCAAGCTTCAGAAAGTGCCATGTGACTTAAGATACCTTCTGGGACATCACATGCCCATGACATCACATGCCCATGACATCACATGTCCATGACATCACATGCCCATGACATCACAAGCCCATGACACTACTTGTCTGCACTCATGCTTTGCTAATTCATCTCTCAATTTTTTTTCTGCTGGTGGCCCTGACCTACCATAATGATAGTGTCTAAGTATTTCTCTGACTGGCCCACCAAAATTTATAATCCCCTCAAAAGCTCTACCCACGTATCATTCCTTCCCCTAAAAATGTCTCTCAAAGAATGGATGAACAGATCAAGCAGTGATGGAGTTCCATTTACTCAGTCTTCTAGCTTCCTACCTGTAAGTTGGGAGCAAAATCGTCTTCATCTTTCTAGTGTTCTCTGTGCCTCCTCTTCCTTTCTCTTTTCTGTAGACTTGCTCAGAGCTTATGTACATGCCCAGCGGCACCTCAGGTCTAATCTGTACCCAGAACACATCCCCTTCCCCCTCTCTGTCTGTATCCCCACATTCCTAGACTGAGCCAGGTTCTTCCTGGGGAAACCATGTCTAGAATGCTGATGGTCAGGAAGTGCCCTCTGGCTGAAAAAGAGCTAGTACTTTCTTTCCTGTCTTGTTTGAAGTAAAAAGTAGTTTCCAGGATCTGTGGTCTTTAAACTTAGCCCTGAGATCATCCAATTTTACATAGATGCTCAAACCTGCATCAGGGACTTTTCCAAACTCTGTTTGTCCTGCTAACTATTTTGACGATAACTAAACTTTTTTCTACTTAAAAGAAAGAAAGAGGGGGTTGGGGATTTAACTCAGTGGTAGAGCGCTTGCCTAGCAACCGCAAGGCCCTGGGTTCGGTCCCCAGCGCCAAAAGAAAGAAAGAAAGAAAGAAAGAAAGAAAGAAAGAAAGAAAGAAAGAAAGAAAGAAAGAAAGAAAGAAAGAAGGAAGGAAGGAAGGAAGGAAGGAAGGAGAGAGAGAGAGAGAGAGAGAGAGAGAGAGAGAGAGAGAGAGAGAGAGAGAGAAATCATTGATTCTCTAAATCACTGGTAGATGCCACTCACCCCTCAGGAAATTCTGTTCAGGAGATTTGATCCCAGATCTCAAACCACAGCAGATGACTGGCTGGTCTAAGTCAGGCCTGCACACAGGGTAGCACCGGGTGTCACAGATGAGGGAGAAGAAGCCCTTGAGTAGTAGGAGGTATTAAAAGTCTTGAGAGACAAGGTGTATGGTGACAGTAGCCATGGCCTCAGATGAATGTCAGGAAGGTGCTTCTCACCATATTGATTTATCTACTGACTTAATAAATGCTCTTCAGACCTAACAAAAGCTGGTGAGGACCAGCCAGCCAATCCTATTGCCCCCTTAACAAACCGTAGCCAACCATCCATTGTTGTTGCTAAAAGTTTTAACTCCCGGGCTCTTTTCCCACTTACCAATTGGCTATGTAAAGAATTGCTCCCAAAAGCTGCCCTTGGTGTGGACTCAGTCAGTTTAGTACAAAAAAGGATTTTTGGTTGGTTGGTATCTCTTTAGGATTTATTCATTTATTATTTTTTAATTAATGTGTAGGTGTGTGTATCTGAATCTGGGCTTGTGCACATGAGGGTAGGTATCCCTGGAGACCAGAGGAATCAGATTCCCCCCCTCCCCGGAGCTAGAATTAGGCAGTTGTGAGCTACCCAACATGGATGCTAGAAGTGAACTCTGTTCCCCTGGAAGAGTAGTACTCTGCCTTAACCACAAAGCTATCTCTCAGCTCTGGCTGGTTTGTTTTTGACAGAGGGTCTCTATATGTAGCCCTGGTTGGCTTTGAGCTTGCAATATATCATCCTGCCTCAGGCTTCCAAGGGCTAGATTACAGCCATCCACTACCATGCCCAGATATATTTTTTTTTTAAGTTCAAACAATAAAGCATAGCTCAGCACGCCTGTGATTCCCTGGAATCAGAAACAAATTCTCTCTGTACAATAGAAGTCTCACAATAGAGTAAGGGAAATGAAACAGAACATAACTGCCCCTGTGTCTGCTCTCAGCCTCCCTTATATGACACTCACTTTGACCAGTCTGACCAGGTGGGATTCTTAACTTTCTGAGCAATGGCCCCTTGCTAAATGTCGCAGCAGCAAAACGATTTGAATGCCATTAATGGACAGCTTTGAGAAGAGAAGAAGTGGGGGTCCCTGGATGCCATAGGAAAAGGATCTCCCATGTGCTCAGCATAGCTTCACAGCCACAAAGAACTGCAGCCAGGGGAGTGAATCAGAGGTTCTGTAGGCGCCTATACAGTCTGTCTTGTGGTTTCCATATGACCATAAAAGGTGATTCTAAGCTTGAGCTGCCCTGCTAAAGCAACTCTCTCTGGTTTACAACCTGAAAAGCCAGGAGACATCTCACTCCTTTGATATGGGGTGCTCTGGGAAACTTAAAAGTCTGCACCTTACCCCATAGCTGTGCCTAGCAGGGAGATAAGTGCAGACTAATAAAGCAGACAGGGTCAAGTGCACCATCTTTGTGGTCAGCCACAGAGAAAAACAGTCTTCAGCTCGCCCCCAGACTCCACGCCTGAGTCAGCCTCTCGAGGTTACTGCATGATATTCGGATTGCTACCAACATCATGTCCAGACCTGTCCGTCTTCCAGGGCCAGACCTGGAGCTGAGTGCTACATGTGGTGATTCTCAGTGTGGAAGGATCACTGATGCTGTACTCAGATTCCCTTCAGAGGAGAGGAAACCAATTGTCTTCGTTTGCTTTCTACTGTTGTGAGAAAGACCAGGGCCGAAAGCAATGAGGGGAGGAAAGGGTTTATTACTTGCACTTCAAAATTACAGCCTATCATGGAGAGAAGAGAGGATAGGACATAAGGAGAGCAGGAACCTGGAGGCAGGAACTGAATCAGAAGCCACAGAGAAGCTCTGCTGTGGGCTTGTTCATCCTACCTTGCTCAGTTTGCCTTCCTATATCCCATGATCATCTATTGTGGAATGGCACTGCCCACCCTCAGCTGGATCCTCCAGCATCAATTAATCAAGACAATGCCCTTCGGTCTTGCCTATAGGCCAATCAGATAAGAAACATTTTCTTATTTGAGATTCCCTTGTCCCAGATAACTCTAGCTTATATAAAGTTGACAAAAAAATTAACCAACATATACATGCTTTGAACTACCAAAGGATTATCCTTTCATTATCTTTTTAAAAATTTTATAATTATTTATTTTTTAGATTTTATGTGTATGGGTGAATCTTTTGCCTACATGTATGTCTGTGCACTGTGTGCCTGCTGCCTGGAGAAGCCAGAAGAGGATGTTGGATCCCCTGGAACTAGAGTTACAGATGCTCTGAGACACTGTGTGGGTGCTGGGAATCTATTCCAGGCCCTCTGGAAAAGCAGCTAGTGGTCTTAACCACTGAGCAATCTGTCCAGCCCAATGTAATATCTTTCCTACCTTGCAGATTTAAACATCAAATTCCCCATTACTTAAATAACTAGAAAATGCCAACTGCCTGTAGCATGCTTGGAGGAACTGGTGTAGCCGAATGTTGCAGTGTTTTTCAGGAATAAGCATCTTAAGTATTTGTTATTTATGTGTTTCTGTTGCTAGGACGCTTAGCTGATTTGTTATAAATTGCTAATTTTGTTTCTGATACCCACCCAAGGCCATATCCAGCCATATGTTTATGCACATGGTAGTTCTTGTTGTTGGATTGGGTTTTTTTTTTTTTTGTAGTGTTTGATGTGTCATCCCACCTAAATTGTTTTGTGTATAGCATTTTGTAAACTATAATTATCAACAGCAAAAAATAATCTTCTTTGAAAGTTTTTAAATTTTAATTTTCTTACCATTGTATGTGCATATGAGAGAGAGGATAAAAGGGGGTAGAGAAAGAAAGAGACAGACAGACAGACAGACATTGCACTAGAGCATGCATATGGAGGTCAGAGGACAGTTTTGTGGACTTGGCTCTCTCCTTCCATTTTATCACATTTTGGTCAAAGATCAAGAGTTAAAAGTTTGGAGGCCAGTGCCTTTACCTATTGGCTCCTCTCCAAAGTTTTTAGGCAGAATGCTGTAGAGATTGTCTTAGAGTCTAAATTATTACTGACTGATAATAATGTTATATTTCAAGTTTGTATGAATGGACCCCATTCTTTGTAAAAGACTTTTATATCTTTTCTCACGTTTACTCTTCAGTAGATGATATGTGGTAGGTATTAGACTCATTCATTTACCTTGGGTCAGTGGGATAGCTCAGCAGGTCAATGTGCTTGCCATCGAGCCAGAGGACCTGATCCTGATCCCCCAGAACTACATGGTGGAAGAGAAAACTGATTCCCAAAACTTGCCCTCTGATGTCTACGCATGCTCCATGGACCCTACTCACATACATGGAAATGAATAAGTAACTATAACTTAAAATCATTACTTTTCCCAAAACACAGACAGTTATGGGAACACAGACATGAACGAGACCTGAGCTCATTCCTCAGAGGCTGGCTTGATGTCCTCTTTTATTATCAGCCTTTTCTACATTGTCACTGCCCTGAAATTCTACAGCTGAGATAACAGAGTGGTTACTCGTGCTGGGCTATGGTGATTGAAAGATTCATGTAATCACATGGCTAGCTCCCCACGATTCTAAATCAGTGCTGGCTCAGGTGTATTGTGAACCAAGTTCCAAGCCCAAGGTGCTGTCCTGAGATGTTTTAATCACTACTTTCTCCTTTCTCTTTGATGTCTTCTTGTTGGCGACAGTCTAGCCATTTGTTACGTGCCCAATTAAGTAAGCCGTCTTGTAGTCTTTTGTAGAATGTGGAAACTTCTCGTTTTATGCTTGTGACTCTGCTTCATAGAGCCGACAAGAGAGATGGTGGAAAAGGTTACAGTTCTTCAGTTTCTCTATTATCGTTCTCCACCAAGGGCTTGTCACCGATTTGGGTGTCACAGCGACAGTCATTTTGAGGCCTCATGAAAGCCTACATACTCCCTAGTCACAGAGACAGCCCCTGACCTTTGCAACTGGGGATAATGACCAAGGCTGTGGCATGGTGACCTTTAGGCCAAGAGTGGGTGGCAGCACTTTCTTTTCTGTGACAGACATTCGGCTTTGCCTCTCTCTGTATTTTTAATTGGAACCGAGTGTGTGGTGTGAGTCTGCCTGGTTCTCCCCCACCCAGAGCTCCTGAGTAAAAAGGTTGCGTGTGACTGGCTCTCGTCATAAAGGAATGCTCTCCACACTAAGCTGGGGGGCATTGTTAATTGCCAGTTACAGACACAAAGGATATGACTGAATACCTTCAGGGGAAATGCGTGTAGCAGAAGCAGGCCTTTGTCCTGTATGGTGCGTAGCATGTTTTATTGCTGTGTAGATGGAACCCACCGCCCTGGAAGCCATTTCTTTCACCTCTATGATGATATCGATTGCTATAGACTTGCTCGGCGTCCTTCTTTCCATTCTGCTGCTGACATGGCTAGCCTACTCCAAAGATGCAAACAGAGCTAGCCAATATCCAAATATTGAAATATCCGAAGATGTTTCATAAGCAGCCACTGTACACTGGGCAAGGGAAAGGCTTTTCATGTTGTTTTACGTCATTCTCACAACAAACCTGCAAGTTCAACCTTCTAGCCCTTCTTCCAGACCTAGGGTCAAAGTCAAGGCCCACACCTGGCTGTTGAGTAGGGAGGAAGACAGGCTACTGACACTGGTGATGCACATAGTGAAGGATAAAGAGACTTCTGGAACCCCAAACACAGATCACAGTTATCCTGAATCACTCATTTCATAGGGCAGGAAACACACTAGGAGTCCCGTGGATTGCTTTTGGGGGTGTTCTTGAGCATGACTTTCGGCTGCCTGGACCATATAGGGTCATCAAAGTGAGATTCAAAACAATGGCATGGTCAGGGCAGACCCTGACAGGGCTTGGGATTGGGAAATCACCACAGCACCACTGCACATTCCTCATCTCACTGGGCAAACCTTCTGTATTGTGAGTGCAAGCAAGCTCAGGGGGGACGCTGCCCAAGGAATGTGGTAGTCAAGTCCTGGCCCCAAGGGAGCTGAAGCCTCATCATGAGCTACTTCCTTCTTCCTCAGAATTGCCTGATAATCCAGAAGGGACATTCTCAGAATCTGTACCCACTTGGCATGGAGATCATGCAAACAAAAGCTGGGGAGAAGAAATAGATTAAAGCAAAAATAAACACACCATACCTCTCTCTCTCTCTCTCTCTCTCTCTCTCTCTCTCTCATTCTTAATGAAAGATGATTTCAGAATACCAATACTGACTCCATTCTCATCTTCAGCATTGGTTCTTATCTTCAGAAATCCCATAGTAGAAGATGATGCTTTTCTTTTTAAGCTACGTGACTTGGTGGTTCTGAGACACAGTATTGAGTATCTCCAACTTTCAGATTCTCTGATCTGTAACCTAGAGCACCCCAGTACTCCAGATATGCACCTAGTCTCCAGCTAGCAACATGTTCAGCTGAGCCTTTTATACGTGTTCCTGACAACCCTTAAGTGCTGGCAGAAATAGAGCAGCCTGTCTCTCAGGCAGCAGGTGGTACCTAAGATTGCAGAAGGGACCAACAAAACGCCAGTCTTTAAAGAACGCCATGGATTTATCTTCCAGCAACCTGAGCTCCAGTTTGTACTCATACATTGCTATATAACCATGCCAAGGGTCATGCACGGTTTTATGTTTGTGTATCTACCCACAATGTTGTTGGCAATGATTCGGGCGGCGTGAGCAGGGGAGCTTGGTCCACCTCACAGAGTGCTTCACAAGGGCTCTGCCAAGTGCAATGTGCTACTGCCTTTGTTTGTACGCATCTCCACACCCACTCACTCAGCACCAGACTGAATGAGATGTGCTCTGGTGCTCTGTGTGGAGAGAAAAGAACGAAAAATAATGGCCATTCAGACAAAATAAAGCTCTTTTTATTTTTTATTTTTTATTTTTTTTCCTTTGGTGCTTTTCAGAAAGCACTCTTGTTTCCATTGTTGTGGCTGTGTCCCCATAATGGCTTCATCCTTGTCCTTCATTGAAACACACCCAGTGTGAGGAAAATAGCTCACCCCCACACACAAATGAATGTGTGCTCTTCAGGGGTAGCGTGGGCCTGAGGGAAGGTTAAACCAAGTATCTGGAGGGCTTCCTGCTCTGAACAAGACAATGGATAGGTGACTGTAAATAACAGGAAATGGCTTGCTGGGAAATTAGCCTTCCTTCTTCCTGACAAGACCCCAAGGAGAGAAAAAGAAGGCTAACAGCGTCCCTTCTCACATGGACCGGACATGTACTATAAGGCAGACATATTGCTGGACATCTCATATTTATCAGGTAATTGTCTTAAACCCCTCTGAGGATACCATTATTTTCACACTTTAAAGCTATGGGATCCAAATTCTAGACAGATCAAATACCTCTCCAGTGTTAGTCACCTAGGAAGCGGTGGAAGCATCGGGAGTTTGAACATAGGAATCATCTGATCTTTGCCACCCCTTGAATATCACGACGAAGTCTTGAAGGCCACTCTTAGAATATTGGAATTAAATGTCTCAGGCATTAGTAGAATAGCTCCTGGGTAAGGAGGGGACTTCAGGGAGGATGCTCTGAAGTTCATATCCATTTTACCTATGGCTCGTCTTTGTGATGGTTTGATGGTGATTTGAATGTGGTACCCACCCAGATGTATGAGAGGCAGAATGAATGAAGACAGCAGTGTGGACCTGTGGTTATAGAAAGCAGACTGGTTGCAGCTCCTCTGTGGGCTCTTATGGCCTCAGCTCTTAACCATAATCCAGGCTTTCTAAGATCAGCAGAGTTTTGAAAACCCTCAATGTCCTCCTCCTGGTCATCAAACTCTCAATTCTCAAGACATTCCCTCAGACTGACTTCTGACTAATGGCTCATTTTTGCCTGACTCCGTGACAGGAAACCCAAATGATAAGGACTATTGAGACCTCATCTTACCAGCCCTGAAGAAACTGATCCATTCCACTTTTACCCATTCTTCTTTGGCCATCTACGGCCTCCTAACTCGTCAAAATCCGTCTAAAACCGACTTCATCAAGAAGGCTCTGTTGTATGAGTAGCTTTCTCATTGCTGTGGCAAAATACTGGATAAGAACAACCGAAGGAAGGGAAGGTTTATTGTAGCTCACTGTCTGAGGGTGACTATGACAGTTCCATCCTGGCTTAGGAAATTGTAGCAGCAAATGTATGAGGCAACTGGTCACGTTACATGTGCAGTCCGAGGCAGCGAGAGATGGATGGTGTTGTGTAGCTCACTCTTTGCCTTTTATTCAATCCAGAACCTTATCCCTCAGAATGGTACCATCTTCATTTATGGTGAGTTTTGGTCTCTCCATTAAACCTTTCTGGAAACAGTCTCTTAAAGATCTCCAGGCATGCATTGCCACCGAGATGGTAAATCCAGTAAGTTGATGATGAAGAAAAACCTTCACACATCTCTTTCTAATTCCACCTCACTGTTCTCACGATGAGAGCTTGGAATCCATCAATGAAGGAGTATCTATACCACAAGAATATACAAAGCCTACAGCCAGATCCTTGCTTTTGTTCTGAGGGCTGAGTTGTGAATACATTGCTGCTAAGACCCAATGTTCGACCACTCCTCTGACCCCACAGTGGCCACCATTGTATCATCTACTCATGTGTGTCTGTGTTAACTGTATAAAGATAATCAGATTCTATATGTGTACTTGTGTTCATGTACATGTATGCAAAACTACATGTGACGGTCCACTCACCTATGTGTGCATTGTGGAGGCTGGAAGTCAGTCATGTATCAGCCTCAGTCACTCTTTACCTTATTTTTGAGACTGAATTTCTCATGGAACCTAAATCATATTTTAATGAAGCCAGCTGACCACTGAGCTCCAGAGATCCATGCATCTCTGCCCTCAACACTAGGATTAAGATGTGCGCCACTCTGCCTGGCTGTTACACTGGTGGTGAAGATCTAAACTGGGGCCTAAATTTCTTTTTATCTCAGCAGCACCTCAAGATACTTTATAGACTATAAGTATTCCGGTTCCTGTCAGCAGTTTTCAGATGATATCCAATTAGACCAAACTGAGTCTTTCAAGTAGCCAGTTCCATCTGGTCCACCCATACAACCGTGGACTCATACCAATAAGCATTGACTGCATCAAGTACTAAGGCAGAATACAGGGAGAACACAGAGAAAGAGGCCTCTGCATCAGGAAGTTTACGTTCTAATCAGGGGAGACAGGAAATAATGATTACACAAACAAACCAATTAGATACTGGATAGCAGAAATGGCCTGCAAAAAGAGCAATTGAGGAGGGTGGGGTAGAAGAGGGCTGGGTAATTGCATGGTTTACATTCGGATTAGAAGATATGTTCTTTTCCTCTTTTGCTATAATCAAGTACCCCAACTGTGTGGCCTAGAAGCATGCCTTGTGTTACCTTACCTTTCTGCAGATCAGGGGGGTAAAGTGGATTGCTGGGATTTCTCGGACTCCAGGGGAGATTCCATGCCCTTGCCTTTTCTATCCTGGAGGTCACCTGAATGTCTTGGATTTGTGTCTCTGCACTGCTCCGTTGTGACATCTCCATCCCTGGTTCTGATTCTCCTGCCTCCTCCCTTTCCCTGCTGTTATTTTGGGGTCACTTTGATGATCAAGGGTAGTCTTCATGTCTCAAAATACTGACTCTGTCTTGGAAAGTTTCTTCCTCCGTGTAAGATCACACAGTCCCAGGTTCCAGGGACTGGGGATTAGTCTTCTTCGGGTTGCCATTGTTCTGTCCACCACAGAAGGCACTGGGAGGCCTCTCAGAAAAGATGACATTGGAAATGAAGCTTAAATGAGGAGAATGGTCTACAGAAATGCTGGGCCTGGACAAGCCTAGAATCTCTGGAGAGGGAGACCATCACTAAAGTGAGAGGGGATAGGAGATAAGATAAGGAAGGACTCACACCTCTCAGCACTGGGGAGCCAGAGGAGGAGTCTAGATCTCATGCTCAGTGTACTGGGATGCTCAGGGCATCCCGAATTGTCTTTTCCCTGATTCATCCATACTGGGATGGAAACGATTTTTCAGGTAATTGTTTAATTACCATGCAGTTCAATACTGCCTAGTTAGAGCATAATGTAAGCTACCCATGTCATTTCAGATGTTCAAAGAGACTGGGGATATGCTTCAATTGTAGAATGCTTGCCTGACATGCACAAATACATTTATTCATAAACCAGACACAGTAACATATATCTGTAATCTTATCAGTTGGAGGGTTGAGGGAGAAAGATCAGAAATTTAATGTTATCCTTGGCTACATAGCAAGTTTAAGCCAACCTGGGTTACATGAGACCCTATCTCAAAAAAACAAAACAAAACAACCACCAAAAAACCCACGAAGATAAATGAAAAGATTGACAATTGATTTAGAGATAGATAAACGATAGATGGGTGGACAGATGCTAGAGATAGATAGATAGATGATAGATAGATAGATAGATAGATAGATAGATAGATAGATAGATAGATAGATGATAGATGGATGGATGGATGGATGGATGGATAGATAGATAGATAGATAGATTGATTGATTGATTGATTGATTGATTGATTGATAGATATATAGATGTTCTGGCAACTATATTTCAAAATCTAAACAGGTGGTATAAGTTTCAACAAATTGTTTCTCTTAATCCATTGTATCTAAATTGCATTCATTTCTACATATGTTCAATATGGAACGACTTTTTGCTTTAAATTTTTTTCTTTTTTTTTTTCCGGAGCTGGGGACCGAACCCAGGGCCTTGCGCTTGCTAAGCAAGTGCTTAACCACTGAGCCAAATCCCCAACCCCATGGAACAACTTTTTAAAAGATGTTTTAATTTTTTCTTTACACCATCAATATCCATCTTACATCTAAAGCACACTTCAATTTAACTAGCCCTCACCTGCTCAATAGCTGGATGTGCATGGTAGCTACTTTTTTTGACAACCCAAGTCTAGACTCTGTTCTCAGTATCCTGTAAAGAATCTATTAAAGAAGTGTTTGAAGAAGCTGTTGGCAGTGGGGTGTCCCAGAGAATATGGGCCACCTGTCCCCATCATTAGCCACTCTCTCCAGGAGCTATGACTTAGGTCACAGAAGTAGAAAATAGGCAGGTAGCTTTTTTTAAAAAGGAAAGAAAAGGATATCTCCAGCCAAGGTGAACAGGGTTCCATTCCGACCCTGGACAGATGGACAGACCCTTGCTTTTCAGGAATATCAAAGCAAACAAACAGACAAGAAAAACCACCATCTTTGTCTTTTTGATGGATCTTTCTGTTCACCTTAATTCTCCTAAGGGAGGTATGGCCACAGGCTGACGCTTCCCAACTCTTTGTAGTCAGGAAAATGTATTCAGGCCATTATACTAATAACTAAAAACCATGAGACATTGAAAGGGTACCAATTGTAAAGTAAGAAGTATATATATTCTGTCAGCTCTGTGTGTGTGTGTGTGTGTGTGTGTGTGTGTGTGTGTGTGTGTGTGTGTGTGTTTGTACACATGCTTTCAGGAGCCCTTGCTGTGACCCTAATATTAAGCAAAGAGTTTAGTCCCCAAAGCTCAGTGCTGAGAGAACATAGTGTACATTCATTCTGATTTCACAGTGATATTAGAAGAGCTTATGAAATAGAAAATAAAGATCCGAATCCAGGTCATGGTCGTTTACATAAAGGCTACTTTATGAGAAGTATATTCAGTACTGTACACAGCAGTAAAAACAACACCAGGTTTATTGGACTATCCTATATAGAGGCATCATGATTTTGGCAACACAGATGCCTTCCAGAGGAAAGTCTGGCATGGAACATCCTTCAGATAATGGATTAGAGAGCCTGGTGTCTCAGCCCGTCATTGAGATACCACTGCCAAGAGTCAGCTTGGGCTGCATAGATAGCTCACTCAGTAATCTGCTTGTCTTGCAAACACAGAGCCCCAGAACCCACATGAAAAAGCAACAAGAAGCATACCTGGGAAATTCTAGTCTAATCGAGACCTTATCTTAAAATTTAAAATATGAATGACTCCTGAGAAGCAATTCCCAAGGTTTTCTTCTGGCTTCTGGGTATATGAGCTTACACAAATAAAATCAGAGTGAATGAGGGGTGCCCCCCCACTTGCTATTACTGTTCAAGCATAAGGACCTGAGTTTGGATCCCCATAACTCACAGAAAAAGCCAGGTATGGCAGTACATGCCTGTAACCCAAGGACTTGGTTGGGAAGAAGGGAAGTG
This sequence comes from Rattus norvegicus, assembly GCF_021556685.1. NCBI lineage: Eukaryota > Metazoa > Chordata > Mammalia > Rodentia > Muridae > Rattus > Rattus norvegicus. Next base: position 77,414,897 of record NC_141541.1, read on the forward strand.
AGCACTGAGACATATTGACTAAGCAACATAGCCAGCCCTGTCTCAAAAACCTTGGTAGAGAGTGAGGAAGACACCCACTGTTGACCTCTGACCTATACACACACACACACACACACACACACACACACACCAGAGAAGTACAAGAGGCAGTATGAAACTCTAGGATGTAGGGACCTTCTGTGAATGCCTTGGGGCTTTGCAGTCACTCAAATTACCAGTGACTCTAATTAACATCCCATGATTCTGGAACAGTCTTTATCTGCATTATAAAAAGAGAAATGTTTCCCTCAGGTAACATGTCAAGCTGAGACCTTCCTGGGTGAGTTTTCCAGAATAGGAGAGGCATGATGATAATGTCAGCTGGGGTACATATAGCTTTAAGAAATAGCAGATTAAATATAAATTCCCAGTCTTTGGGTGCTACACTCTTTTTAGGAGACCTAGGAAGTACCAGACTCAGAAAAAAATATATAATATATATAATACATATAATATATATACCATGAATTCAACCAGTAAAGATTCAACCGACATCTCTAACTCAGTCATTGTCTACTGGGTTTCATAGCTACTGACCACTCAAGACTCCTTTGCTTAGGACAAAGAACTTATATTCTCTGGACTTCAGGATTCTCTTTGATCCGTTGTTCATCACAGTAGCTCCATAGAGTGAGGTCTGCCCATAGAGTGAGGTCTGTGTGGATCTTGCTAAGGACTTGACATGAGGGAACTCCTATGTCTACATCAAACTTAATGGAGATGGCTTGAGACTCAGGTTAAGTGACTTAGCCAAACTCAAAGAGCACTGACTATTGCCAGAGCTTTCAAGCACATCTTTGCACCAATGCAGTTTGGGACCTGTGCCTCTAATGCCCATCCCGGCTGTCATACTGTAGCATTCTAGGACCTTGAAGAATCATATAAAGATTGCTTGAGGGAGGCTGGCAAGGTAGCTTCGTGGTTAGAGATACCTACTACCAAGCCAGTTGATTTGAGTTCAATCCCTGGGACACATGAGGTGGAAGGAAAGAACCGACGACTCCTAAAAGTCATAGCTTGCACACTTCACATGCATGCTAAGGCAGGCACACACGCGGACACTGAATAAAGAAATAGAATAATGATGATAAAAACTCCCAAAACCTGCTTTAATTAAAAAAAGATTGCTTGAGTAAAAAGGGGTAGAAAGGATGAGAGATGTCACACTGCAGAATATGGAAGAGACATGAGCAAGGCTTCCGAAGGCAAATGTCATCATTGGTGGCTCAGAGCTAGCTGATCACCCACCTATGCCAAGCTACTAGGAAGCTAAGTGTAGCCTCTCATTCCAGGCTGCACTGGGCCATCACTGCCCCTTCTCTCAGTATGACATTGTGATGGCCATCGAGCCAATGGCTTCACATAGCAGGCAGAGCCACGCAGTAAAGGTCTTCAAGGCCGCTGCACGGGAAGCCACCTCTCCTTTACAACTTTTCTGTTCTATGCAGGTGTCAGCCACAGCTAAGGGAGCTGTGAATTTCACTTTAGCCATGATGCTCCGTGGATTCACATACACTCTGACACCCACAGCATGTTCACTCAGAGATAGGGTGTCTTGGTTTCCTCTGATTACACAACCGATGCCTCCTGGGGACACTTTTATTTAGGTGGCTCATCGGCCACAAACTGTTTCGTTATGTGTTGCCCGGCTCCCTTCACTTCCTGCACATTCTCTTGAGCAGATAGTTCATCTCCTTATCTCAGAGAATTGCTTCCCCAAGTGTAGCCCTGGAGTTAGTAGTGTTGATACCATCGAGACTGGCAAGCATGAAACTACCCTTTTGGTAATTGTTAGAGTGGTGCTTTTTTTTTTCATGTTTGCTTCATGAGGAGATGATGTGGTTAGATTTGAGTGGGGCCTTGCTGAGGGTGTCATCTGTGCCTGGGGTTACCCACAGCGTCACGTGGTTCACTTCTTTCTGCAGCACGGTGGTGATCTTATCTTATGGGTTGCACCTCTCCATGACACTCCAAGTTCCTTCTAGCTTTTGCGTATGCGTGCGTACTCATGCAAATGGGGGCACTGGGCATGTGTGGGGGCTTACTCAAAGCAGCTGCTCACCTGAGGGTGCTTTAGCCATTCATCTATAATGGGAACTGGTCAGTTTGGGGAGGGGGGGCTCTAGCATTGTGACTACAAAGTCAGGCTTGCCTGACGTTTTCTCTCGAAATTTGCCTGAGTTAGATATAGCTTTTCTAAGTTTCAAAGCTGGTAATTCCTTTGTTCCTTCTCTGTTCCGGGAACCAACCACTCAAGAGTACAAAGGTGAATACAATGGAACAACTGTCCTTAGGAGACTCTCAATATAGACACACACACACACACACACACACACACACACACACACACACTACACCAGGAGGTGAGGGAGAGGGAGAAAGGTGGGAGAAGGAGGAAGGAGAGATGACAAATATTTAGAGTCTAATTCAAGAAGGACCAAGGAGATACCAGGATCTGAGTTCTGTGGGAAGACCAAGGACCAGAAGAGACACCGTGAGAAGGAAGAGGTATTTCAAGTCCTTCTTCAAAGTCAAGAACAAGTTTACCACTTCAAAAAATAGAGAAAATGTTCCCAGAAAAGACAACAAGAAAAGAAGCATATGACTGTGGGACTACGTGGACTGTTGTATGTCCCACGCAGAGCAGCAGGCCCAGGGTCAGGCTGTGCAAAGCGCACTGGCTCCCCTGGCACAGGATTGCATTTCCTGAGATGTTAGCACTTGGTATATGCTTTAAAAACTAAGCCAGTGAGCTCATCAGAGACCCCAGAACATCCAAAGAGATTTGGGGGAGCTTTGTTCAGCCTGGCCACCATTCCATGGTCCTGACAGCCTTGTCTTTCCCTCCACACAGCATTCAAACCTGCCCTTCTCCACCCCACAGGGTTAATCATAAATGTATCCTTGACCTCTACCCACAGGGGAAAAAGCAAAACGAAACAAAAAACACACACGTGGACAGGGTGACAGGACCCCTCTCAAATCCTTTGAGAAACTCACAGACTCTTGACAAGGACTTCTGTGGTAGAACATGGGGTTGGTATGGCTGAAGTTGCAAGACCATGAAGGGGAAATAATCCTCTCCTTGGGGACATAGGACTTCCGGTCTTGACCAACTAGCCATCCCATCCATAGACACGTATTTCTTTCTAGCCTCTCATTTCCTCATATGGATGCAGGGTGATAGTGTGATGGTTTCTTGCCCTTGCCTCTTTTGTGCATGTGCACCAGAGTGAATGAGAGACAAATAAACATCTCACCTTAACGTAAGAATCCTTTTTATAATGTGCTTTGAACAAGAAAGGGAAAATATCCTGAGGGGGTCGAACAAGCTCGGTCCTTTCTCTGTCTCCTAACAACTTAGACACAAGGAACAGGAAGAGGCCATCAGGACCAGGCTCTGGGTTGAGTTGTTCTTGGGTTTGGACATTTGGTGATCTCAACCTGGGAATGGAGTTTCACATGGGGTGCAGATAGATGAAAGGGGTACAACACAGCTGGAAACTGTCGCAGGAAGTGGTCATGGACCTACATCTCAAATGAGCAGCCAACTCAGAGCCTCCCCCTCAACCCCCAGCCCCAGCCTGGCAAGTGTGGACAGCCTGCTGCTCCTGCCAGTCCTTAGGAAGAGCCCCAGCTGTGTCTTCTTTGTTCACTCAGTTTCTAGCTGGGGCAGAAGGAGGGGACAGGATTGTCACCTGTCCTACTTTGCTTTCTGTCGATGTGATGAATGTCCTGACAGAAAACAGCTGAGGGAAGGGAGGGGCTTATTTGACTTCCAGTTCCAGATTCCAGTGCACTAGTGTAGAGAAATCAAGGCAGGAGCTTAGAGCATCCCATCGCTTCCACAGTCAAGCCCAGAGAGGAGTCCATCCCTGCCACCTGCCCGCTGCTGTGCTCAGCATGTTTCCTTTATTTTACACAGCTCAGGGCCCGGCCTAAGAGTTAGTACTGTTGAGTTCAGGGTGGCATTGTCCACCACACTCAGCGATCAACTTTAGCCTCCACAGACATGCCCACAAGCCAACCTGACCTGGACAATTGCCACTGAGGCTCCCTTCTCCGGGGCTCTAAGCTATGTGCAGTTGCCAGTAAGGACTGAACAGCGTGCTGTCTGCTGTGTTTTGAGGTTTCCTGGGGAATCATCTTTCACACTGGCCAACAAGGTGGGTTTTGGAGGGGAGCTATTCATAGCAGCCCAGGCTGGATAGGAAAAGCAAGGAGGAAGGCTAGTGGGTAACAGCGCTTTTGATGATGTGAGATCTCAGTTTCCCACTGTCTACAACTCACTGTGTACTTCTATAGTCACTCCCTCTCTGCAGGCCTTGCTGCCTCGCCTGTGAAGTTCAATTAGCCTGAGCTCCCAGGACTTCTGTGAAAAGCAACACCCAACCCACCCGACCCCCTGCCATCATAACCTGGTGTGGAGCCAGCGGCCTGTAAATAGCAACTTGCAAGGTATCTTATTATGTTTAATGTCTAGAAAAGTAAGTTACAGTGGAAATATAGGGGTTTCTGTCTGCCAGGCCAGACATTTGGACTTTTTCCTCCAGCTGTAGATGTTCCAGAAGGGAATGGCACTAAAGAAATAAGTGTTTGGGGAAACTGTCACCTGTCATCACTTGGAGAAGCATTGGCGTAAAGATGGAATGCTGGCAAGGAAGCTGGGTCAGTGTCCAAGGCAAGTGGACTGAGGACCTGAGGAGATGGTGGAAGGAACAGGATGGAAAAAACAGACTGGTGAGGGATGAGAAGGCGGCTGCTGAGCACCAGTTAGGCACTCAGCTTGGCCACCACAGAGGAGGAAGGAAGAGCCATTTTGTGCTCTGGAGGCACTGCAATAGTGACATTGCCCCAGGTTGATGAAGTGTGAGGGAGAGGCAAGACAGCACTGAACCATGCCGGCTCTTGGATCTCATGTCTAAGTTGCTACTTGGTACCTTCCCTGGCTTTGCTCCCAAAGGAATGTTAGAGTTAGCTTCACCCCTGTGGCGGTGTGGTAGATGTTTTATACTTTCCTTCTAAGTAGAGATGAGCTAAGCAGGGTTAAGCTAAAAATGAGGCTAGAAAAATGACCTAATGGAGGAGGTTATGTTAGTCTAAAGTCCATTCATAGTTTTGGGATTAAGTCCATCCTTTGCAATCCACTCCCTTCCTAATGGAAGTCTTTCCAGAAGGCACCAAAGAATGGAGCTCTTTTTTCCCCCCAGAAATACTTTACAGCAATTTTCAGAGATGTTTTTAATTTTCTTTGTAATGTCAGAAGCCAAGGGAAGTGTTTCCTTCTTCAGAATCAAAACCACCTCAGAGAAAGGAAAGACGTAGAGGGAGAGAAAGAGAGGGAGAGAAAGAGAGGGAGAGGGGGAGAGGGGGAGAGGGGGAGGGAGAGGGGGAGAGGGAGAGGGAGAGGGGGGAGAAGCACAGCACCTCCCTAAGGCAAAACCAGATCACCCACAGTTGGCCGGAGGCAGCTGTGGCTGCCAGGGATGGAGCTTGTAGCTTTGACTCCTTAAGGCTTCTCAGTTTGGGAGGTGGGTAAAGGCTCCATGCATTTGCCTAATGGGTTCTGAGGGGCTGCTGGTCACCTTGGAAGATGAGGTGTTTAAGCTGGGTCAGCTATAGAGTGAGACTAGGGGAAACCCCAGGAGTACAGGGGAAATCTGCTTCTCTTGCTTCCTGCTGAACTTGCTGCCGAAGCTGTACTTCACAATGCCTGCTTCTTTGTAGGAAGCCAACATCTCGGTTACTCCCATAGATGCCCGAGACTCATGTTTTTTGGCATCAAGACAAAAATGATGAGATACTGACGTGCTCAGATGGGCCGTGCCTGACTTCAAAGCAAACGGAGACAATGAAGACTACGCCTCCAGCCAGCTATCTAGAGGGGTACACTATCATTGTGGTTAACAGGGAAGCCAAGGGCAAGACCACAGGCCAGGATGAGACATGACATGGGATGGGCACATCTCTCTGTTTGGAGCAGACATTCAGGGAAGGACCAGAAGGAGACGCTGATTCTCTTGGCTTTTGTTTTTCATGTGTTGAACGAGCAGTACCTGCTGCCAAAGCTACCCTGGTATGTACAAGCAGGGGTGAGGCTGGCAGATGTACGGCATATTGATTGATATATGTGCATCCATTTGGCATGGTAATTACCCAGGACCCACCTAGGAAGACGCTTCTGTTTGCCAAGCCCCATCCTATATCTGGAATCTTCTTAATCATAGCCTGCTCTTTTTTTTCCCTCCCCTTGTTTTCTTTCTTTCTTTTTATTTCTGATGATGACAAATTGACAGCTATGAATATGGGATAGGAAAGTAACAAGAATGAGTTCTAGGGATAGGCACTCTGATAGGAAAATGAGAGCAAGGGGAAAGAGCCTGTACTGCTCTTCCAGAGAAATAGGTTCTCAGCACCCATATTGGCTGGCCACAGCCACCTGTAAGTCCAGCTCCAGGGATCTGGTGCCCTCTTCTGGCCTCCGTGGACACCTACACTCTGATGCACATACCCACATACAGACCACATACATAGACAGAAATAAAAATAACATCTCAAAAAACGAAGAGGCAGAACAAGAATGCTAAGATCTGCTGCTAACATGCTATGTCTGTGCTGTGTCATGCTATGTCTGTCCTGGACGCCACCTACAGCGCAAACAGGGCAAAGATGAGGCTAGTGGTATCCTTAGAGGTCAAGGCTGGGACTTCGTGCAGGAGCACGTGGACAGAGAACCACTAATGGACTTTTTGATAAGAGGGGCTAAGTCAGATTTTAGAACCATCACTAGCTGCAGTAATCCCTAATGTGTAGCTGTTGCCTTAGCTAACTGAGTCACACAGAATCTGACCCAGGATGGCTTGGGTGGAGAAAGGTTGAAGCTGGTAGGACTGATGGGGAATTCATTAGAACATGAACTTTGGATAACTCCTTAACCAGTAAACACAAACCATGTTCATGTCATATCAAGACAGCCTGTGGAGAGTTTCCTCCCAGATTCCCTGCTTAGATGAAATGGTGTATGTGTGTATCTTGAACTGAGGTAGAGAGTCGGGAGCAAATAGTGTATGCAAAAGCGTAATGAGTTTGATTCTTAAAGTGGTACATCTGGAGTCCTCACTGAACTTTTGTGAAGACATATTTAGGGAGACCTTAGAGAATGAGGACAGAACCAGAGGAAAGCTTTGCTCTAGAGAATGTGCTTAGTGCCATAGAAAGCAGGAATTGTGGGAGTCTAGCCTATTGATCCCGGCAGTCAGTGTGGCTGGCCATCACTTCAGGACCACATGGAGAAGAGGAGACCAGGGCACAAGGAATGACCAGATCGGTTAGAAGAGCCAGGCTCACACTTCAGACCTCTTCTCACTCTTCGATAAGGAAGTCCAGGATGAGTTTCCTCTTCCCTTGCTCCATGCAAGAGGTAGTATGCTCCAGTGGGAACCATTCAGTAATCCTTCAAGCCCTGCTGGTGTTCTGGACAGGACAGCCATTTCCCATGGGTGGCATTTACACCAGTGTGTGCTGACTGAAAAGAACATGACAATTGTAGTCAATGTTTCCTGTTGAATGTCCTATCTTTGGAGAAAACAAGCAAGTCATGACCATGGCTGTAGTCATGAAAGATAACCATGAAAAGCAGGTATCCCTGGTGACCTTCAAAAGTCCCATCCCTGGCCATCTTCAAAGAGATCAGTGAGGTGGGAAATAGGTATTTGGTATCATTCTTGGTGTTGCTTCTTGACTCTCATGGAACTTGAGTCTTCCTGGTAAATACAGGCTAGGAAGGGTAGGGTCTCTTACTGACAAAGTGTGCTGAGAAGGCTAGGCTGAGTGACCAGTGAGCTCCAGAGATCTGCCTGTCTTTGCTTCCCTAGCCTTGGAATTACAAGTGCAATGTGGATTTGGGGAAATCAGGCTTAGGTCTTCTTCCACACATGGTAAGCACTTTGCAGACTGATACATCTCCCCAGCCCTTGAAATTTTGAAAGGAAAGATGTTTTCATGACTTTTCCCAGCCTTTAGAGGGGATTCTAATAACACAGGCTGGCCACCTACCAGGTTGGATCTGAGCGTGGTTCAGTCACAGTGACTGAACAGATAATGTAGCTTCAGAGTGTGTACGTAAGCGTCTGAAGTATTTGCAAAGTGGGAATTGGGAGACTTCACCCTCCTCGATCATTAGTCTCAGTCTTTTCAGCTGTAAAACAGGGGTGCTGGTAACCTGAAATCCCTGATTGTCATGACTGTTAACATGTATGTAACATGCATGTAGCAATGGCATTCCCATGTGAAGTGGGTGGTGCACATGTTGTTGGTACCAAAATACCTCATATTCTGGTCTTTCTGAAGTCCTGGAGGCCTCTCGGAGAACCGGTGATGATCTCACAAATTCTGTCTTTGAAACTTTCTCTGGCCTGCGTGGTTTTCACTTACCCTAACTAACACCAAAGATTACACGATTGACTGATAGAATAGCAGCAACCTGGAGAGCTTCCACAGCAGGCCCAGGGCTATACTTTCCGTTTTTATTAAAATTCTTATTAACTTGTAGCCCAAGAGCTTTTAAGCCAAGCCTAATCTCCTTTAGGGCCCCTAAATTTGATCAGAGCAATTTGTGTGCAGGATTCTGGTCCCCCTCTGTGTGGATACTGTGAAGCCAGCTGATGTTATTCTGAAGTTACCTCTGGTCCTCAGCCCCTCTGGTGTGGTTTCCCTTCAGGATACTGTTTCCATCCTGTCTGTGGAGACAGTTGACTTCCACAATTATGCCTCCATTCCCTAGGTTGGAAACTTTTTTTGGAAACTCTAACTTTATGAAAAAAAAAAATCAGGTCCCAATCTTTCCTACCTCAAGGATGGTGAGCATATTGGCACTTGTTCCTGGGGGAAAAAGAATTCTGTCAGTGAAATCGTACCCTCATAATGGGAAGGGAACAGAGGCAACAAGGAAGAGGGAACTGAAACATTGGGTGTGGCTCAGAGCATCGCCACGGGGCAGTTATGTAAAAAAAATATGCTGCTGTTTCCCATAGGCAAATGAAAAGGTTGCCTTCCTCTGTGGCTGGGTGTTACTCTGTAGACTGGGCTCTTGTAGGAATTGTACACCTGTTCCCCCCTGGCCTTTGTTCTGAAAATGGTGCCTTCCCAAGGGCCTTGGGAAATGGCTCGCATGCATCCTTCTGTTGATAGGTGGTCTTAAGTTGAATGTCATCACCTTGGTAATCCGCTAAAATTTAGAGCTCCTGAAAATAGCAAGTCTCTTTGCAGCTTGCTGAGTAGAAGCCATTTCTTTCCTGACTTAAAACATACGTAGAGACTTTGTGATTTCTAGTCCTGTTCCTGAGGAGGTCAGGCACACGCAGAGTCGACACTGAGAAGGATGGTGGCACTGTTCTTAAGGACTGGCCATGCATGTCTTGCATAATGGACAGATCTGATGGCCATATGGTAATTACTACCCTAGATCTGAAAGCCACTCCTAAGAAGAAACTGAAATATGATAGCTTAAGGTGACATAGCCTCTCTAACTTGTACCTTCTTTGCATTATGGAGATGTCCAGACAGTACCAAACTCATTGCAATTTCTCCATATTGGGAGGGGGTGTCATTTTGTCTTTTCTTATTTATTCATTCTACAGAGTCATGGAGCCAACCCTGGCACAGTAGTGATCAAGCTAGGTGTATGGTGAGAGATTAGAGAAAAATATTCCACAAAACCATTATCCTGACACTGGTGTTTAATGACTCATAGCTTCTCTTATGGCATTTTATTATCATAGAATTCCAGAGGAGATATTGTCATTGTTCCAATTTATAAAGGAGGACACCGATAGTTAGGACCACCCAAGCAGCCTATGTTAGAACTTGGACTTGAATGTGCACCCTTTAAGTCCTACACCATGTTCTCTCAACCAGCCTTCCCAGAGATTCAAGATTTCAGCACATGATAGATCACACACACACACACACACACACACACACACACACTTGTAATTAAATGTCAAATGTATTTAGATCATCAGAGTTTAGAAGAGGCAAAACTTATGATAATCAAACAAGGTAAGGTAAAAGAGGTAGTTTAGAGGTAGTGGTTGGTGGGTTTGGTCAACTCAATGGAAATATGTCTAGAGGATATATATCCTATATGTCTAGAGGAGAGACCTATAGCTAGAGGATAGACCTATAGCTAGAGGAGAACAAAGAGAAAGACTCAGCTGTGTACAGTAAAAAGATAGCAAGACCAAGAATGGAACAAAAGGCTGAAGGGCAGGAAACAGGGTAGACAAAGTGAGGATCTAGGTAAGGATCTCAACTTTAATCCAATTTTCCCCCTTTGTGCAACCTGGTGAATGATGTCTTTTAGGAGATTTCTGTCCCATGAAGATCAAAATTATGAGAACTCTCCTGCCTGTACTTTTATCTTCAGCAGAGAGATAAATAAATGAAATTAGATATATTAGGGTTCAGCTATCAGGATATACTGGAAAGCTTAACAGCTAGTCACTTAGGCAAAACAGAAGTTAACGGACAATCTTTGAGCTGCTATGATAGCCATGCAGTATGGGCAGGATGTGGTTCCAGTTTCCTTCTGTCATTCCTGGTCTTTCCCCTCGTCTAGTCAAGATGGCTCATGTTCCAGGAACTAAACTAAAGAAAAAAACAAAGTAAAGAGATAGGTAAACAACATCCAATGTTTGTTCAGAACTAGGGAAATCCCCAGTGTGTGAAACTTTCAATGGAAAAATTAGGAAAATCCATGACACACGAGAGAGGCTGAAAATCAACTTTCACCTGAGTTCTAGGGGAACTGAACAATCATATGTCCTTTTGTTATAACTCGCTTATAAGGTCACATCTAGCTGCAAGGGAGGCTGGAAAATGTAATATAAATATATAATATAATTATATAATATGATATGTAATTTTGACATGTGCCCACCTAACATCATTCTTCCTATGGAATAAGGGGACAAAACATATTTGGCCATAATTGTTTTTAATAACATTCAAATCTGGTGAAAGAGAACACCATTTACCATTTATGTCAGGCATAGAATCTCTTTAAATGCATTCCAAAAAGCCAGGCTCTGTGACTTTCCTACTGTACTAGATGCAAGGTCTCTCTTTTCCCAATTCAGTAGGCATATCTGAGAGTGGCATTTGTTGCAGGCAGCCTTGACCACTGTGAGTTTCATTTTGAAAAGTATCAAATAGCCCAGGGATGTCTTGCAACACCCCAACTCTTGGTTGCAACACACTGTCATGGCCAGACATGGAAATGCAGATGTGCCTTAGCAGATTGCCAGATGGCTTTGAGTTCAAGAGTTATGGAGCTTCATCTGGGGACTGGACTGTCTCTCTCCCTAAATACAAAAACAAAAAGGTAGAAATAAATCACCCAAGCAGGAAATCTATATTTAAATAGTATCAGAGGTATTTGACTATGGGCTCTAGAAAACCCCCCTATAGAAAACTTGAGCTGGGCCAATCTTGCCCTAATTTAACTAGCTAATGAGAATTCCACAAATCGTTTATAGGGGAAAATCTGATTTGTGTCCTGGTCCATGGGGAGGTAATGTCAACAGTCCAGCTGGCACATCAGAAGGGATGAACCAATAGACACTGGAGGCATAAGGGTATCTAGCCCTGCCCTGTAGACATGCCATTGAACTGTGGTCCTTGCCAGGGAGATTCTCTATACGAAACCCCGCAAATCGAATGGACCACATCTACCTTGTTGATGTTCTAGTTTCCAGGCAAAGATCAGATCAGGGCAGGATGAGACCCAGGAGGAGGCTAGAATATGGCAATGTTTGGAAACTCATTCTTCACGAGGAAAAAAAAACCTGAGATATTGTCCTTCGTGCCCAAGTAAATCTTGAATTTTTCTCGAATCAACTAGACACTTGCCATGTGTTTCCCATCACATTTTGTGATGTTTTCTTGTGTACCCTGGAGCTTCCAGCTTTCAGAGAATAAACATTCCAGAGGCATTAGTCTGCTCGTGTGAATTTCAGAGCTCTGAGGAGGGAAAGGATGGGGATGAGAATGCACTCGTCCAGGCGACAGCTTTACTTGCCTGGAAGGATTTATCAAGTCATGAAGGCTTCCTGTCTCAGCCACTAAGACAGGCGCAAAAGCCTGGGAGCTTTTGGCTAGGCAGTGGTTGGGGAGGTATTAGAGACAATATATTTGCACCAATTAAGAAGTAAAGAGCTACAATATAGTATACACAGCCATCGGAATCATGTCTTCGACGTTTACTTAATGACATAATAGACTGTTCTTGATGCAGCTTTAAGTGGAGAAATAAAGATCTGAAACTGCATGGATAGAATGATCCCAATTTTATCAATTTCTGGATAAAGAAAGAAAAAAAAGACTAGAAGGAAATCTTCTAAAGTGGTGGCAAAGGGGCTTGAGAGATGGTGGCTTATCAATTCAGAGCATAAGCTACTCTGGCTGAAAACTCAAGTTTGGATTCCATACCTACATCAGGCAGCTTGCAGACACCTGTGTCTCTAGCTACAGGGAGTCCCACGCCCCCTCCTGGCCTCTGTAGGCATTGCATTCACCTGTGCACATTCTCACGCATAGACATACACCGGATGTAGACAAAATTTAAAATAAAATAAACCTTAAAACCAAAATGTCAGCAGAGTCCCATAGCAGGCATCTCCAGTGTCCCGGCCCTGCCCTTTTGGTTGACTGCCCCATAAATGACAGTATCTCATGGCAGAACTTACTGCATCTTTCCATGTGCTGTCCTAGGCTGCTTGGGCTTCGTGAGAATCAGATGCCTCTGGAAAGAGTCATGTTTAGAGACCTTTAGATTTGTGATCTTTCCACTTTCATCCTTATAATCTCAGGGCTCTGAGGAAATCAGAATTCTTTGTTGGTAAAGTGGACCCATGGGGAGGCAGAAGTTCCTATACTCATTTCTTGGTATCTGAGTCATAATGAGAGAGAACACAAATCCCTTCGCACCAGACTCCCTCATATAAAACAGTCCCGTTTGTGTGCAATCTACACGTGTGTTCCCATGTGCTTCAAATCAACTCTCGATCAAGTCTTACACCTGATGTGATATAAACGCCATGTAAACAGTTCTACGATATTGTGAGGGGAATAAAGACCCAAGACTAAGTGTGCACACATTCTCTGCAAAGTCATCCATCTAAGGCCTCACTGTGTTTTCCATTCTGGGCTTGATTGCATTGAAGAGCACAGAGCCTAAGGACAGAAAGAGCTGTCTGCACCTGTGAGGTGTGATCTACAGAGCCAGGGATAGCCGCATTTACTCCCACTGTCCTCTGCTCCCTGACAGATGACATGGCTGGAGAAATCGCTCCCCATATAAGGGTTGAAGGGGGAGGTGAGGGCAGAGGGAGAGAGAGGAGGAGGGAGGGAGGGGAGATGGGAGAGAGAGACACTGAGAAAAGAAAGGGGAAGGGGAGCAGGGAAGAAGGTGAGGAAGACAGACAGACAGATAGACAGACAGAGACACAGAGGTGCTGACTGATAATCTAGGGCCCCAGAAACAGTGCCCTACTGAATTCCTTTTGCTCTAAGGCATAGATACATACCAGGGAAGATAAAGACTGCATGCTCTAAGTCCCTTGGGGCAGCTCCTCACCCCCACCCTGGCAATAATCTATGTGGGCATCTGTGAAGGTGAGGTCTGGACCAAGTTAGGCCAGAGAAGTGCCATTTTCCTCCTGGGAGGCTCCTAGGTGCTGGGTCTTCCCCTCCATTGCACTGTGTCTCCAGCCCCACCCCCCACGGAGTTACAGGATTTGGGTGTCAGGCAGGTGGGGGCCTTAATGCCTTCTTTGCAGGACTCCTGGAGACCCTCAAATGAGCTAAATAAACGAGTAACCCTTTGGATATTGCAGGATGAAAGTAAATGACTTGCCTCAAGACCATAATGAATGCAAATGAATTCTGTACCTTTCCACAGGTTAGGGGGAGTCTAGAGCAACTGCTGGTGGCAAGAGTTGTCAGAACAGGAGAGGGAATCAGAATCAATGGGAATGGGGAAGGGGAGAGGGAGGGGAAACGTAAAGTGGTCCTTAGAGCAGCTATTAAGAGAGACCTCTCTTTCATCACCGCCTTCCTGGGCTTGTAATCAAGTCTCTGATGGTTTCTGCCACTGGCCTCCTGGGAGCCTTCTCTTCCAGGGCCACAGTGCCAAGGGGCAGGGCCCAGAGGAAAGGTTCACCCATGTAGCTCTCTGCAGGGTGTTCAGTGTCCTTCAGCTGCTTAGGGAAGCTACTGGAAGGAAACAGACCAATTACTGTGGCAGGATCTGGCTTTGCCTTCATCTCCCCTCCCCTGCCCATCGTAGACTCTCAACCTAGAACATCTACATGTCTGTAGCCAAACCAAAGAATTTTTCTGCTTGCAAGTGACCATTAGGTTGGCAGAAGCACTCCCTCTCCTGCTGCCTCTCTACCTACCCACTGCAGACAGATGCCTGGAGTCATAGCTGATGGGACTGCACCTCTCCTGAGCTTGACCCTCCCCCTACAGCATCCCCTGCACACCCCCTACATGCTACTCAGCAGATGGGCTGTGTCAGTCTGACTTCCCTTACCTTCAGATCTCTTCTTGGAGCTCCCTGCTCATTCTCTACCGTTCCTCGGTACCCCCCATTCCTCACCCTTAAGAACCTGTGCCATGAAATCCCAGATGAAACTTGTATTGGTGAGGCTATAGAGACAACTTGGTGGCCGAGGGCATGGGCTACTCTTTCTCTCCATTAGCTCTGACTCCAGGCAGCTGCCTGCAGTGGGTAGGTAGAGAGGCAGCAGGAGAAAGGGAGCTCCTGCCAACCTCATGGCCACTTGCAAGCAGGGGGAAAGCTTTGGATTCCCAGAACCCATGTCAGGGGGCTCATGACTGCATGTAACTCCAGCTCCAGGGAACCCAGTGTCCTCTCTTCTGACCTCTTTGAGCATCAGGTACATATGTGGGGCACATGCACACATGCAAGCAAATGCTCATACACATAAAAAACAACTAAAATAACTCATACAAATCTTAACAGAAAGACAAAAACAACCTAGTACTATTTTCTGAATGGACACAAATCTGCCTTAGTTCCTCCAGTATTAAGTGAGCATGTAGTGCGTGCCAGCCACAGGACCTGGGATTTTGTATCTGGCTGCCAATAAAACACAAACAACAATGATGGTGTCAGTGTTCTGGCTGCTATGGAGGAGTCTTTAAGAATGCTGACTGACTGAGCAGCTATGACAAACAACTGGTTATCCCCTAGGCTCATGGGGGAGCAAACATCCACACCAGGATGTGGCCCGCATCAGTGAACCTGACTCAGTTCCTCAGGACCCTCTTTCTCCCCAGAGGCTGTAAGTCCCCATGCTCCTGCAGCGGGAAGATGGTCTGATAGACGTACATGGTGGTCCTCCCAGAAGCCTAGCCATGCTCAGCCTTTAGAATTAGTTCAAGAGCACAATAGATAAAACAGATTTTTATTTTCAGACTGTGGTCTGGAAACAAAATCATCTTCTGTAATCTTGCACTTCTAAGAGAAAACTTCCAAACATCAGGTGGACATTGTCAGACAGAGCCTCTCTTGTGTTCTAGGCTGGACCTCCAACTCAATACATAAGCAACGATGAACTTCTGACCCTCTCTGTTCCTCCACCCAAGTGCCAGGGTTAAGGTGAGCATCTCAGCTTTCTGACTCTAGGGGTCAGACCCAGGACTTCCTGAATGCTAGGCAAGCACTTTACCCACTGAGGTGCACCCCCATCTCTACACAACACGCTTTCCTACAGGCCCCTAAATCCTCCAAACTCCCATTCAACATTTTACTTGTACAAGCTGAAGCCTTTTATGTCAATAGTAGTGTTGGCTTCATATGCTACTTCCCTGAGTAATGTAGAATTAATTAGTAACAATAATAATTAATATAACACATTATGTATTAATATAAGTCGTGTCCATTACTCATGTATGTCATCAGAGTCTTCTGGTAGATAAATATCTAAACCTTGAACAACAACCAAACGAAAGATAATTCTCTCCAAGAGGGTATCTCAGGTAACCCCATAATAGAAACGTTAGGTACCCGAATGTCTGCACAACCCAGCGTTGTGGTGCACATGTGTAATCCCAACACTCAGGAAGTGAAGGAGGGAGGATGTAGGGTTCAAGGTCATCTTCCTCTTAGACAAAGTTCTAGGCCAGGCTGAGCCACAGTGAGGCCCTGTCTCAACAAATAAAGAAAAGAAGGAAAGATTTGGGTGGAGGGCAGGCCCGGCACACTGAACTCACACACTTAAGTTCGAGGTTCAATTCATGGGAATAATACTGTTGGGTTGGTTTTTAATCAGACTCAAAATTACATCCTTACAAAAACTCTCTTTACACTAGTTCATGGGGGGTGGGGGGTGCAGGCCAACTACTCAATTAAGTGCCTGTCTTCCTCCACAGTAGAGTTGAAGCAGGGGGAGATTCTGAGTGGAGATTTCCATCCTGGGCTTGGATAAGTACTTGAAAATTAAAGCTAAGAACAATAAATATCTTAAGTTTGAAGTTTGATTGGGAGCGGGGGGAAAGACTACATCTTTAGGAAAAAAAGAGGGGGGGAGGAGCAGGTAGAATAATGTCCCCAGGCCAGGAAAGTATCAGCCATTTTCAGATAAATTATACCCTCCTCCTCCATGGGAAAAAAAAAATCATAGTCAGACTTAACTGTCCCTTTGGCACTTTTGTCAAATGAGTTTTAGTAGCAGGAGCTGCTAAAAATATAAGCCAATTTCTTTCTTCATTTAAATCAAGCGCTTAAAAAAAGCATAAAGCTTGGAACTGGTGCAGCGGCAGCCTTGCAGCAGGGCTGCCTACATGCAGTCTGGCAACACGGCTGTGGTCTCTCAGTGGCAGCTCAGAGTCCTCTGACTGTCAGAGAGAGGCAGCAGCAGGGTTACAGACTGTCCTCTGGAGCCTTCAGCCCCTGGAACCCAAGTTCAGAAGCTGCCCTTGAGGGTATAGTAACCAGGTTAGAGGTGTTTCTCTATTTAGGAACAATGTTCAGACACATCAGCCCACAGCTACACTGGGACAGGATTTGTGCAAATAAGTAAGACATGCCCTCTCCGCTTAGGCACTACGGGATTCATAGGATCACATACCATATCGCCGTTTAGAAAATGAAGTGGCCATTTGGTACTGCCTCCGAGATAAGAGCGAGTGGAGGTTCCAGAACTGTCTGCCTTTCAATAAAACACTCTTAAGAATGTCAAGGTCACTCAGCAGTTAAGAGCATGTGCTATTCTTTCAGGGGACCTGAGCTTGGTTCCTAGCACCCATGTTGAGGAACTTATAACTGCCTGAAACTTCAGCTTCAGAAGGATATGATGCCTGTAGTCTCCTCAGGGACCTGAACTCACATGTGCAACCTACATGTGCGCGCGCGCGCGCGCGCACACACACACACACACACACACACAGAGAGAGAGAGAGAGAGAGAGAGAGAGAGAGAGAGAGAGAGAGACAGCAGACAGACAGACAGACAGACAGACACACAGACACAGTTCCAGACACAGACACACACAGACACAGAGAGAGAGACAGACAGACAGACACACACACACATAGTCACAGTCACAGTCACAGACACAGAGAGAGAGAGAGACAGACAGACAGACACACAGACACAGTTCCAGACACAGACACACACAGACACAGAGAGAGAAAGACAGACAGACAGACAGACACATACACACAGTCACAGTCACAGACACAGACACAGACACAGACACAGACAGACACAGACAAACAGACATATGCACTCATGTACACAGAAACACACACACACATTTTCTTAATTAAAATGAATATTTCTTATAAGAATTCCAAAGGCTTTGAAACCCAGGGAGCTATATCCATAATGGTAAAATTTCAGGAATACAATAGAGTGAAACGAACCCTTGTGCTATCTTGTGTGGCAGTTGTTTGTTTGTTTTGCCCAATAATCACACAGGTTCCGTTTAAATTACACCACCCAAAGATAATCAATGATTCTGAAATCTAGACACTGACAAGCCCTCAGAAACTAGCTAATCCAATTCTCATACTTTCATGCAGAGAAAATCCTGGAAGTTCACACTGTGGGGTGCTATCTACTGCTCTTCCTGCTTGCCAACCCTGGTCCCTGAGAGCAGCACACACCCCCTTCTTAGTGGAGTCTTAAGACAGGGAGGTAGCCTGCTGCTTAGCGCCCTCAGATCAGGATGGTCTTTCACTCTCAAGCCTCTGGTTCCTTGCTCTGTGCTTCCTAAATGAGGCCACCTTGAATCTAAGCCCCCATGGAACATTGTGATTCAGAGAAACATCCTGAATGAGACTTCTGAGAGAGCTTTGCTGTGGTTCAATCTCAGTCTGTAATGAATCATCAACACAGTTATTAATGTCACTTTGACTTCCACAGCAAAGCTACACTTTACCCTGTCCCCTCTGTCAGCCACATCAACCCCGTGTCCAAGCATGCGTGGAATGGATATAGAACTACTTGGGATATTTCCCACAGTGAGGATCCTAACCAGCCATCCCCACAGACTGCTTCCAATTCGGCCTGGTAACAGTGTGGAAAACTTAACATGTGCCTGACGCCATGCCACTGGAAGGAGATCAGTTTCAAAATAGGTTGACCTCTGAACTTTCCTAAGAATCCAGTCCTAGTCACCCAAGCTAATTAATGCTCAGGTATTAGCACTAATCACATCCCCAAGTTCCTGGCTACCTAGTGTTCCTTTAGCACCATGTGGACTGCCTTCGTGATATTTTACACTCCAACTCTGAGGACATTACCGTGACATTTTCCGTAGGCATAAAGTTATTTTTCCTCTTCTCAGCTGCAATTCTGTCCCTTAGCAGTTATAATTTAACCGCAGTATCTTTTGAATAAGAAGCATATACTACTTGGGGTGTGGAGACTTGGCTCAGAGGTTAAGAGAGTGCGCTGCTCTTTCCGCAAACCCAGCCTTGGTTCCCAGCACCCGTGCCAATCACCTCATAATGGCCTATATCTTTAGCTCTAAGTTTCTGGTCTCCACAGGCTCCTATACCCATGTGCACATACCCCAACATACACAGATAAACATAATTGATAATAAAAGAATAAACATGCACAGTAGTGAAAATAGTCCTGGTTTCTAGATAAATCTTGCTAACTATGTCGTCTTATGAGGCGTTTGTTATGAAACTTTACCAGTTCCATGGCTTGATCTCCACGGACCCAATACTATCTATCATGGAGGTGCTCCAAAGTGCTCCATTGCTCAGATTGGGAAATAGAGCAACACTTCATGATGTCATTTGCCAAAGTTCACGGAGCTGTTAAATGGCAGGGTTGGACTAAATCTCACTCATCTGGTCTAATGACTACAGCATATGCTTGCTAGCACACTGAGTGTTTTAACATGGATTTTATTATTGAATGTAACACCCTGGTTGCTGGCACGGCGGGGTTCTTTTTACAAGAGAAGATGTCTGTAAAACGAGCC
The DNA here is from genome assembly GCF_021556685.1 of Rattus norvegicus. Taxonomy (NCBI): domain Eukaryota; kingdom Metazoa; phylum Chordata; class Mammalia; order Rodentia; family Muridae; genus Rattus; species Rattus norvegicus. The sequence continues at coordinate 77,434,468 of NC_141541.1, forward strand.
AGTTGGTCTCTGTCAGCAAAGCCGTACTTAGAGTTCACAGAGATAATTATGTCTCCTCATTTGAACCCCCAAAAGATATCCAAGAACAGCGTTTGTCTTGATTTCATAGACGAGGCCTGTTCTTCATACCAGGACTAAGGGAAACTATTGGCTGAATTAACTCCCCAAAGCCTACTTGAGAGAATCCTCTCTCCCCATCCTGATTCTCTGACCTACAACACTCTTTTCCTCTGTGATTTCTTCCTTGGGTATCCTTGGAGCTGATTTGGCAACCACCGATTGACCCAAGCATTGGACATGTTTGCATATTAGAGACAGCAAGCCCCTCATGTCTTACCTAGCAGACCCTGTGATTCCTTGCTCTGTTTTCCCAATAAATTCAAAAGCTAGAAAACCTTGTCATAAACTTCATTGTTTATCATACTAATATGTTACCATGCCCCCATGCATTTAGTAAATATTTAGGATTTTGACCTAAAGAAACAATCATATTTTAGGCAAGTGTACTCTTTCGGGCCAAGTGGTTAACATTTTTTTTTTGGCCTGTCAGTATCTACTCTTTCTGTTTGCTTGTTAACTCACTCGCTTATTTATTTATTTATTTATTTACTTACTACCATAAGGTAGACTTTCTTATTTCTGGAGAAGATGAAACATGACTTGTGTATGCTTATATACCATCTCTGTGAGGCTACCACAATCAACTCTGAAAAGTATTTCAATCATCTATCCACCCCTATAATTCAGATGTACAATACATGCGTGCACTGTTCATTTCTTGAATACATCCATTCCATTTCAGGCATTTGGTGCTCCGAGCCTCCGGAAGCAATAGTCTGCATTCTGATGCTCTTCATCTGAGGCTGGAGTGATGGAGGGACTGTCAATGTTTTTGTCAACCTGACACAAACTTAGACATACCTGGGAAGAGGGTATGTCTCCATCAGATTGGCCCATCACATGTCTGTTCCGCATTTGCTTGATTGCTGATTGATGAGAGGGCCTGACCCACTGTAAGCTATCCCATCCCGAGACAGGTAGGCCTGGACTGTTTAAGAAGGGAATCTGGGAGGTTGGAGAGATGGCTCAGCGGTTAAGAGCACTGAATGCTCTTCCAGAGGTCCTGAGTTCAATTCCCAGCAACCACACGGTGGCTCACAGCCATCTGTAATGGGATCCGATGCCCTCTTCTGGTGTGTCTGAAGACAGCTACAGTGCACTTATATATAATAATACAGAATGCTAGACAAGCCAGTAAGCACCAGTCCTCCATGGCTCCTGCCTTTGCTCGAGCGTGAGTTCCTGTCCTGACATCTCTCCATGATAGGCTAATGTGGAAGAGAAGCTGAGAAACCTTCCCTCCTCAAGTTGCCTTCCGTCGCCGTATTTATCACCAGCACCAAAAGCAACCCAGACGGAGAGCAAAGGACACCAAAGGCAGAATTTTGTATCTGCCTTTGTCATGGAACTCACAAAAGAGTGCTCTCAAGAGAAACGACCCTGGTAAAGACTTTGGCATTGTCTATGTGAGGACTCTCAAGATGTAGGATGTTGTACTTGCTTGGTGTGTCACAGTCACCTCAGAAATTAAAACGTTGGTGCCTGACCAGAGGCTTAGTTTGTATGGGCCATGTCCGCAGCAATTCTAAGTACTTAATGATCACAGTGCTGGGAGGGTGGGTATTAAGATAACAACAGATATGGAAGCCAGATATGTCTGGGAGGGCAATGTGGATCTCTGAGCCCTGCTGTGTACAGACCTAGGGGTTAGGACCCACCCAAGTGCTGATTCACTGCTCAGTAATCAATCTGGTAGGGGGAATCGTGCCTTCTTCCCTGGGTGGATCTCCCAAATCCCCAGCTGCAATGCTATCCTGTAATTCTACCCACCCGTCACATGAGAGCACTGGACCTTGATGGACCTGCTTGCCTTGAATTTGAGCTCCAGCGAGGAATGCTTCTGCCGAACTTAAATCGCAGAGAGCTAGACTGTGCTCCTAGCTGGGATGCCCAGGGCATAAGGGTCAGGGATTAGCAGACCTGTGCTGGCACAACTGAAGTCTAGAGACCCATTCTCAGTGGCACCGAGGCAGGGAGGGGTCCAACTCTTAGGGCTGAGCCTCCCTCACAGAGGAAAAGGAGACTGTTTACTGACCGAGAGGTTGGCTGAGCTGCTTTTTTAGGATCACATTCTAGCAATTCCAGTTATGAAAATCAATATGAAAACAATACTCCAGTTTCTTCCTCTGGAGTAAAATAAGACTTGAGATTTCTGAGACTATTTTCAGCCTCTGGGTTGGTGACTCTGTAGGTCACCCGAGCACTTAGAGAGTAGTTGACACACACAGGGAGCTGTTCCATGAGCCTCCTGTGATCTCATTTAATCCAGACGGTGGATCGACATGATCAATTCTATTGTCGTCATCTCTACTTCGGGAGGTGAGGAAACCAATAGAGAAGATGAAGGACCCGCCCGGCTCACCCGGGCAGTGCGTGGTAGACTTCTGTTTTTAACCTAGGCCACCTCCTCTACTCTGGGACTTACACCAGCATTACTGGTGACTGCTTCTCTCTCCACTCAGTAAACAAGCCCTCGGCTTCCCCAGCACTCAGACCATAACCTATACCGAGTGCTCTCTGCTTGCTGTACTCCTATAGACATTGCTAACCATTCACTGGTCTGTATTTGTTTTATTTACTCAGCAAACCTACAATCTTGGGAATCTGACTTCCTGGATTCCTAGCTTTTCCTGATGACTTACTAACTGTGTCATTTCGGTCAAGTTCCCTAAGCCCTGCGCCTTCCTTCTCTGGCCTCCTTTATTCAAATCGAACTGATAATAGTGTGCATTGTGTAGAGCTCTTATGAGGATAACGTGACATGGTACTTATTGCATAAACATGGCATACTGCCCCAGCTTGGTGCCTGCCAAACAGTAGGCCCTCCATCAATGTTTCTGCTGGTATCGCCAGGCCCAACACTGGTTGCTAGGGATGCTAATATGAGTAAGACATAGACCTTGGCGTCACAGAGCTTATAACTTAGGCAGGGTGGAGAGGTGGGTGCAAGTCATTAAATTGGATCTGAACTCACAGAAGTGTGTTCCAAGCCTTTGGGGCATAGAAAGAAGGGAGTAGTTCTTCAAGGGGCAGGCCGTGAAGTGAGGTGAGTTGCCAGTTCCTCAGGTACACTCACAGAGAAGCATCTAGACCACTCAGAGTGGGAAGAGTAAGGAATAGAAGGCTACTAGTTTCATGGGAACCCCACCTTCAAGAAGGCTGCAAAATACCAACACGGAGAACAGAGGCCCTCAATGCAGCCATAGTTGGGCCTATAAAAGGGTAGAAAGCCAGTGTGGTGGCAGGCAAAAGTTGCCATGAAGGGGGAGGGGCTTGGCTGGAAGAACTGCACACAGGTACTAGTGATCTCGGTGCCTGGAGGGCAGAAGGCGGGCCCCTGACATTGCCAATTGGTCTTGCCAACAAGCAGAAGGATCCAAGGCCTGGCTGAGGTCCTAGGCTCTGTAGCCAGTAATAGGTAATGGTGAGGCTTGGTAGAGGTGAGGCACACCCTGCCAGTGGGGCAGCCACAATAGTAGCTGATACTATCTTCCACAGAGTAGCAGAGCTGGATTGGGGAGGGGGAGGGCTTCAAAGATTCCCTGGGTGGCATCCTCCCTCCTTCAGGTCAGAGCTTGGGAACCTGCATTCTAGCAAGCTTCCCTGTCACTTCAGTGCCTGCAGTGAGTGGCTTCACCTTGTAAGACTGTGGAAGAGGGAAACTTGCTAAAAAACAAAGATATGGGAGCTGGGGGTGTGGCTCAGCTGGTAGCACAAAAGACTCAGGTTTGATTCTCAGCTCTTCGTGAAGTAGACACTGTGGTATGCACAAGTAGCCGCATCATTCTGAGGATGCGGGAAGAGGATCAGAAGCTCAAGGTCGTTCTTAGCTATATAATGAGTTCAGGGAAGACTGGGCTCCAGCCTGGGCTTTATAAAGAAAGTAGGAAAGGAGGAAAGAAAGGGGAAGCGTGTGTGTGTGGTGTGTGTGTGTGTGTGTGTGTGTGTGTGTGTGTGTGTGTGTACACGAGCACGCAAGCAAACACATGCACTTGTGTGTAGATTCAGTCATTTAGTAGCCGAGATGGAACCTCCAGATCACCAGTGTTCAGAGGTCAGGGGAAATTTGTGTCTATCATCAAAGTTTCTTGTAAGCCTCGTTCACCTACTGCCCCCAACCCCTACCGTCTTAGTCTCAATGTGAAAGTTATAGGTCAACAGGTGAAGATTTGGCTTGAAGAGAAGTCATAAGTTCTTACAGGGAATGGATGTCTTTATTTGACCTCACATCTTCACCCACTTTGGATGACGCAAACTGTGTTCCCATCAGCCCTCTCCCACGTGCTCGAGGTTGAATCAAGTCTCCAGCCATCTGTTTTCTGAAAGCCCCCTGTGTGTGTGTGTGTGTGTGTGTGTGTGCGCACGCGCGCTCGTGTGTGTGCATGCACACGCACGTAATGGGGAGAGAGAGAGATGGAAACAGAGACAGAGAGATGGAGAAATGGAGACAGAGAGACAGAAGAGGGAAGTTCTGTCTTCCTTCTTGCCATGGAAAGCCAATCCCTGGTCCTTTCCAGCTTTTTCCTATGGAAGGGAACCGACAGGGAGCTTTGATTAGCAGTATTCATCTGTCACTCAGTGAGAAAAAAAAATAAAAAGGTGACTTTCGAAGCACATGCTAGGACCTGTGAGGAGCGAGAGAAACCTTATAAATTCTGGGAAGTACCCTCGGGTGGCTGGGAGGCGGGGCTGCGTGTGCTGGCTTACAGCATCCTTGTCAGTCTGTCTCAAACTTTTCGTTTCCCAGTGGAAAGTTAGTAAGGAAGGCTTTAAATGTAAGTTGCCCACCAGAAGACCTGCATCTGTGACCCCCCCAGAAAACCCCACCCTCCCACCCATTCACATTTCTTGTTGGACAGTGGGACTGAAGGGTTTCATGGAAGGGAGTCCTTTCGTTTAAAATGGAAGGAGTGGAGTTGCTAGTCCCAGAAGCAGGCAAGCATCCCCTGAAGAATTTAAGGGTCTGTGACCTGCTATTGATGCCAAACACTTAGACAGGTCAGAGAGGCTGGCTGCAGATTCTATCCACATGCAGATCATGTGTGCAAGTGTGTTAGCGTGTGTGTGCTCGAATATTTAAAGTTAGTCCTTGGCTGGTATTTTCAGGGAGCCCTTTAACAGGATTCAACTGCCCATCCAGCTGGAGAGCCAGGGCAAGGGAGGAAAGAGCTTGTACAGAGCTCGGTGGGCTCCATAGACAAGTCTCAGCCTCTAAAGGGCACCAGCCACAGTCGAGACGCTGTGGAAATTTCTCTAGGGAAATCTCACAAGCCTGTAAGAAACTTGACCTCATTTGCATTTTCTGATTGAATCAGGGAGAGATTTGAGTTCTCTCTCTCTCTTCTTTTTACAAAGACAGGCCCTGGGATGAAGAAAGTCTGAAGTTACCTGGTGTTTGCAGGAGAAGCGTAATATCGCTGCTTGTCCAACATGGCTCCCGAGATGGTCCTACACCTCAACTAAATGCACCACGGTTCTGTCTGCTTTGTGTGACTTGACAATAAGGCTCTTCCTGTTCTCCTTGTACATCAGAGTTTGAGAGGATAAAAGGAGTCTGACAGCATCGGAAGTTGGTTGTGAAGGATTTACTTTTGTTAGCACTCTGATGGAGAAGCTCGAATTATGATGGGGGAAGTTTACAGAGATCTTGTGAGTCAAGGATGAGGCTGCCGCTTGCTCTGCTCCAAAGTCCTGTTTAGAATTTCATGTCCCAAAGGAAAGAAGAATTTAGATATAGGAAGCCAGAGAGGGAGACTACATTATTATGTCAGGAGCTAAAGGTACTGGGGAACTTCTCATTGGTGACCCGAAGCCTGTGCAGAAGGCCTGTGAGGGTGGAGCAGTGTTCTTCAACATGCCTGGTGTCCTTGGTCAGGCAGGTTTGCAAAAGTCCTGAAGTACAGTTCTGTCTGCCTGGCCCAGACTGGGCGGAAAATCTTGCAGGGACAAGGACTTAGCAGCCTTCTTGCTGGGCCCATGTACACAGACAGGCTCTGAGACACACACCTAATTGTAGGAAAGCGGAACCAAACGCCAAGGAAAATCTGCTCAATTTGTTTTCCTTCTGATGATGTGGGTGGTTTTTTTTTTTTAATTTTCTTATACAAAAGCAACAAGCTGCTATTAAGTGTTCTTAATACATCACTGGATGCTAAAGTTCACGGTTACTACGTCGTATTAGAGATGCTCCTTTCTTGCTTGGCTCACTAGAAGTCCAGAGCAGTGGGTGAGACAAGGCTCTCCTATAAGCCAGGCTAGGTGTAGAAGAGGATGTTGCTTTGGAAGACTCCCATAGGTTCGCGAGTTTGAATACTTAATACCTCGTTAGTGGTGATATTTAGAGACATTACAGAATCTTTAAGGGGCAGATCCTTAGCTGGAAGATGTATCTCTGGGGGTTAAGAGCCCTGTTTTACTTCTTGTTTTCCTTCTGTTTCTGTTGTATGGATCTGATCATCCAGTTTCATTCTGCTGACAGCCTTCCCTACCTTCTCTGCCAGGATGAACTATGAACTAAAGTGAGCCCTTCCTTCCTGAAGTTGCTTCTGATAGTGGAATTTTATCACAGCCTCGGAGGAGTAGTTAATACAGGCATCTTGGGATTCAGACTCTGCTCAAATTTTGTTTGGGGCTTTTCCATTTTGCAGTGCTCTTGAACATGGTACTATGTCTCTGGGACCTTCTGTATCGTCCTCAGTTATACGTGGCTGAACTTCCTGCTGAAGAGAGGGAGTGGAAGGGAGAGAGGAGGCAGTGCTTGGAGAGAATGAGAACAGATGATCCCCTTCCCATACCTTTCCTCCTGTGGAGACCATTTCTTCTAAAACTGACTCTTGAGGATTGCTTTATTTTCAATATCTCGTAAGAAACTCCCTATTCTCAGATTTTGTTTCAGAGCTTCCCTTTCACCAGATCCTTCCCCTCTCTCACTGACCCTTATTCCTAATCCCCTTTGTCCACAGAATCTCTATTCTTTTAAGAATCTGCTTCTTTCTTTTCTCCTTCCTTCATTTATTTCGGTCACCAGTGATGGGAGTGGGGACCACTGTTCCTTCATGTTTGGTGTTCGGGCTGGAAGACGGAGCATGCTCGAATACTAGGGACAGGGAGGACACCCTGTCTGTTCATTCAACAAATACCAGAGAAGCCTCCTTCTGTGCGTCACCTTGGAGAATGGCGTTGACACAGTATGTCAGTGGGCAGAGGTACATAGGCAGACCAAAAGGATTGAAATGGTTTTGATTCTCTCTGTCAGGGTATATAAGACCCTTAGGAATGGCCTCAGTCCAAACTGAAGAAGCAGATACTGGGGGCAAAGATGAGAGGACTTTATCAGGCGGAAAACAATGCATTTGTAAAGACATGGCAGTTGAGTGGACCTGGAGTCTGTGACATGGGCACCTTGCTCTGGCTGCAAGAGGTTAGGTTCTCCTCTTATTCCTGTGTTTTCATTCTTGCGTTTCATGTTCACACCCCAAGCCCTTGGAGTTACTCAGACCCAAGCCTTGAAAACGAGCCACTCTGCTAAAATGTGGTGATTTCAGCGGGCCTGAGAATAAATGAGATGAAAAGAGGTCCCCTAGGCCAAGCGATGCTCAAGGACTCTGCAGAGGATTTCAATGGATAGTTTTGAAACGTAAGACAAACCATAATCACTATGCGATGCTCTCTTGTTTTACCAGTGAGAGACATTTATGGGTATTAAACTTGCTCCAGAAGGCCTCTAATACAATTCCTTAAGTGCAGTAATAACACAGAATTATTAGTGGAAACTATTATTATTATTCCAAGTAATAACATAATTTTGTGCCCATGGAGGACATCCAAAGTGCCGAGAGAAATGAGCCTTAGTTAATTAAGCCTCACCACTCCTCGGTGAATTGGGCAAAGCATCGTTAGATTCGCTTTTATAGAGGAAGAACCCCGGATTGGGGTGGGCAAGTTAGATTCTTAAGGCCAGACTGTGGGAAAGAAGTCTGGGTACTTCTGCACCTATGTGGATCCAGTTCCATCCACTACCTAAGTAAGAATGAATATCCAGTGGGAAATGTGAGAGAGATCCAGATCCTTCCTTCCTCAATCTGGGGCAAGAACTTGGAGAAGATGAGTCATATGGAGAGTATATATGAAATGTGCCCCCGCTCTCAACCAAGGAATCGCTACATATCACAGCATGATAGGAAAATGGTCCAATGGTCCATTCATCCAAGCAGGATGGTAATGGGTAGGAAAACGGAGAGATCATTTCTTTAAGGTCACACACACACACACACACACACACACACACACACACACACACACACACACATGCTGTCTTCATGCACATCAGAAGAGAGCATCAGATCCCATTACAGATGATTGTGAGCCACTATGTGGTTGCTGGGAATTGAACTTAGGAGCTTGGAAGAGCAGCCAGTGCTCTTAACCACTGAGCCATCTCTCCAGCCCAAGGTCCCCTGTTCTGATGCAGTAATATGAACCCCCATAATTCCTAAGCGCCTACTAATGCAGTGTTATCCCCACCCCACTCTACAGTTTCTTTTTCTCTCATGTCCCACCTCCAGAATTCCAGTATTGGGGGTAGGGGGAAGTTAACCAAGTGGGTAAATCTCTTGCAGTGTAAGCCTGAAAACCTGTTTGAATATCTCGAAGTGATGTAAAAGCCATGTGGTATACCATACATCCAATAATTCCAGTGTTGGTCCAGTGATATGAGAGGTGTAGACAGGAGATCTGCAGGAGCTAAAGGACCAACTAGCCTGGTGTACAAAAGAGCAAACAAGAGAGAGATCCTGCAGATTGGATGCACATCCGGGATTGTCCTCTGACCTCCATATGCACTGTATGTCATGAGCATGCTTGCACTGATCACACACACACACACACACACACACACACACACACACACACACACACCAGGATTGGAATTAGGGAGCTACACTAATAGGATGGACTGCGCTCTCTTGTCACTACTGATGTTTTGTCATTGAATGAACCTTTAAGTGTATTTAAGAAACTAAGCCTGGACACGGGAGATGCAGGGCAGAGCCAGGCTACTTGCTTCTGCCATGGCCCTCCCAGCTGGAGGAGATAATGAGGTCATATATCCCTCTTCATCCCTCCCATCTTCAACCAGCCCTTACCACAGGATTTGTATTCTGGGACAGAAAGGACATGTGCAGAACCATCAATAATACAGAGCGTACTTGGGGAGTTGGGAAACCTTTACAGGAAGGGCAACGTTTTGACAGGATAAGATAGAAAATTATTGGGCTGAGAACTAAGAGACTTTTTGAGCAAAAGGAGTAGCCAGGGACACTCAACATTGTAAAGGTTCAGGTACCATTTAAAAACTTAGCTCTCTATTACCTAGAATTCCCCCTGTGGACTGTAAGAGCTATCTTTATCCCTAATTATATACTCTCTCATAATTTTCACAGTTTGTTTTATAAAGTACAACATGCCTTTCTAATCCAAATAGATTATAGGTTACTTAAGTTTCAAGAACTTGTTCCCCACCCCCAGCCCCTGCAGCATGGAACTGGACAGAGCAGAAACTCCAGTCTGCACTATAGAGATCCACAGGAAAAGTGAAAGTCAAGTATATTCTGGAGCCTAAGCCAATCTTCTGAGCCGTGATATTCTAGGATGGGAGATCATGGTAACTCTGCCACTTCTAGGAATTGAAAATGAGGACACAGCCTTATCCTAAACTAAGGTCTTTTTAGCAAATAGCCCACCGGGTCAACGAGAATCCAAGAGACTCCATTAGCTCCAGTAGCTTGGAAGTTCAAAAGCTGATGATGTGAAGATTTATCAGAGACAAGAGGACTGAGTTTCAAGCCAGCAGCAGGACAAGCTGAGGCACCAGGGAACGCATTATCCCAAAGGCTCAGGATCTTGTACCACTTGTTCCCTCAGAAGATGTAGGACTAGGGAGCCTAAAATAGCTCTTTCTCTTTCTCTTTTGAGACAGGGCCTTAGGTATTAGCAAAGGCTAGGCTCCAACTCACTATGTAGCTGAGGATGACTCTTCAGTTGTTGGTTTTCCAGCCTCGAATCTAAGTGCTGGGATTACAAATATGTACTCCATATCTGGTTTATACAGTGCTGAGGATTAGACTCAGGGCTGTTCATGTGAGGCTGTTTTCAGTAGGTGTTAGATCCCAGATCCCAGATCACGACTGGGAAACTGCCTGATATTCTCCTAAACTGGAGAGCTTGGCTGGTGTCAGGTTGTGCATCTAGACTTGGGACCCGTAAAGACTGTGATTTTCACTGTATGTTTTATCTTCATGGTAGTTGTGAAGACCCTTAAAGGGACTGTGTCTTTTATGTATATTATCCCTTTGTCCCTTTACAAAGTGTGTGTGTGTGTGTGTGTGTGTGTGTGTGTGTGTGTATGTGTGTGTGTGTGTGTGTGTGAGAGAGAGAGAGAGAGAGAGAGAGAGAGAGAGAGAGAGAGAACTAAGCACGATATTTAACTAGAGGATCCTCCCTTCTCTCTCCCCTGGACATTTCTTTAGCATAATAGTAGCCACATGTTTATTTCTAACCGTGATCATGGATCTTTTAATACCAGTCCAAGAGAAATCAAATACTCAACACCCTGGTCATGGAACTCCCCAAAGAAATGGCTTAATCAGTGAGGGGACCCTCTTTTGTGGCCAGAAATTACCCATCCTCTTAATACCCCACTCCTCAACAGGAGTCAGTAACTAGGGATGGCTGGCATGGAATGTGAACTACAGAGAGTTCTTAAGGCAGCAAATTGAAGGAAACAAACTCTGACAAGAAAGAGACAGGGAGGGGCGAGGGGAAACTTCTGGTCTTTAACAAACACAGGAAGACAAGTGACATCATGAGAAAAGATGATTCGTGTTCTTTAAAAAGGCAATTCAGCCAGGGGCTGGAGCTCACTTAGTCGAATGTTTGCCTAGCATACATGGATCTCTGAGTTCGATCTCCAATATTGTATAAGCCAGACATGGGGGTGCAGGCCTGCAATGCCAGCAGCACTCAGGTGATTGGAGGCTAGAGGACCAATACTCAGAGTCATTCTAAGCTACATAGTGAGTTAGAGGTTAGCCTCTGCTACTACATGACACCCCATCTCAAAAAAAAAAGGGAAAGATCTATAGTGAATACATAATTTTAAGCAAAGGGTGGAAGGTGTAAAGGATAAAATAAGTCAAGAGATAATTCCAGTCATTTTCTCCAAATTAAAGATTTTTCCCTCAGAATATCTCACAGGGTCAGTGTAGATCCATGGAAAGCCAGAATCATTACACAATTTGCAAACGCCAATGGTAAGACGTTTGCTTTTAGCTTCCAAAGAACAATATCAGGCTGATATGAAGGATCAGGAGTGGGCTTGGCATGGGACCTCTCAGGAGCACTCTGAGAAGGGGCCAAGTGGCAGTGTCACCATTGACCTATAGGAAAATGATTGACAGTGCAGACTTCTATACCCAACAAAACTGTCTGTGGCATGTGAAGCTAGAACAAAAATCCAAAGTTTTACTGTTTGTGTAGAGTTTCTCAGAAGATTACTAAAGGACACACCTTCCAAGATGATGTAAGCCAAGGAAGCTGGAGCTGTAAAGATGGCTCGGCAATAATGAGCACTGTCTGCTTTACCAGTGGATCTTGGTTCAATTTCCAGCACCCATATGATGACTCGCAACTCTCTGTAATGCCATTCCAGATGTAAGGCCATATCCGATGCCTTATTCTGGCCTCCATGGGCACCAGACTTACATGTGGTACACAGATAGGCAAGCAGGCAAAACGCCCATACACATAAAAGAAAAATAAACACAATCTCAGAAAACAAGCAAACAAGAAAACTAGGAAGCCAACACGGCATAGTCAGTTTAGTCCCCAGGATTAGAAACAGAGAAATCACAGCAGCTAGAAAAAGAAAAAAATAGATAAGACTGGAAAAGATTAAAAAGAAGAAGAAGAAGCCTGCAGACAGGGCTTTGAGAAGGTGAAGTTGCTAGAACATGCAATATATCTGAGTGTACAGAGACTTCACAGCTCAGAGGAAGTTTGCGGGATTAGTAAGTGGTGAGTATATAGAAAACAAAGCAAGAAAGACCAGCGAGTTATTAAGTCCACACAAAGCATAGTGATATGCAGAAAACTGGTGAGACTTGTGGTATGCAGGAGAATGCAGCCATGAATGCTGTTAACCTTCTCATAAAGACAGAAGTGCAAGCCGTGGATCCAACCACAAGGCTGACAGAGCTGCACGGGCCAGCTGTGAAGGGAGGAAAGGGCTGGAAACGCCCATTTAAAAACTGAAGGTTGGGGTGTCTAACAGGAAGACTATGGATGGTCAGTCAACACCTAAAACAGAAGAGTCGAGGGGTGGCTGCCAGAGCCTGTTATTTAAGACTGTGAAGGTAAATACCAGGAGAGGCTGCTGACAGGGAGGGAGAGAGCTTGCCCTAGGGGCATGGGAAATGCAGACAAGGGCTGTGAGTTTGTCTATAGAGCTTTGTGGAGCTGTCTCTTCACATTAGCATGGGGCTATGGCTTTGAAAACTGAAGGTATTTTTAAAAGGCACTGAAGCTAGGGAAGATAGCTCAGTTGGTAAGGCGTTTCCTTGCTACGCAAAAGGACTTGTGTTCAGATCTCTGGCACCATGCGAAACTCAGCCTGGTGGCACACATCTGTAATCCCGGCACTGGGGAACTGGCTGATTCCCTGGAGCTGATTGGCAAGGCAACATGGACAAATCAATTTGCTTCAATGGGAGAGCCTGTTTCAAAATATAAGGTAAAGAGATTTTGAGGAAGATACCCAATATCAACATCTGGTCTCCATATCACAGTACATGAGTATGCACCATGCATACACATGAATGCATCCTCCCAGCACACACACACACACACACACACACACACACAGAGAGAGAGAGAGAGAGAGAGAGAGAGAGAGAGAGAGAGAGAGAGAGAGAGAGAGAGATTCCACTTGGGAGGTATCTCTGTTGCCAGGTTTTTTTTCTTAGCTTTCACAAACACTTAGGCTTGGTATTCACCAATGAAAAATCAGAGCATAGTGGTGGTTCACATTTATAATCCCAGCAACTTGGAGGTAGAGGCAGGAAGATCAAGATTTGGACATCATCCTTCATTACATAGCAAATTACAGCCCTGCCCAGCTACCACAGACCTTGCTACAGAAATTAGTAATTAAAGTAAAAGCACAGAACTAGGACCAACCATACTCATTTCAAGGGGTAGTGGCTCCTCGGGTCACTGATACTGGCAATTTCCTACCTAAACCTTTGGTAACTTTGCCATTTCAAAATTTGGGGTTATTTCTAGAATTCAGAAATGTCATTGAACACAGTTACTAAAGGAGTCCTCACTGGGCATTAAGTGGTTTGTTTGTAGGTCTCCCTGCTCGGGGAGGGGAGAATCCATCCAAAAGCCAGTGCCCCTCATACTGAGACCACTCTCTTCCTTGACACCTTCAAGCCTAAACTTCTCTCCTTTAGCTCACGAGATGTGCTCTGAATAAGGAAGTCTAGGGCAAGGGAGGCACTCAGGTCCTAGTCTGCTGTCACCTGCTGATCCCTAGAAGCACGGCGGTTTCCCAAGTCTGTAGAATGGGCACAGTTTTGTCAATGCCATGTTATTTGCAGAATTGTTAGGGAATTGCAGGGAAGAATATGGATGAAACGACCTAATCTTACTCATAACCTCCAGATAACCCAAGGTCTTCTCATGACCATGACTACTCCCTGGGAGCAAAGTCAAGAAACATCATTTAGAAGCTCCCATTTAGGGACACTGATGGTGCTGTGGATCAGGTTGAAAGAGGCCTTTAAGAAAATACATCGGAGGTGTTTGGCCCACACCATCCTGGCCTGGCCTAGTTGCTGCTGCTGCTGCTGTTGCTGCTACACATGGGTGAAAGGACATCCCCTTCACAGAGGCAAGTCTGCAGTGGGCACTTGCTCTCAGGATCGTTGCAGCCACAAAGTGTATGCTTTCCTCTGCCCTGAAGACATTTTTTTCAGTCTTCACTTATTTTTCCCCTCTTGGGTGCTTACCAAAAAATCAAAAGCAGTGGAGTTAGATGACTTCTGACAGATCCAACTTCCCCACTGGAAAGTAAGTTTCAAAGCAACATGCCACCGCCCAAAATGTTTATTAGAAGTGCAGAGAAATTAGCTGGAGCATTCAGGAGGGAGGCATTACAACAGTCTCCAGTGTCCCCAGCCCTCCCTGGCTAAACCTGGAGGAAGAGGAGCCTAGAGAGAGAGAAGGCTGCTCCAAGGAAAATGTTCCTGGACCCCTGAAATACAAACTTCCATCACTTGTGTTGACATTTTGGTTTTGAACAGTGGGTACTGCAAAAGATACCACATTGTAGAAATATCAAAAGGCTTTTAGAAGTCATTCATGAATACACTTGATGGAATTCCGCTGACTCTTGAGAATCTGATTTGCCTCATCCATTCTAGAATCTAAGCCCCTCACAAACGTCTGTCTTAATGCTGTGCTATGAACTGATGAGGTGGCTCAGAGACACATGGTGATTGCTAGGCAGTCCTGACAACCTAAGTTCATTCCCCAGGACCTAGATAAAGGCGGAAGAAAAGTCCTACAACATTGTCCTCTGATTCCCATAAATGTGCCCTGGCAAGCACCAACCTCTTCTCTCTATCTCTGTTTCTCTCTCTCTCTCTCTCTCTCTCTCTCTCTCTCTCTCTCTCTCTCTCTCTCACACACACACACACACACACACACACACACACACACTGCTGTGATATATAATACATCTGGTCAGAGTGAGAGAGGTCTGTTGACTTCTAGAATGTTTACTAATGTACAAGATTTGCCATATAATTCCATATTAATAACACAATTTAATAGCAGCCATCATAGCTTAAGTATTAATAAATGTCTATATAGCTAACATCAGTACTCAAAAATCATACAACTCAATGAGTTGAGTCTAATTATTGGTTTACATTATAGCAGAGAGGTAAAGTTACTCTCTCAAGACTGCATGCCCAGTAAAAGCAGTCCCTTCTGATCCCTACTTCTCCCCCTGGCTAGATACACTTCCAAACCCAGGGATGGAAGCCATGGTTTCCAGTTGCAACAACAGCCCCCTTTATTACTCCCTGCCCTTTGCTATGATTCTGTTTGGGTTCCCCAGCCTGGTTGGAACATCGTTTAAATGACAGGCCTCTCTCTGGACTGTTGTCAGAGTCACTGGGCATGGTGAAGTCACCTTCTGGCAGGTGTTCTTTAGCAAGGCAGAGGAGAGTGGAATCATGGTAAGAGGGGGTGGCTATGTGGGGATGGGGTTAAGGGGATAGAGAGACCAGGCTGGGGAAGTGACTGATGGAAGGCAGCAGTGATTCATCATACCAGATCCAAGAGATTTTACCATCTTCACACCCTGAAGAAGACCAAAACCAGAACATTTAAACCTGTGCCTGGGAAGTCTTTTCCCTGTAGATTGACTTGGACTGGGCATAAGTCATTGTTAAAGATAGACCTGTAAAAAGTCAATGGCTATGTTAAAGAGAAGCAGGGGGAGGAAGAGGAAGAGGAGGAGGAAAAAGAAGAGGTGGTGGAGGAAGAGGAAAAAGAAAAACAACAAGAATAGGAGGAAGAGGAGGCACACTGTTGAAGAGTCAGGATCACAGACATAGTAACTGTGAAAGGGGCCCTGGTTGCACAATTCAAACACATGCACCCCAGCTAATGTGCAAGGAGATTAACTTGTTTGTGTGTGACTCTTGAAGTCCAACATTCAGTCCATACATGTGTAATTTTGAAGTCACACCCCCTGCTTATGGAAATTCAAAATTTTTCCCAGATCTTCTCAGCTTATCATAGATCTTAATCAATGGATCAGCAGTTAGATCTATGTTGCCAGAGTTGAAATAACCCCCATTCATGAGTTCACCCACTCAGCAGTGTGAACCCAGCTGTCCTTGGGGTTATAGAGGGTGCTTGCCACAGAGAAAAGTTCTTCCATTCCCAGTATGGCCTTGCACATGCCTCCCCCCAGGAGCCTCTCCCTTCCCTTGTTTTCTATATGGACGTGGTTAAGGTCGTTTGCAGAAGTTTTGGGGGTGGTTAAATGAGAGCATTGTATTAAACCATTATGATTTGATGGCTGATCATTAGCAGATGCATGTTGAAACAAACCAGGTACACTAATGAACTTGAGTGGAGGGTTAGAATATTAAAGAAGGAAAGTCTTGGGTACTTAGTCTTTTACTATCAAAGAAACGGAGACCCAGAGAGGTATTGTTACTTAAACAAGGTGACAGGACGTTAACAGAAAAAAAGTTAACAGGTCTCCAATTCAGCACAGCCACCCCTTCATGTCTGCCCCTCTGAGATTTTGGAACAATAAGTCCCTCTTTCTCATCGTTGTTCAACTTCTTTTCCTTCCTTGAAGAATCAAAAAGGTGACACAGGTGGGCTGAGGAATTGGGTTGGTCAGCAAAGTGTTTGCCTTGCCAAGTTCAAGGACCCAAGTCTGATCCTCAGAACCCATATAAAAGGGGGGGCTGGATGTAATGTCACAAGGTTGTAAGACCATTTTAGGCAATTTTAGGGAAATGGAGATACAGGGGATGCTTGAGTGGAGGGGTCACTGACTGGGCAGCCTAGCCTACTTGCTGAATTCCAGAGCAATGTGAGATACTGCTCCAAAAAGCAAGGTTGGGGCTGGATAGGTAGCTCTATGGTTAAGATGCTCTTCCAGAGGACCCAGGTTCAGTTCCAGCAGCCACATCGTGGCTCACAGCCATCTCTAACTGTAGGTCTAGGAGATCCAACGCCCCTTTGTTGGTGCTAGGCATATGTATGGTGCACAGGCATACTGTAGGCAAAATCATTCATATGTAGAAAAATAAAAATAATTCCTACAAAGTAGGCAGTACCTAAGGAATGACACCTGAGGTCATTTTCTGGTCTCCATGTGCGTGTGAACATGAGTGTGTGCCACAAACACACGTGCACAGAGAAAGGAGGAGGTGTTGAGTGTTTCCTCTTTGGTTTGACTTCAGCAAGCATTCCATCATAGGTGGCATCCTTGACCAGCAGTTGGCTGGCAGGCCCTGGCTTTTTCCAACCCTTTCCTTTGATTCTAGGAGGGGTGCGGTGCCTTCCTGCCCTGGGTATGTGTTCTTGGTCCTGAGGAACTGCTGCTCTGGGTGTGCACAGGAGTAAGAAGATTCCAGCCAAGTGGAGTCCTAATGTGAGGCATAAATTAACGCACACCTGACCAGGTGACATTATCCAAATGATAAATTGCCACAGGCGCAGGCCATTGTGTTCATAAGGGTGATTTATGGCCTTGCTTTAGAAATGAATAGAGAAAGAAATATTTCAATGTAGCCATTTAAAACCCAAACTGTTACATTTGGTAGGGGCTGTCTTTAAAAGATTAAGGTGTCTTTCTTTTGTTGAAGTTGTCCATATTAATCAGAACAGCATGGCTTTTTAAAAAGTTTTCCTAAAACAAGGGGGAAGCATTTGGGTTTTACACAGCACGATGGAGCAGGTAAGGTGTTTCTCTCCTGTTTTAGTTTTTGTAGAAAACAGAACTCAGAAAGAAGCTCTCGCGGGCACCTCTCCACACCTTTACTTAGGCCTCTGTCAGCCTCTTGTCTTTGGGGCCTGAGCAGAAAATGAAAACCTTCATTGATTTCCTGCCTTATTGAATCTGAGCAAAGATTTTCATCTCTGTAGACACAGAAATATCTTTAAAAAAGGCAAAGGTGGTTTGTCAACAGCAAGTGAGTGCTGTTTTAAAAGTAAAGAGTGAAAGAAATAGCCATCAGATTCATGACTTATATACAAGCGCGCGCGCGCACACACACACACACACACACACACACACACACATGCAGTCACATGTCACCTGTCTTTGTACACACAGCCACCATCTTATACACATGTTCCACCTACACACACACACACACACACAGCCACCCCACATACACATGCCTTGCCTACATGCACACAGGCACACACATGTTCACATACACACACTGCCTACATACACAGAAGCACACACACAGACACAGATACAAACACACAGACACACACACAGACACACACACAGACACATACACCTATATACACCTATGCCTCATCAGACTTGGGATCATCTTCTGAGTGTGAAAGCCAGCTGCTTCAGCTGATTGCCATTTGTTAAGTCCCTGCAGAGGGAAAAGAAGAGGGCCTCGTGAACTATTTTGAGAGAATTCCCACCCAGGCAAAATCATGGGGACTAAGTGGATTTAATATCTCCTTGGGGTAGGCAGGGTTTGAAATATGATGAAGTATGGTAACCTTCACTCTTGTAGTATCTACCACGCCAAGTGCTCTGCCCTACCACTTGGTCTCTGCATCATCCCATGGTGGCCCTTGATTATGTGATCTGCTCTTTGCAGGGTGCAGGAGCAGAGTGTGATCCATGGGGCTCCAGCACTTGTGCCCTCTCCTAACCTCTCTTCTTAGAGTCTTGACCCTCCCTGTCCACTGTAGCCCACTGCCACCATCCCGAAGCCCCTCTGTGGTTAGGTGTCTGTCATCCATGGCCAGGTATTAAACCTGAAGCCAGCCTGCCCCCATCAGCCTTCCTCATCCACATGTGTAGCATAAGTCACAAATTGCTTACCTAGCTAGTGTGGTCATCGTAGCAGTATGAGAAGTGTGTTTATACCATCACTACCATCGCCATCATCACCATTGTCGCCACCACCATTGCCACCATTGCCTCCATCGCCACCACAATGACCACACTCACAATCAGCACTACCACTGCAGTGACCATCACGGCCATAATCACCCCATCATTAGCACCACCATCATCACCCTCAGCACCAGCACCACCTTCAGAACCAGCCTCTGTACCGTCAGACACGATAAATAAGTCATGTGCTGTACAGTTGAAGAGTTTTCCAAGGCAGGCCAGTTTGCTGATATTTTCTTAGGGAACTCCTATAACCCAAGGCCCCCTGCAGGCAGCTCTGAAATCTATCTCAGATGGGGAGTCCTCCCCCCATCCCACCCCCCACCCAGGCTCTGCTCGCAAATCCCACACGGTGGCCGGCCTCTCCACTGACCGCTCAGGGCCTTCTAGTGGTAGAGCTTCCACCTTTTAGCGTTATGCATTAAAGTGGTCTGTAAAATGAAGAGACGGTCCAAGCAGCCCTTCTGGTTTTCATTTTTTCATCTTGGCACAGGGACAGAGCAAATTTTCCAGAGTGTTTTAAAGAGGAAAAACCAGCTATTCTCTAGACAGCTGTTTTGTATTGCACACTCTCTGGATTACATTCAGTCTGAGATCTCCAAGCCACTGAGGTCCATGTTGCTTTAAATGGGCTGTTTCTTTTATTAAAACAAGCAAGGGCTGCATTCATCCCTTATATAATCGCCTTACCTCAGAGCCTGTGGGCAGGGAGGGTTCGAAATCCTGGATCAAGCAGTTGGGACACACTGACAGGAGGAGAGGCGCCCTTGCTGTTCAGAAGAACACGATCTGGATCTCTCCCGGTTCCTGTCCCCCTGAGCCTACAGGTGCTTAGCTCATTTTAGCCAGTGGCGATGGATTAAATGCGTTAACAGGGTCTATTCCTGTCATCCGCAAGCATACTTCTCAGGGTAGTCAATATGCTTCCACTCTTCTGTGAAGTCTGCCCTTCACAATCTCCACATTATTCGTAGATGGCAACAGTTTTTAGAGTCCCTTCCCATCCCTTTTATAAGCCCTCAGCCCTCAAGTACTAGGTACCAAGCACCATGAAAGTAATGAAAACGCAGACATCTGCCAGACAGAGTAACTGGAGGCTTTAAATCAGCAAGAGTTAACTGACCCAACGCTGGAAGGGAGAGAGGAGTGAAGGGTGAGGGAACCTCACATGGTGCGAGCATCAGAATGGGTCTTGGAAAATGAATGGGTGTTTGAGAGGTTGGTGAGGGATAGAGAAGGAGGTGTTGTTGACTGGTTTACAGCAAAGGAAACCCAGATTCAGAGAAAGTTCCTCTCTCACTGAGGTCACCAAGGGGAGCTGCTGTACGTGACTGTGCCCAGTAAGCCTGGCATCCTTCCTCTCCCCGCTCTGTCCTGGCATTTAAGACAGTTCTCTTTTGAACATCAAAAGAAATGAGAGCTGATGTGATGTTTTTGCCTCTTCCTTGAGGGTTTCCAAAGTTGATAACTTTCCGTCAGACTTGAGTCAGAGGCAGTGTTACCGAAGA
Source organism: Rattus norvegicus (assembly GCF_021556685.1). Taxonomy (NCBI): domain Eukaryota; kingdom Metazoa; phylum Chordata; class Mammalia; order Rodentia; family Muridae; genus Rattus; species Rattus norvegicus. The sequence goes on from NC_141541.1 coordinate 77,454,847, forward strand.
GAGAGTTTGTTTTAGGTTGGTTCTCCTGGCACTGCCGTCTGAACTGCACAGCTAATAATCTAGGGCTGGGCCCAGAGGGGTGTCAGCGCTGCTTTAATTCAGTGCAACCCTCTTCTCTCTCCCTCTGTGCACTTAACAAATCCGTGCTGTGCATGTGTTGTCTGGCAAGTGTTAACTCTCCCAGAGGGAAAGGGGCAGACGACATGGCTCAGTTAGTAAAGTATTATTAGGACCTCTGTTCGTTTCCCAGAACCCACTTTAAAAAGTCTGGCGTAGTGCCACATACATGTAATCCCAGCACTGGGGAGGCAGAGACAGGCAGGTGCCCTGGGTTTTACTAGCTGGCCACCCAGCCTAACCTGCTTGTTGGTATTCCAGGTCAGTAAGAAAACTTACTACAAAAAAACCAAGGTGAGGCTGGCGAGATGGCTCACCGGGTAAACATGCATGCCACCCAAGCCCAGCAACCTGAGTTCAAATCCCAGCACTCATGTAAAGGCGAATGGGGAGAACTGGCCTCATAGGAGCTGTCCTCTGACCACCACATGTGCCCTGTGGCACACCCCCACCTCTCCAATACTAACAAACACAATATCTAGCTTTTTAATAGCCAGCATCCTGAAGGACAAATCCCTGAGGTTGACCTCTGGCCTCCACACACATCCATACATGCACACATGTAGTACACGTCTTAAAATAAATAAAAATACGAGAGGCCTCTAAACAAGGTGGTCCTGCTCTCTAAGATAGTGTCATCCCTAAGGATGTTTCAGGATTGCTACCTCCTGGCAGCACCAAATAGCGTCCATCTAACCCTAGGGGTGTTTCAGAAAGGATCCCCGTGATAGAAGCATGGGAGAGAGTTAGACATAGGTAGGTAGGTAGGTAGGTAGGTAGGTAGATAGATAGATAGATAGATAGATAGATAGATAGATAGATAGATAGATAGGCTCAAAGAGTTGATCTCACATGAGTTGATCAGTTCTAGACTGAGATGTCTGTCTCTTCCTCTGCCCCTCCCTCTTTATCTAGCTCTTTGCTCTCACAATCTCCCTGCATAGAGGTGGGTGTGGGGGGCCGGATTCAGAGAACATCAGACTACAGAGGAAATGAGACAAGGAAAATGAAATGACAGCTATCTCTCAGTCTGAGTGAGAATCACTGTGAGACACTTTGTGTCTTAGTGGTGGGACCTTCCTTCTGGCCACTTGATCTTCCCTTAGCAGCTGGCTTATCTCCCCAGAGCCTTGTGGCCAGTGCTGAGAGTGAACAGGTTATATAAATAAGTAATCCAAGGTTAGGAAGATGGCTCAGGCAGTAAAATGCTTGCCTTGCAAGTATGAGGAACTGAGTTTGATCCCCACAGACTACCTTAAAATGTCAAACGTGGGGTGGGGAGTGGGGTAGCAGAGAAGGTGGATCACTGTATGTCTCTAATCAACCAAGCTGGCTCCTGTGGTGAGCCCAGGCCAATGAGATACACTGCCACAAACAGAAGGTGCACAGGGCCTGAGGAATGACAGTTCACGTTAACCACTGACCTCCACATACACAGGCACGTATGTTCAAATATACACATGTACCTACACACAGGAATATACCCACACACCCCACAACACAAATAATCCACTTTAGTGGTCAGAAGGAGAACTGTTTTTTAATGGCTATGAAGCAACCTCTCACTGCTACAGGGACACACAAGATCTGAGCCCCCGCCCCTCCCCAACCTTAGACTCTGAGGCTTAGAGCCCCGGAATTCTTAGGACAGTATTTTAGACTGGCCAGCAGGAATGGACTGCTTGTACGTCATTTTGGAGAAAACTCCAGGAAGTCTCTCTTCCTCCATACTAAATTTTTATTGGTCTGTTGACTTTGTGAGGGAGCCACTGTTGCTCCCCAGCAGTGTCATAGCTAATAAGTGTTCAAGGAAACGCTGGCTCTTATTAAACACACACTTTAGAATATCAAGGGCAGGGACTTGGCTCATGAAGCTCTGGGCTCTAGTCCCACCACTGCATAAACCAGAGTGGTGGTGCACACCCCTAACACTGGTCCTCCGAGTGTGGCGGCAGGAGGATCAGAAGCGGTTCAAAGCCATCCTCAGCCAAACAGTAAGTTTCAGATCCTGCGCTCTACAGGACAGCTTTTCTGAAAATAAGATTAGTCTCTCAGAGAATGAGCAGAAAACAGACCTCATGGAATTGGACAGGTTTGAGCGTGCTTCTGAGATGGAGCCAGGGCACAGAGGTAAGAAGAAGCGGCAGTCAGACGGGGATGGTGAAGAATCTTGTTGGGGGGAAGGTCATTCTTTTGTCCTTGAAAACGCAGCTATATGTCAACTCTCTATTGATGACTCTTGTCTCCATGTGAGCGTAAATACACCACCGCAGTGCAAGACCCTGACGTCTTCAGGTCTTCAAAGAAACATCCGTACAGAGGAAGTCCTTCTATTGATCAATAAGTAGACATCTTTGTTGGTCCATTATATAAATTACCTCAAGTTCAGGATAACCCTGCAAGGCAGGTTATGTCCCACCCCGCACAGACAGATCCTTGATTAGCTTCTTTTCAGGCTTGTGGATGATGTTTAAGTCTTCAGTGCACCACCCCGGGAGGTTAGCCTAGCTCTTAGGGAAAGCCTAGAACCTTAGGTGAGACCCTGTGCCCATCCCAGGTCTCTGTGACTTCACATGGAGAGTGACAGAGAAGGCTGGATGGGGCTGACATTGCTTCATATTGAGGTTGCCCTGAGTCCTGTACCACAGACTCTGGTCATAGCGGGAACCAGAAGATGCTTGGCTCTTCCTAAAGGATTCCAGGAAGGTCTCCTCTACAGAATGGACAGTGTCTTGTGAGACTCATGTAGTAGCTGTGGGGAGTCCTCTGTTGGAGAAGAATCTGGGTCTTTCTCCCTTTTCCCTAGCACCTCACAGAAGTAGCTGGGGCTCAGGCCCTCACAGAGCTACGTCTGCAGATACTAACTCCATACTCCCCAATGCTTGCTGAATGCAGTGGAGTTGCAGGGGAAATGGAAGGGAAAGGTTATATGATTGAAATGTCACAGAGCATCAGAGCTGAGAATGGCCACCCCACCCCTGGCAAGTTGGCAGAACTTAGTGACCAACATGCCTTAGGATCTAGCCTGGCATGAGTCCCTTTCTGTGGCAGATCACCAGAAAGCTCTTTGAAGAGTCCATGAGGTTTCCCCAAGGTAAAACACACATTTGCAGAATAGCTAATGAACTTCTCTCAGTCCTGAGGGCTCCAGCTCCCTCTCTGCATGCTCCTTACTTGGCTGGATGCATGCAGTGAACTTTGCACTTGACCAAGCATGTCCTGACGTGGTGTAGTACAGTTCATCAGTGTTGGAAATGACTAAGAAGCTAGCATCCAGCATCAGTGTATCACACATGTGAAGGGCAGCTTGAGAATAAGATATCGAAGCCATCTTGTCTTTCCCTGAATAGAGCTTTGCAAAGTACAGGCACTGACGGCCATCTCCAGTGATAATGTTCACCATGGGACTGTATTAAAAGTTAATTTCTAATGATGAGGCACAAAAGGATATGGAGTGGATCTAGGACACTTCTGAGGTTCTACTAAGTCTTGGGTGAACTTTCATGTTTGAATGATATATAAGGATAAATAAAATAAGAAGAAGAATATAAAATAAATGGAGAATATTTTTAACATAATGCTACTGTAGACTCACGATAGGTGGTAGCCCAACAAGATGTCTCCTTGAGTAAAAACTTGCAGCCAAGCCTGATCACATGAGTTCAATCCCCAGGACACAAATGGTAGAAGAAGCAAATAGACCTCTGACCCCCACACATGTACTGTGTCACAAACATACTCATCTCCCAATGAGTGCCATAAAATATTTAGGATCATGGTACGTTTGGGCCAAAGGGAACTTCTGCTTAATATATCTTTCTGTTTTAAGTGGAAAAACAGAACTACAGAGAGATTAACTTTTTGTGCATAGTCACATAGCTCAGTGATAAGTCTTAAGTTTTCTTTTTAAAAAAAACTCTTCCTTCTCTCTTTATTTTTCTAAGTTTAGCATTTGCATTACAAAGGTAAGATATCAGTTTGCCTGGGGTAAAAAAAACATGACCATGCTGTATAAAGTTACCACCCACTGGGGAAAAAAATTAATGATAGCTAACTTCTTAAAAATTATCTTTGTAGCACTCCTCCATCTTCCCTGGAGATCTGAGCTACCATCCCATGTCCTTGCATTTCTGATGGACTAACTTTCTTCATCTAATCTCCTAATATAGATCTCTTTAGGGTGTATTCTAGATAATTTTCTTTGGCTGTAATCAAACATTCTGACCAAAAGCAGCTTGGGGAGGAAAGGGTCTTTTCATCTTATATTTTAACAGCACAATTTATCTTGAGGAAACATGGAAGGAACTCAACGCATGAACCTAAAGCCCAAACCATGGAAGACCTCTGCTTTCTGTCTCATTCTCTGTCTCATTCACTAGCTTTCAGCTAGCTTTCCTATACAGCTGAGACCCATCTGCCTAGGGAATGGTGCTGCCCACTGTAGACTTGGACCTCCCACATTAATCATCAATCAAAACCATCCCTTACAAACATAGTCACAGGCTAATCTGATGGAGAAAGTTATTCAACTGAGGTTCCCCCTTCTCAGGTGACTCTGGGTTGTACCAAACTGGCAATGAAAACCAAATAGAACAGTATAATATGAGAACAACTCTGCATTTATTTTTGAAGACTGAAATTCTGAATCTGAATCGACAGTGTTTTGGGTTTTTTTTTGTTTGCTTGTTTATACTTTAGTGATGCCATCTTGTCCTCTCCCAGATTTTGTTGACAGTTGAGAGATGTCAACTCTTGATCTATTTGGTGCTTTCTTGTGCTCACTCTCTCTTCTCTGGATTCTTCAAAGATTTTCCTCTTTTTAGATTTTAGAGAGCTTGGCTATGGTGCGCCTAGATGTCATTTACTTTACTTTGTTTTTTGCCCTTTTGGGGCTATGTTGAGCTTCTCAGGTCTGGAAGTTGATATTTTCCACCACATTTGGAAAACTGTCAGTCATTCCTTCAAGCATATTTTTAATTCCTTTCTTTCACTTCTTAAAATTTTACATATTGTTATTGTGTGTATGCCATGCTGCACATGTGGATGACAGAGAACAACTTTGGAGACATTTTTCTTCTTCTATTTTAATATAGGTTCTAGGGACATAACTCAGGTTGTCGGTTTTGTGCAACAAGACCATTTGATAACCTGGGATTCTCAGGATACTGGTCTTGTTCCTCTCTCTCTCTCTCTCTCTCTCTCTCTCTCTCTCTCTCTCTCTCTCTCTCTTCCTCCCTAGTTAAGATTGAACACTTTCCATTTAAATCTATTGCCTTCCCTGCCATCTCCTATTTACTGTTAAGAACATACAGTGATTTTTTTTTACCATATTATTTTGTAAGACCACAGGATATAGGATATCTACATGGTTAATTTTTAAAATTTCTCTTACTGAGGTCACACACTTTTCATTTATATGTCTACATGTTCTTCAATTTCTGGAACATGTCTATAACAACTCTTTAAAAAGTTCTTAGCAGTTAACTGTATTCTCAGAGTATAATGGGTTGGTTTCTGTCAACTGCCATTTGTCTTATTGATGGCTCACATAGTCTCTCTCTCTCTCTCTCTCTCTCTCTCTCTCTCTCTCTCTCTCTCTCTCTCTCTCTCTCTTTGCACGTCTAGCAACTTGCTTGGATGCTAGGTATCACACGTGGTTGTTATAGCACCTCTGTTATGTTCCTATGAAAACAGGCTTTGTTTGGGTAGCATGTTAACCTGTGTGAACTCAAACTCCACCTGTTTTCCATGTGGCCAATGAGAGCTGAACTCTGTTCCTGTCATCAAATCCTTTACTTTCTTCATCCTCCACCAAACCTGGACTTTTCCTTCTGAGAGTCAAGTTCACGAGGACCAAATTTCAAGTAGAAAATCTATGAGAGTCCAGCATAAGTCAGCATGAGTCAAGACTGCCTGATTGACTCATTGGTGGAGGCACTGCCTTTCGACATCCAATGTTTGCAGCTTCTGTCTGCTTTTGTTACATGTCAATGTTTTCAATGATTTTTTTAAAAAATCATATCGTACCAGTATCTTAACTATTAGTCTCCAGAAAGTTAATAGAACATTACCAAAACTAATACTCTTCAAATCTAAATTTAAATTTTCAAAATGCTGATGTGAGATGTCTCTCAGTAAATAGTTTGCTTAGCGTGCACAAAACTGCAGGCTGAATCCCAGAACATAGGAGTTGGAGGCAGGAGAATCAGAAGTCATTTTTAGTTATCTGGTGAGTTCTGAGATAACCTGGGCTCCATAAGACCCTGTCTCAAAAATAAAGTCGAAATGTATTGTTTCTATTATTGTTCTGAGAAAGCAGAACTAATATTAATATCTTATTGCCTTTGAGGAAAAACGGTGCAGGAACTTATCCAAAGCCAGCAGGCTTGGAGGTAGAGCCCCTGACTTTAGCCTGGATATAATTCCACAGTGAGCGCCATAGACTTTTGGTTCTAAAGGCAGCATACGTTCTCAACACCCAACTCTAATTGCCTCAGCTTCCCACTGCACACCACGAAACAGACAACAGACCACCAAACAGAAGATGGTTCTAGCTTAAGAACTTTTGTTTAAACTTTTCTGCATGTGTATGCAAGTGTGTATGCATGCTTGAATGAGTGTAGTCACGCATGAGCACCCATGCACAGGTATATGGATATTCATTCTGTAGAGGCCATAGGTTGACATCAGGCGTCTCTCTCTTTGTATGGTAACTTTATTTACTGTGGCAGGATCTCTCCCTCAACCTGGAGTTTGCCCCTTTGGCTAGTCTAGATGACCAGCATACCCTTGCCTCCTGAACTCTGAGATTACAGGTGACCTACCACACCCACCCACTATCTAAGTGGGTGCTAGAGATCTAAATTCAGGTCCTCACATATACACAGCAAGCACTTTATCCACTGAACCCCCTCCCTAGAACTCCTGTCTTTTAAACCTTTTCAGCCATTCCCAAGGGTCACAGATGCCTCTCAGAAGAGAGCTCATGCAAAGCTGGTATTGAAAGGACAACACCGATGGTAACTCTGGGACCAGCTGCGTGCTCCGGCATGCACTATTGTGAAACTGAATCAGCCCCAGAGTTTCTTTCAATGGGAAGCTATGTAAAATGATGACAAGAAGTCAGTATATTAGACATTCAGGAGCTACCATTTGAAATTCTTAGCTTAGCGGGAAACTCCCAGCCTGCTTTGACTGAGGCTAGGGAGGATGTTGTTTCTCTCTCAAGAGGGCTCAGTACAGAGTATCTATGGGTTAAGATTCATGAGGACGAGAACTGTTCTCAGCCTCACAACCATTCTTCCTTTGTGTCCTGTGAACTCCAGCAGGTTGCTTTGCAGAGCAGAGTCTCCCCATGCACACAATGTGGTATCAAGTTCAAGATGTAGCCCAGCTTCTCAAAGGAAAGGTAGCTTTCTACCAACCCTCTGTGTGCATTACTTTTGCCCTGCTGTGACCCTAATTCCTGTTGGGGTCATAATGACAAATGTCCCCATAGGTTCAAGTGTTTGACAACTTGGTCCTCAGTGGATGGTGCTGTTTGGGACAATTATAGAACCTTTAGGAGCTGGGTCCTTGCTGTAGGAAGTATGTCATGTCATTGGGGTACTGTCAGATGGGCATTGGCATTTTATAGTCTGGTCCCATTGCCTCTGTTCCTTCTCTGTTTCTTGGTCTTGGGTAAAATGTGATTAGCTGGCTTCTGGTTGTTTCCACCATGACTTCACTGCCATGCTGGCCTCTAGCCCTCTGGGCTGTTAGCTAAAATAAGCCCTCTTTTCTGAGTTGCTTTGGTTTCAGGTATTTTATCACAGCAACAGAAAAGAAATTAATATACTACCTGACTGAGAGTTCAAAAGGGAAACACTTTGAGAGGTTTTCAGTCCCTTGTGGTATGGGATGCATGGGGAAGAAGCTGGGTTCATGGAAATAGAAGCCTGTGACCGAGACTGCTCACATCACAGCGGGCCAGCAAAGCAGAGAGCAAGGGACAAGAAACAGAGACAGGACCTAACCTTGAAACCCCTACCCCTATGGCCTACTCCCACTAGCTAGGCTCCACCTTCTAAAGGCTCTACGACTTCCTCAAATAGCGCCAGCTACAGAGCCTGAGAAGGGACATCTCATATGCAAACTACTGTGCCCTTCCAACCATCTTCCACAGAAGCTCCCCTTTGCACACTGGCACTGCTCTGGAGCCAGAATCTCTGAGTGTGGTCATACTACGTTTGCTGCTGGGAACTCGTGTTTAAAATGCAGGTGAACAAGCTTCACTCCGTTGGTAGTCCCAAGAACAGGTCTGCCCCAAATCGGGACTGCAGCCTGGCCTCCATAAGCCACATGTCATTTTGCCTGGTGGTGTCACAGCTTTATTTCTTGGATCAAAAGTGTTCAGATGGGGATGCTCAATTGGAAATCGGTTCCAATGCCTGTATATTTGTTGTCTCACCTGGACCAGTGAGATGCTTACAGGAAACTCTCCAGATGGAGTTCTTTGCTGTTCCCATCACAAACTACAGACCCAGAAGTGACCCTGTTCTACCATTCAATATATGTTACAAACATTTATCAAATGCATATATATGTATATATAATTGTGTATGTGTGTGTGTGTGTGCATGTTTATTGCTCAAGAGACTGTAAGCAGACACACTTCAAAGCTGATAATGAAAATGTTACATGTTTTTCATGACGATGTCTCACGAAGTACAGCCTGGTCTTGAACTCCATATCTGTCTGAGGATGACCCTGAACTTCCAATCCTCTAGAGTTCCTCAGCCTGAGTCCTGGGGTTAATGTACTACTGCATTCAGTTTATGTGGTGCTGAAAATTAAACCCAGGATTTCCTCATGCTAAGCCATTGTCCTTATCTATCGAGCTACATCCCAGCCCCTCAATTCTTTTTTTCCTAATGCAATTTCTTCTACTTGAGGAACTTCTGCTACCCCAGATCCTGATTTGTTTTCCCCTGCAGTGAGCTCACAGCCAGTGGGAGAAAGACACATGTACATCGATTGTTAAAGGGTGTGGGTGGTGAGCACAATGTAGACCTGGCCCTCAGCATTCAGAGTACATGCTTTCGAGGAAGGCAAGTGATCAGGGAATGCCTCCTGGAAGAAATGTCACCTAAGGCTGTTGATGTACTCCAGAGGAGGAAGGCTCTTCTAGAGAAACAGTAAGAGTGAACTTACAGAGGTGAGATACATTATTGCTTCATGGTACATGTATTCATATACACACACCAGTGCATGCATATGTAGTGCTTTGAATGGAGAGCCTCATTCTCCTTGGAAAGCAGCTAATGGCAAAGTGTAGAGATGCCATTTCTAGGGATCCATATAGACTGGAGACTGTGCTCCCAAGGATCTTCTAGACCACAGACCCCAGCTAGCCCTTCTGCTCAACCTTTGGGGAAACCTAGCAGCGAGCACACTGATAATTGTTCTTCAAGGGAAGCACCCCCTCTGTCGCCAGCTTCTTCCTGCCACCCCTCCAGCCCTCCTCTCCTGTCAGCCATGCAAATCAATATTTCATTTTGCAGAGCCTTGTTTGATGCTGGTTCTGCTCATTTGCTTCGCAGCCACTGTGGGTAATATGCTTTGTAGGTCTGTCAGTATGTAAATTAAACCAAGCATAGATAGCTTTGTGTTGCTTAATGTTCAGCTGATAAAAATTAATGTGCTGTGAAATGAGCATTTTATCTGACTGCAGATACAGTGACGGAGTTAATTAGACAGGCAGAGGGAGAGTGCTATTAAGTGGTGGTGGTGGGGTGGGGGGCTTTCTCCTGGAAGGGGCGTTCTGACCCTCAGACAGCAAGTTCAGATGGACGGGGGAAGCCAGCGAACCTGGGGAAGAGGAGGCTCAGAGCCCAGAGGCAGGGGAGAGAGAAGCTCCTCAAGTAATCATCCTCTGATGACTGGATCCTGCCTGGGGAAAGAGAGGGAAGTACAAGCCCAGCCAGGCCCAGCAGGGCACTTCCAGCTCACTGTAAAATGTATGTGTCAGCATTCGCTGAGGTGGCTTCCTTTTGGTTGCAACCTCATGGCCTTTGGTAGAGAATTATTTTCACTCTTGATTGAGTAAAGAGGAGCCGGAGGAGAGGCTAGGCACCATCCTGAACGTCAGGCAGTCTAGAGGACTGAGGAGCCCCTAAAGCTATCCCAAACACCTGGGGTGCTGTTCATGTAGCCTCTGTACCTGTGTCTCCCTCTTACAGGGAAGCACCCCCTTACCCAGCCATGAAGAGACCCTCCTCATTACAGTAATCAGTACCCAGAGGCCAGTGTGTCTTCCACTTCACTGAGGGCCCCAGGGCTGACAGTGTGCCAACACACACAGCCCTGCATGAATGCAGTGGAATGTACAATGTGCACAATGTCCCCTCACCTGGAAAGCCCTCCCTGTCCTCGCTTCCAGCCCCTGGACCTCACCCACTGCTGAGCATCCTTCTGTCTCAGCTCCAGTGCCACAAGCTGACCCAAGCTGCTTCTGCCTTTTCAGACCAGATCAGTTCCCGGGGTCACGGCTCTTCAGACACCTTGTACTTTCCCTTTATAGTACTTTCCAAAAGTATGACTAACTGTGCGTGCTTCCTCCCACTAGACTGTGAGTCCCAGGAGGGCATGCCCTGGAATGTCCTGCTCTGCGTTATAACCCTGGTGCCCGTCAAGGGCAGTATAGGCTGTGCTTCATAGTGTCTGTGGAAAGACAGTGAATGACTGAACAGACTGATAGGGCTGGGAAGGTTCCTTGGTGAGTAAATTATTCCCTTACAAGCATAAGGGCTGAGTTTGGTCCCCAAGAACCTATAGAAAGAAAGAAAGAAAGAAAGAAAGAAAGAAAGAAAGAAAGAAAGAGAGAGAGAGAGAGAGAGAGAGAGGGAGGGAGGGAGGGAGGGAGGGAGGGAGAAAGAAAGAAAGAAAGAAAGAAAGAAAGAAAGAAAGAAAGAAAGAAAGAAAGATAGATAGATAGATAGGTGGAAGGAAGAGAAAGTAAGAAAGGAAGGAAGAGAAAGAAGAAGAAAGAAAGAGAAAGAAAGGGAAGGAAGGAAGGAAGGAAGATAGATAGATAGATAGATAGATAGATAGATAGATAGATAGATAGATGGATGGATGGATGGATGGATGGATGGATGGATGGATGGATGAAGGAAGGGAGGGAGGGAGGTGTTGGGTCTCAAAGAAACCCAGGACAAATGCCTAACTGAGATGCCTATTTAATATATCAAAGTGGACCCTGGCCCCCAGGCTCTCCGTACCAGAAGTACCTGTTACAGAATCAACACAGCTGGCAAACCACCTGCCCCTACCCTGAACCTCTGCAGCCCCTGAGCTTAGCACCCCTTCCCCCAGCTTCTCTTCTCTATAAAGCCTAGCCATTTTGGTTATATGTCCTTTCGGTCTTCTGGCTCATGCTTGGTCTCTAGGCTCCTGCTCTCCTCTCTTGCTCTCTCTTTTCTCTTCCTCTCTCACTTTTCCCCACCAGTGAACACACGTGAACACATGCACTCATGCATGAAGATAAAATGGATAGTCTTTTTGTATGCATTGATAAGGCTGTGCAAGGGCACTTGTGCCCCTTAACCAATTAGCAAACACCTCCTTGAAAGAGTCGAAGCTTCTTACTGACTTCGACTCTCTATGAACTTTGCACAAGACATGTCTTATTTCAGAGCTCAACACAGACTGTAGACTTTGTCACGAAATTGAGGTAGGCACCAGCTTTTCTTTAATTGATATTTTTCTTAAAGAAACAACTGCTTAGCCACTAGTATAGGCTGTGTGCCCTCCACCATTGAAAAGGACATGTTAAAGATACAACTAGTTCTGACTGTCCCCTCAGCCTGCAGTTTTGGCATTGAGAGAGCCAAAAGCAGGGGGACCAGAAGTTCAAGGCCAACCTGGGCTACCAGAGACTTTAACTTAAAACTAAAAAGCAAACCTAATAGTTGTGACAAGGCTCTCATGGCTTCTATCCAGTGGATCTGGAGTAGCTGCTCCCATCCTGGGGGAGGTAGGAACCTGAGTCCATCATCATGGGCCTTCTACATATGCCCCAAATGGCTGCTGAGTGTTCCCCACAAGCTGAGCCTCCAAAACTTTCCTCACTTGCACCACTAATTGTTAGAGAAACGAACATGGATGGGGCATTCACGTCTCAAGGAGAGAGGAAACATCTGTGTGTCTGTCCATCATAAGTAAGAAGGGCTCAGGAATCACCAGAGAAGCCTCAGAGCTCAGGGCCCTGACGTACTACCCACCCCCTCATCCCACTCCACCACCCCCATGCCTTGCCTCTGTTAGATACCCATTTGATCAGGGTCTCTGTTTCTGGGAGGCCATCTAACTTATTGTCTTCCTGGAATGGCAGGAAATTTGCCAGAGCACTGTGACACTAACTTAGCCCAACCTTAGCTTGCTTAGGGAGCAAGCTGTATCTTACCAAGAAGGGTTTCCAACAAAACTGGCCAATAAAGGCCAGGCCAGTTTCTCAAAGCAATATTGTTTCCATTGACTGGTTTTATTCCCTAACACGCCAATGTGGATAACATGTAAAAATGGAAGAAGAGAGAACTCTAGGGCCTAGCCCAAATCAGTGTCATCATCTAGAACATAGCTGGATTCATGGATGCTGGGTACAGCCCAAATTTCCACCTTCGAGGGGGGTGTGTGTGTGTGTGTGTGTGTGTGTGTGTGTGTGTGTGTGTTTGTGTGTTTGTGTGTGTAAAATAGCTCTAGCTGATATCACTCCAGAGGCCTGGGGACCATGTCTTTTTACATATTCCACAATTGCTTCTTGCAAATATGAGTTATTTTTAACATGGACACTTTGATGACATTATTTGTCAGAGATTCGGCCACTCTGTTCATTTAGTGCTAAACAAGTAATTTGTCAGCCTCTGCCCTGTGAGGGGCTGGGCTAAGGTATAGAGGATGCTATAGTCTTCTGGGGGAGGGAGAGTCCATCAAACAATCACCAGAGCAATGTAAAATAACAACAGTGACTCACTGAGTGATATGTCCCTGAAATTATCATAGTCCTCAGAGGCGGGAATACCACGGGGACATGACTGGTACCAAGCAGAATTCAAAGGCTTCATGGAAAGATGAGGTTTTCATATTTAAGGAATGAGGTAGTCAAGAGTCCAGAAACTCAGGGAAGAGTGCAGTGGGGAGGAAGTTGAGATTTAGAGTGGGGGTTTTTCTGGAGGCTGCTAGACTAACACAGGCAACAACTCTGACCTTTTTCTGGGCATCAATTTACAGATGAGTTTGTTGACAGAATGTGTGGGATTGCCCTAGCAGTTACCAATCTCACCTCTTTATGTTTCAGTTAGGAGCAATTAAAATTCAAACCCCTTCTCTGTTTACCTCTGCATTTCTTTAAAATATTTCTCACTACCAAGTGGAGGCCCCCAGTCCCTCCTTTGTCTGCCTCAGTGACTCTAGGAAGAATGGACCAAGAGTCTTTCTGTCAGAGTCTGGAGTAGACCATCCAGGCTGTGAATCGGTCTGTTACAACACTCTTAAGTCGGCTAGCTTTCACATGCTTAAGTCCCGACACTGAAACTGTTTATTTAAAGTTCCTACACTCGAGCAGACAAAGGCAAGTCATTTCAGAAGCTCAGTAACGAATGTACATGTGGGTACAGGTTATCTTGTCAAACACAATAATCGCAAGGAAACAGCAAGCAGATGATGTTTGTGTTTGATTCTGTCTTTAACTGAAGCATGCTGACAGCCGCCTCTGGCCCTCTGCTGCTGTGAATTGGGGCATCTGGCCTTTGCTTGGTGATCCCTCCTAGCCAGGACTGGGAGCATGGCGACACATAGGTCTGAGGAGCATGCAATTAGGGAAGAGGATGGGGACCATTGAATTAAACAAGCACAAACATGCACACGTTCAGAAATGGACACAGCTCAGATGCTGGTGCAAGGCAGAGGAGGCATTCCTAATTTTCAGAGGCCAAAATGGCTGTCGGCTTTACAGAAAAGGATTAGATGCCAGTGATATAGCTCAGGTGGTAGGATGCTTCTCTAGCAACCAAAAGGCCCTGGGTTTCATCTTCAGCAATATAGAACAAGGCATGATGGTGGCTGCCTGCAATCCTAGCATTCTGGGAGGTAGAAGAAAGAAGATCTAGTGCTCAAGGTCATCCTTGGCTACATAGAAAGTTAAAATGCTAGCCTGGGCTATGAAAGATGCTTCTACTAAAGGGATGGAAGGAGAGAATTTAGACCAGCAGAAACGCTCGCAATGACATCACACGTGCCACATGACAGGACCAGGATGTATTCAGGTACTCTGAACTGTTTGGTGTGGCCCAAGAGGGACAAGCCTGAACCTCCAGCTGCCTATGAGACAGTGAATGCATTGAAGGAAGCGTTGTGACCTCAAAATAATCCAGACAGCTGAGGCTTCCTGGGCGCTCTCGCGCTCTCTCTCTCTCTCTCTCTCTCTCTCTCTCTCTCTCTCTCTCTCTCCAACTCCCCATCCCCCAACACACACAAACACACACACACACACACACACACACACACAGAGAGAGAGAGAGAGAGAGAGAGAGAGGGGGGGGGGGGATGGATTTAACACCAAGGAAATAGAAAGGATATTATGGTAGCTTTTGAACGCATTCAGCCTGACCAAGCCATCCTGGCACCCTACTTCCCACAGAAGGAGATAAAGCTATGGAAAACAAATCATGGGCCTACTGCTCTGATCCCTGACCTTACTGGTCACGAGTGGAGACTACTGGAGTTCAAAGGGGGTGGTTCGACTGGTCTAACCATACATAATAAGTTAAATCAATTTGGGAATGGATTTAGAGTCACACATAAAAACTCACTGCATGGTATTTTCATACATGTATGATGTATGTAATATATTTTCATGCATGTATATATATAATATGTTTTGATTCACCTACTCACTATTATTGTCTTTACAAAAAAATACTGTTTTAAGAAAAGAAAGAAAACTCCTTCCTTAGTCATCTTCTTCACACTAGTTTGGGTTCCTAAGCTTCAAGATGATAACAAGCAGGTTGTCCATCTGGAAGGCTCTGGAACCCTAGCGTTAGGGGTTTTATCAGGACCCACTGGCAGTAGACAGGAGTCTGTATGACAAGACTTCTAGTGCGGGGTCTATGTCAGCACACCTGAAAATTATCCTATTTGAAAAATCAAAAGTATTTCTCTCTAAAGTTGAGATTCCTGTGGCTCAGCCTGCAGGCAGGGGCAAGGGATTGAGACCCCTCCACCTTCCTGCACGATCAAGGCAACCTTCTCTTCATTTCCAAGGTCCTTGAAGGAAACCCCTTGACTGTTTTAACTTCTCACCATCAAAAATGAGGAGATGGCTCTGGTTAGTAAAGTACTTCTCATGCAAGCTTGAGAACATGCAGTCGATTCTCCAGAACCCATATCAAAACAAAAATACAAAAACCCAGGGGTTGGGGATTTAGCTCAGTGGTAGAGCGCTTGCCTAGGAAGCGCAAGGCCCTGGGTTCGGTCCCCAGCTCCGAAAAAAAAAAAGAACCAAAAAAAAAAATACAAAAACCCGCACAGCTGGGCATGATGGCCTGTGTTTGTAATCCGGGGACCAGGGAGGCAGAGGCAAGAAGATACCCGGAGCTCACCCACAAGCCAGTCTAGTCTACTAGGTCAATGAATGACAAGTGATGGGGGCACCTGAGAAACGAAACCAAGATTATCCTCTGGTCACCACAGGTACCCCAACTCAACTTACACATGAACCTTTACACACATGTGGGCACACACACACACATACACACATACATACACACACGCGATGCATATATGATATATTGTCAGTGTTAATTAGCTAATCTCTCCATTTCACAATGGTTATATATTCCAAAGCATTGTGTGCTATAAAAGAAATGCACAATTGTAATTCCCAATTTTAAAAAAATTGATTTGGAAATTAATAAGAAAAAAAAGCGCCTTAGACCGGATGATATGGAAAGGATCACAGCCACCCAAAAGCCTCCCACTACTTTCTCTATTGCATAGTTTCTTTTGCATGTTAAAACACACCAAGAAAGACATTCTTTCTTTCACTTAAATCCTATCATCCTGGCAACACTAGTCTAAAATTTGTTTCCTGAGTCTTTTGGAACTAGGTGGCTGTGTAACATCTATTGTCAATACTCTGTAACTTTGCTAAGCCATCCCCAGCTACTAAGTGTGTGTGTGTGTGTGTGTGTGTGTGTGTGTGTGTGTGTGTGTGAGAGAGAGAGAGAGAGACAGAGACAGAGACAGACAGAGACAGACAGATAGACAGACAGAGACAGACAGACAGAGGAAGAGGGAGATAGGGAGATGAGAGCTGATCAGTAGCAACAGTACTGCAGCTTGTGTAGCCTTTTGCTTGTCAGATGGTTTCATTAGTATAAATCCCCAAGAGAGGGATTACTGAGGCAGGGTGAAGTGCATCTTCTGATTCCTGTTACAAAGCACGGGTGTCTCTTTGGTGAGGAATTATGCTGATTTCCAGCCTAAGTCTCTCAGGTTCAGTGCAATCTGACCAGCATCAAGGGTATTATTTTGTAAGACAAAAATAAAAAGTTACCTCCCCCATATTGCATTAATTTTCATCTTTTATTACTAGCAGGAAGAAGCATTTCCCCATAAGTCTGGGGCCATTCATGAGCAATGTTTTAAGGCCACACTTGTGGGGACAGATAGAGAAAGGGAAACATGTCTTGCCTTGGCTGGGAAGGTGGACAGCAGCTGTGGAGGAGTGCCCACAGTCTCCGTTGAACAGCTTAAACTGATTTCTGTGACAGAGAGAATCTCTGCAGCCATCTTGCCAGTTAAAAATGAATAGATGACTGTCACTCCTGTGGCTGAAAGAGACAGACCTTCAAAGTCAAGGACCCCATGAAGGTGCTTTGTTCTTCTGTTGTCCTTACGGAAAGGTGTGGAAGGAGCTGGTGGGAGTCTTGGGCTGAGGTCCTTCCACCTCTCAGTCATCCACAGGGAGGCTTCCGATGGCAAAGCCCAGCTGCAAAGTGCATGACGGTGCCTGTCTTCACCCCCGGACTTCATTTATCTTGATTTTCTTAAGTCCCTAACCATTGGTCTTCTGAAGACATACAGAAGGGAAGAGGAGTTCAATTTGGTTTGAGAAAAGGTCTCATGTAACTCACACTAGCTTCTGCTGTGTAGTCAAGGATGACCTTAAACATCTGATCCTCCTGCCTCTGATCTCTTGGTATTATGACCACTGCTCTGCCCAATTTCTATGCAATGCTGGGTACAGAACCCAGGATTCCCTGCTTGTTGGACAAACACTCCACCAACTGAACCATTTTGCTAGAAGAGGGCTTAAGTCTTAATAAAGTAGGGCCTGGAAGTCCCAGCCCAGTTCCCTCTGCTGGCCTCCCCTAGTGTGCAAGAGAGGACTTGAAAATCGTCAAATGAAATAGGAAGCACAGGGCTCCAGGCTCTCAAGACAGCAAGCTTTCTCTGTCTAGTTTCTTATCACAATGCTAATAAGGCCTTTCCTGATCCTCTCCGTCCCCTCCCCCGCCAGAGAGGCAGGCAGCCAGAGCTTATATAACTGACTTGACACTGAGGCCAATGAGTCGCTGGCTTGCTCGGCCCATTAAGCTGTGGGAAGTTACTTTCATTCTCCCTCCCTCCACTTGCACGTCAAGAAGACAGCCGACCTGAGTCATGAAATCCACTACACTGGACTCTGGGCCTCTCCAAGCTGTACAGCCGCCTAGAAACACTGGAGAACTGGCCAGACACATTCCTATCTCGTGTAGGGGGAGGGGAAAATAAAGCCAAGGGCTCTGTAGGTACCAGTGAAGTCCTAGCATGCAAAGCCTCAACTGCTTATGTTTTCTCCCGGCCCCCCATGGGTATGGTTTTAAAGATGCTAGCCAGAAATGCTACCCTGGCTGCTGGGAGATTCAAGTCTAAGGGAGTCCCAACCTCAATGTTGACAGACATGCTGTGTTCACACTCATCTGGAACAGTGCTGACTTAGGTGAAGTAAAAGGCTGTGTTTGCCTCTCCCCCATTACACGCCAGCACAACCAGTCAGCCCGAGAACCCCACATCCTGAGCAACCACACACGCCCCCTCCCCACGGCCTCGCCACCAGATTGTCCGTATACTTTAGCACTCGAACATGATTGGATATAAATTTGGCCTTCTGAATCCAAAGGACCCCACTGCCCTCTTAACTGATTTTCTAACTCGTTTCTGTATGTGCTTGTGCGTTGTGAGTATGTACGTTTGCGGTGGGGGAGGGGTGGGTATGTGCATGCACGCAGGTGTGCACATGCATGGAGCCCAGAGGTTGGCGTTCCTCTACGTTGTTTACTAAAGCAAGTCTCTCACTGAACCTGGGTCAGGCTCATCTAGCTCTCAGTTTGGGGCGATGGGGAGACCACCCCGTTTCTGGCTCCGCAGCCCAGGGGTTGACAGATGGCCCACCACTCCTGCCCAGCTTTGGTGAGGGTGCTGGGTATCTGAACTTCCCTGGTCCTCTTGATTATGTGGGGAAATAGTTTACCCACTGAGCCATCTTCCCACCCACCCCCCGCCCCCGTTTTATAGCTTCTGAGAAGTGACTTAAGCCTTCCCAGATTAAGGTTCTTCATCTATGAAATGGTCACAATGAGAGAACCAAAAGAATAAGACATTAGGGAAATTGGGGAGTGTACAGTGGGTTATACAACAGAAAGCCTTTGCAGGATTGCATGACCTGTGTTAGACGTAAATCAAAAATCTCTTATTTTTTTTTTCTTCCTGTCCCTTAAGCCTTTCTAACCTAGGCCACGTGATATCTGCCCTTAGGGGCAACGTCTGGCATCACTGATAGCTGGCAGTTCCCTCACAAAGTCACCTCACTGAATGGACCATGTTCCCTGGAAGTAGACAAGCCACCAAGCAGCACTGTTTGTATTTGTTGTGTTTGAATTTTTTTCCCATTTTCAGTTATTTTGAGGTCCAAGATCTATCTCGTTTCTGCTCATCCATCAAGCAAATTACTTTGAGTCCATTTCAATAAAAATGATAATGAAGGTAGCTTGTTTTAAAATAGTTTCTTACGTGAAAACCACAAATAAAGTCTAATCCCTAATTGAACAGCGTGTGCACTCTAGCACCTTCCCAGGGAGAAACAAGCCCGACTCTTCTTAAGGGACCATCTCTCTTGTTCATACCCTGACTCATGACACATCTCACACAGTTACTGCCCACCCTCTGCCCTCTGCCCCTTAAGTTGGCCACAGGCCACCAGACCTGTCTGGGCATCCCAGCTGGCCACTTTCTGATTCTGGAGAAGACAGATACAGTGAGGACAAGCAGACATGAGGGTTTGTCATTACCGTTTAGCTTTCTCTGTGCTGGGGAGATCACTATTTGATTCCCCATTCTCCAAAGTGATCCTGAGATCCA
Organism: Rattus norvegicus; assembly: GCF_021556685.1. Taxonomy (NCBI): domain Eukaryota; kingdom Metazoa; phylum Chordata; class Mammalia; order Rodentia; family Muridae; genus Rattus; species Rattus norvegicus. The sequence continues at coordinate 77,474,407 of NC_141541.1, forward strand.
GTTAGGCTTGAGGTCTGCCAGGCTAAACTTCTACCCCCTGTATGCAATAAAAACAGAAAGGCAGACTTCCTCCTACTGTTTATCTGCAAATTCTTCTATATCCCTTATGTTCTCAGCGAAAGCTCCTCCTCTCTCTGTCTTCCTTCACACCTAACACCATTTTCAGGTGTGTTCCTTCCTCAAAGTGTGAGTACTGTTTCTGGGATATATAAAGATTTGTTTGCAACCGCGGTGCGTTTGGGAAAACACATTTCCAGATGTTACAGATGAAGAAAGGCTGAAATGTGAGTGTCACAGCACTTCAGCTGAGGCCACTCTCCCTGTGCAAGTGAGTCACAAAGATCAACCCACTGGGTCTCAGCTGACCAGGACGTTTCAAGCCATGGAAAGGATATCCAGGCTTATCAGGGTAAGGCAATTCCTGGGACAAAGGTGGAACCGTTCCCAGATAATGAGAAGATCCGAGGGTAGAAGTATCTAAAACAAAACAAACAAAAGACCTTGTGCCGTTGGCTATAATGTGATCAACAGTTTTATAAGGGATATAGATTACTAATATTAGTAAACTGATTTAATTTTTTAAAATTTTGGTCACGATTTGTGTTTATACTTAGGTGGTAGTTTACATGTGTACACATTCATGGAAGTCAGAGGTCAAAGTTAACTGTCTTTACTATAACTTTCTACCTTAATTTCTGAGACAGCTCTCTCGCTGGAATCTGAAGTTCACTGTCTAAGATGGCTGGCTTTAGAGAGTCATTTGTCACTGGAATTATAGTCACACATTGCCTGCCACATTCACCTCCGTACGTGGGTACTCAGAATCCAAACCCAGGTCCTCATGCTTCGCTGCTGAGCATGCTACTGATGAAGTCATCTGTCTCCCCAGCCCTAGCTAGCGAACTTACATAATGAAATATATAATAAGGGTTGGCTTGTTAACCCCCCCACTCTCTTCGTGTGTGTGTGTGTGTGTGTGTGTGTGTGTGTGTGTGTGTTCTCATTTGATACTTGAACAGAATAGCACTCACTCTTATATAGCCATGACTACACCATCCAGTTGCATGGATGGTGAGTGAGTTTGAAGATGTCAGCCCTTGGAGGCAGGTAAGACCCAGGTGTGCTTTTAGGACTTGTGTCAGCCAGTCAGCAGGGAAGTGTGGACATTCTGATGACCTACTCGATGCCATGCCTCTGGGTTCCCTTACAAGAAGTCAATCCTTTGACACCCTAAAACTGAGGCTGTGGATAGAAATAGAAACAAGTTTGGCGGAGCACACTTGCCCACTGCAGGGAGACAATGATGCTTAACTTCTGTTCCTGTAATGGTGTTGGGGCTTTCATTAGTTTGAACAAGGGAAGCCAGAGAAGCCCTTAGAGTACATAGAAACCCAACTTGCTCATGTCTTTCCAGGCTGCAGTACACGTGTACTTGAAGTAGGGAATGCAAGCTCCTTACCTAACTATTCCCATCTATAAAATGGAACTAATTTATACCTCACACAGTGTTGAGAGGAGGAATTGATTAATTACTGTTTACAGTCCACTTTGAACTTGAAAAAAGCCTCTCTGGAAGATGTTATTAAGTCTATACTGTTCTCACTTTGAGTTTTGGGCAATGCCTGAACCTGAAATTCAAAGGGAACCTTCCAGCTCTTCCTCCTCCCAGAGTGAAATTGACTTCAATGTTCTGAACATGGCTACCCTTTTACCTGTGGATAGGGTGTTCTTCATAATGCCCTAGACTATGGAAGATTCGGGATAACCAGGGAAAGGAGTCATCCTACAAAGTGAAAAGGGTTGGGGGGTGGTGAACTCTGATCTTGGCTAAAGAAATCTATTGGTTCCCTGAACATTCAGCTCTTGACCCTGTGGTCTTTATTAAGTTACCAAGAAAGTCGGAACTGGAGACTGCAAGGTAGAAGAGTTTGGGTCTAAATCACTGGAGAATGTTCAAGACCGGGGAGATGGCTCAGCTGGTAAAGTACCTTTTGTATTAACTGCTTTTTGGCGACTTTATTGGATTTTTGTGTCTACTATTCTTCTATGCTCTTAACCCTTCAAACCCCCAATACTAGGTAGTCAGGAAAGAAGGTTAGAGGTGAAGGGGGCCTTAGATCTCTTTAGACTACTTACTCCTCATTAGGAGCATTGAGTTCCCTGGGGCAAGTTTAATCTTTGTGGACAGGGTATCTCCAGTTTTTTCTTCCAGTCTATTTGCTTAGGATCCCTTGACAAATCAGAGCAGCAGAGGGAGCAACAGCCACTGTAACCTCTCCTCCCTGGGCTTTGGCATCTTTACACCCTCTCAAGAGTCCTCAGAATTCTCAACATAAACGACCTTCAGCTGGCAGAATCACGCCCTTGCCAGAGCACGAGACAAATCATAGTCAGCTGCTGTGAACAATCTGAAGCCGCCCCATAACCCAAGCCTGGGATAGAAACAAAAACATATTCACATAACACAACTGGGCTCTTTAAGAAGTCATAATCCTCTCTACGTTGTTGTGCAAGAGCAAGAACTTGAGTTTGATCCCCAGAGCGTGGACAAAACAAACCTGACTTTGTGATGCCGGCTAGAAATTTTAGTCAGACAGGCCCAAAGATCCTTAGGCCCAGCCAGCCTAGAGCAGTGCATGAGCTTTGGACTGATGAGAGACCCTATCTCAAAAATAAGATAGCATCTGAGGAAGGCATTCGATGTTGTCCTGGCTTCCATATCACAAACACATGTGTACACAAGCACTGGCATACACACACACACACACACACACACACACACACACTTAAAAATAATAGTAAACACAATCTCATTGATAGTTATGCTAATTTAGCCCAATTTTTGTCAAGAATAGACAGTTGTCTACAGTTGGATCATCGGCTGCGCTGCTAGGTTTGCACAAAGTTATTCGAGCCCCCGTGGGGGAAGTGACTCTTTAGCACTGGGGACTGTTTCGCCTTTCTGTTTGGATGAAGAAACTAAGGTCTAATGTCTTCAGCATGGGAAGTGGGGGGTTCCCAATACCCAAATTTCATTAGAAAAACCATTATAACTCACAAAGATGACAAGCCTGGGTCCAGCTCTTCAAGAAGGCAGATCAAAAAGTTATTGGCTACTTTGATCTTGGAGCGCTGACCAGCCCTGGCTGGTGGAGAAGCTGCTGGTGTTGCAGCTCCTAGGCCGGCACAGCTGAGTTGGATTGTTCTCACCGGAGGCAGAGGCTTGAGTTTTAACTCAGCTGAGTCTCTACAAGGAGCATATATTGACTATTGGATTAAACAGCTTCCTTCTCTGGGTTCAATATTCAAAGATTCACGAGGGCCAAGAGCCCCTCCAGATGTGCTTTTGTGAGGCCGTGGTAACCCACTTACACTGCAGCAATGCTTCCTAAGCCATTTGAAGTAGCATCCGAACCCCACCCCACCCCCCTGCTTAGCAGCTCAATATGCCCTCAGCTATTGGTGTTTTTGCTCATTTCCTAAGCTAGCGAGGTAGCTGTTTGATTCACTGGTTGAGGCGCGGTTATTAGAGGCTCAACAGCTGGCCTCTACAGCAGGCGGGCTCCCACTAGCTCACCTTTTTGGGTTAAATGCTTGCTTTGCTGAATAAGGAAATTTTAGTGGAGCTGGTTCACCCAGGGACTACAGCCCCCTGTGACTAGAGAGGGGGAAGGCTGAAGTGGAGGCTTATTTATGATTTATTTATGTGTATGTATATACGAAAGAGGCAGTGACAGGGACAGAAGGAGTTTGGAGATGAGAGGATAGCTTGCAAGAGACAATTCTCCTTCTGTCAGGCATCTTGCTAGCCCAGGACAGGTAGTTTTAATTTCTCTCCTACTAAAGATCAAACTTCGGTAGGAGTCTATTTTAGCATTTTAATGTCATGCAGGACGAGGGCAGGTTTGGCCACTTTGGAAACTGATGTGGTTAAATTTATAGTCGTTTGATATCTGAATTGGGTCACACTGACTCGGGTGGAAGACTGAGGCACAGAGTGGCCTAGTGACAGGCCTAAGGTCATACACTCAGTTTATACAAAGCTGAGACCTCAACCAGGGTCTCCTGATTACTATGCAAGTGACTCCCTTTAATCTTACCACAGTGTTAGCTTGTTTGTTTGTTTCCCTGATCTCTTGCCCTGGCTTTGGTTTTGTTGTCCAGCTCCTCTTATGGTGTCACATGTCCTTGCAGAGAACTGAGTCCCACTGATTCCTTTCCTCTGTTTTCATGTTGTGCTTGCTCTGTGTTTGCTGCTGTTGTGATGGACCCCAAGTCTTCAGAGTATACAGATTGCTTGCACAGATGAACACCATGAGCTTGTTCCTCTGGTTAGTGTTTGCTCAGCACCTGTTACTAACAAAGCCTCACACGAGGTTCCAGGGATAATTCAGCAAGATGGACCTTTGAGGATTTATTTTCCTGCAAGAAAATTGACAATTAGTAACAGAAAAGTCAGTCAAGTCTGTGCTGGAATAGAAGGGCATTAGGAGTGCTGGGGAGGGAGAAAGGGAGGCAGGCTTCTGGTTAGAGTGGTTGGAGCAGGACTGCAAATAACCAGAGCTGGCAAATGCTGTTACTGATCCAGCAACGAGGCGGTGGGTAGCCCAGTTAAAAACTTCTGTGCCTGGGCAGGAGAGAAGGAGTAGTTATATACTTATGATCCAAGACTGGGGACCAGAGTTCCAATCCTTAAAACCTTGTAAATGCCAGATGGCCATGGAGGGCCTGCCTGCAATTCCAGCCTCAGACAGAACAAATAGGGATCTCAGAGCAAGTTCAGAGAGAAATCGACATGATGGGAAAGCTCTGAGTTTGATTGAGAGAGCCTGCCTCAATAAATAAATTGAAAGAGTGATCCAGGACAATTCTAGACCTCAACCGTAGACCCCTGTATGCATATGTCCCCAATGTGTATAAGCACAACCCCCCCACACACACACCTGTGTACCCAAACATGCATGTACTCACACACATACTTATGAAAAAGAAAAAAAACTTCATGGACCCACAATAACAACTCACTTGACCAGAACTAGACTCAAGACTTCAGGCTGTAGCTCAGCTCAGGTGTATTTTGTCTTTGGGCTGGGGGCTGTGCTGTGCTGTGCTGTGCTGTGCTGTGCTGTGCTGTGCTGTGCTGTGCTGTGCTGTGCTGTGCTGAGCTGAGCTGAGCTGAGCTGTGCTGTGCTGTGCTGTGCTGTGCTGGTTGGCTTTGCAGAAGAGCTCATGCCTGAATCTCGGATGCTCCTTTCTGTCCTCCTAGCACACAGCAGACAGCACATGGCACACAGTGGCTGAGGTCAGTGGCCTTTCAGGCCTTCATCCCCTCCAGCCCTTGACTGGAATGGCTGGCTCTATTCTACTCTTTTTTCCCTTGAAGAACCCAATAGAAAAATTGCTTCATCATGTTACTGACCAAGATGGAGGGATGTGGCCCACATTCTTTCACAGACAGCGTTTGCTTTCAACAACCGCCAGAATACTTTTACATTTATATCTGCCTTTAGCATTTTTTTGTGATTGATTCATTCAATACAACAATCATATGAGGAGAATTACTCTCCTTGTTTTACAGGGAGTAAAACTGGGGTACACAGCAAATTTGGCGGAAGTCATGCTGTTTTTCAGGCTCGGAGCTGGGATTCAAACCTCAGCTATCTTGTTTACTCAGTACCTCCTCCCAGGCCTGCCCATAAAATTTAGCTCATAGTTGAACTCCACTTGATAGGTAGGGACTGCTTGAAGTTCTGTAGTGAAGGACTTGGGGGCTGCCCTTGATATTAATTGGAAAAGATTCTGTGATCAATTAGTAATGTCTGACATGGATTCAGGCAGCAAAAATGTCTAGGGTGGGGCATAGCTAGTGAGGGAGACATCTTTTGGTCCTTGTTAACTCATGCTGCAGTATAAACTAGTTCCCAGTTAAGTCTGACTCTGGGCTTCACTCATCTGTCCATGGCAAGAATGGGAAAAGCAGGGCCAGGAACATAGGTTTTGGTCTGAAGAATCTCTAGTAAGGGTAGCAAGGGAGAAAGAGAAAGCCAGGGGGACACTTACTCTTGCATTCGGGTCACGAGTCCCTTCATCTCCAGCTAGTCAGGTGTCACGTTGTTCTTCTGGTGCTGTCTAAACTCAGTTATAACTGAGCCAGCAAAATACTTTCCCTTCAACAAAGTTCCCATCGAATTAGCGATAAAGACTAAGCCACAGAGTTTACGCTGAACTAGGCTGCACGCACGCAGACATTGCTGAAGTCTGCAGATCTGATGCATCCTTGGGCACTTAGGGATAGAGAGAAGGAATCAGAGGGCAGAAGGAGTTGGAGCCGAAGGTAGGCTCATGTTCCCACGCCACATCATATTCCGTAATGACCCAGCTGTGAAAGGACCCGGCGCTTCACAAGACAATTCTTCTAAGTCAGTAATTTGAAACCTAAAGAGGTTTGATGTCCCATAAGCATATTCATCTTTCTGTGTTTATTAAATTAAGCCCTCCACAAATCAGCAACAACATACTGTTCATTAATAGGAAGAGAGACCACTGTGTCCCCCGAGGGAATATGTTGGCTCAGACGTGGTCCAAGGTAGGCATAAATGAATTGTGTGTGTGTGTGTGTGTGTGTGTGTGTGTGTGTGTGTGTGTGTACACTGTGAGTCATGAATACTGAAAGAACAATATGAGTAAAATGAAAAAGGAGTTTTAAAATGTCTTGAAGCTGATACCGGAAATATCCAAGAAGAATTTTATCAATACTAAAACCTAAGTACTGCTGGCGGCATGCCTAGCAAGATACTAGCTTTTATAAAGAGGAAAAAGAAAATGGTAATTACAAGGTCTCTATAGGAAAAAAAAAAAAAAAAAGGAGATCTGCTCAAGAGAACCCACACACACATTTGAAACCGGCTTACATATAGGAAAATTGGGCCCCCTTCTCCCCTTCTAGCAACATTAGCATAGTCAAACAACTGAAGAGAGAATTCTATTAACACAGTGAGCCCCCATCAAGGAGAAGCCCAGAAATACTGCCATCGGGGCTCGATGGGGAAGCTCATCATTTGCAGCTTGGACCAGAACAATGTGGGAATCCCATCCATTTAGACTCATGTTAATGCTAAGGCTGAAGGCAGCTGATCCTGGGAGCCCATTACGAATGGAGGGAACTTGCCAGAGAAGGGCTCGAAGAAGAAAGAGGAAAGTAAATCATACTGGGTAGCCATGTGATTCATAGCTGAGAAGCCTCAGGGGTATGGGGTGTCACTGGTCCCACAGAGAACTTACTTCAGGAAAAACATCTTCAGAGGTTACAGTAATAGACTTCAAATATCAGTCACAAAGGAACCTGAAGGAATGCTTTGAGTGATCATGAATTCATACTGTAATTTACCATAAATTTCCAGGTTTCCACTTAAAGCCAGTAGTGTTTTGTAATAGAATCTAAGAAACATGGTTATCATGTGGGTTTTACTAAGAGAAAGCTTTCATCCTCAGTTCTTGTGTCAGCTTTAGGAAGAAAATAAGATCACCACAGGAGGGGCTGGATCGGAATGTTCTAGAAAGAGCCCACAAACGACTTCTGTCCATTCAGAGGAGCTGTGACAAAAGAGGCACATCTCAGGTCTTTAGTAAAAAGAACGATGAAGACAATGAGACCTTAGAGCGACCTAGATATTAAGGCATCTCTGGTCACTTCCCAGATGCTGCAAAGACAGGGGTTTAGTGAGGCAGGGCAAGGAATTGAACAAGCAGCCTCTTCACGCTTGCAATACTAATACTTCTCTCTACTAGTATCGGTGATGTCCCAGCCAGCTGAGAAGAAGCCTTTAGGACCGAATGTCCCATAGGGTTCAGAAGGATACTAAGCCTCCCTGGGATTGGGGGGCAAGGGGGTGGTCTATTGATGACCTCTTAGCATGAAGCACTTCCAGAAATGACTTTTGAGTTAGGATCAAGTCTCAGATAGAGATAGCCCAAAATGGGCTGCCATATTTTATGGTAACTGCTAAGATTGCTTCACCTTGATAGACTCCACATAGACACAGCAAACCCATGTACCCTGTTGAAATCCAGAGTAGTCATGTGCTTAGGCTCCTCAGGGTACCAAGCAGAGAAATGCACTACTAGAAATCTCCAGAAGCAGAGTAGGAAGATTTCTCCTTTAGTAAAGTGCTCCTCTTGCAAACACAAAGACCTGAGTTTAATCTTCAGGAACCCTAGTAAGAGAGCTAGGCAGACGGTACATGTCTATAATCCCAGTGTTGTAGAGACAGGCACAAGTGGATCCCTGGGGCTTGCTGGTTCCATAGCTTAGCCCAATTAGTCAACTCCAGGCCAATGACGAGACCCCATGTCAAACAAACCAGAGAAACAACCCTTCAGGTTGATTTCTGTCTTCCATGTGCATATGCACACCAGAGCACATGATGCATACACACACACACCCCAGAAAATTTGTGCTGTCAGTGTCAGTCAGTTCTTGAACTCTGAGTCAGGCCAAAGGTACATTCTATTAGCAAAGGGCCTTCATTCCTGTCTCACCTTAGAGATTTTCATGGAAGATGTGGTGTGTGTGTGTGTGTGTGTGTGTGTGTGTGTGTGTGTGTGTGTGTGTGTGTGTGTGCTCTGACTTTACACCCTGATTTTTACTTCCTGGATGGCCATGTAGTATTTCCTACACAATGGGGATCTTAAATCTGGCAGAAGAGATGTATTTGGTGGCTGCTATCTCATTAAACCTTTTTAACCCATAGTGGAAATACCAAACCTCAGAGTTCTCTGCTCCTCCATTTGGAATGTAAGTCTGTTTATAGATGGAGGCTGCCTGTCCTCTCACCGATCTTAAGTTTTTATGTGCATATCCACATGATGGACCTAGGTTGGCTCTGTATACCAAGTTTGGACTACTGTGTCCTTGGTGACCTTGACCAAGTTGTACCTCGTGTCTGTAATATGAAAAGAGTTCTTTCACACATTTCTCTCTTATAAAGCATTTTTATTTATGTGTGTGCACATGAACATAGGTGTGTCTGTCAGAGGACAGAGCGCAAGAGCCATTTCTCTCCTTCTACCATGTCGGGCTCAGGGATTGAACCCAAGTTATCAGATGACAGAACACCTTCATCCACCAAACCATCTTACTGGCTCTGGTAATCAGACCTTGTGGTACACCCAGGATGCTATTTACTGAATGATTTCAGAGGAAATCATTATTGGTGGAGTAAGGAAAAATGGTACCTCAGTGTAAGTTTAATATAAGTTTAATACAAAAGAACAATAATATACACACACACTATTAACCAAACTGAAATCTATAGACCTCAATGAACTTCTTCACAGTTATGAACTGTGGAGCTTCACGAGATTTTATATTTCTTAGTACTGAATATATTTTTATGCATTTATCCATTGCCAATCATGAAAAATCCATGACCAAGTGAGAACTGGAGAAAGAGATTGGCTTTATGTCCTTTCAATACTCACTGGTCCTTCAAAATTCGTACTGCAGTATTTAGGCTCATAGACCATGCTTCTCAACTGGTTCAGTCAACAAATTATAGTTACTCAGAGAAAGGGAGGGAGGGAGGGAGAGACAGAGACAGAGAGAGACAGAGAGAGACAGAGAAAGACAGACAGAGAGAGACAGAGAGAGACAGAGAGGGGGAATTTTGTAAGTGACCACTATGAACAACAACCCAGGACAGAATGTGTGGAGAATATCATTCTCCAGGCCAAAGTTCGCCATAGATACAGCAACCCAAGCTCTGTATTCCATACTTGTCAGGATGGATCAAAGCTTTATCCATCTCAACCCGACCTTTCGGGTGCAAATGAGCTGTCTAGGGAGATTGTCAGAGAGTAATAAAAAGTCTCTTCCTTAAAGGCCATGGAGGGCCCTCCATGTTCATCAAAAGAAGCTAAGTGGTATTGGTAACCCCAAATATGTAATGACTCACCCCTCCTGGTAACAAAGCAGCTCCAGAGAAGTCCCTGGAGGGATTACTCTTAATCGGCAATTAAGATAAAGTCTGGGCACATGCTAATCCAGGGCTTAATCGAGGACATTTTAATGTGCTGCTGTAGTGTGGATATAAAACCGGGATTCTCCTAATTGAGCCTGGAATGTGGGTGCGGGGAGGAAAGCAAACATGGCCGGACTGCAGACCAGCAGTGGGAGAGGTTTGGATAGGAGCGCTAGGCAGCCCTGGAAGGTCCGTACAGACCCCAGATGTGCACACAGCTCAATGGACACCCCACTGTCTTTATGGCAAACAACAGAAGCAAAAGAGAAAACCAGGCTCCGAAGGTAATGTGTAAATGTCAGCTCCCCAGTCTCTTCTTGTTTGTTTGTTTGTTTATTTATGTATTTACTTTTAAGTTTACGTGTACATCCGTTTGGTCTACATATATGTAAGCGCATCATAAGCATGTGGCTTTTATAGAAGCCATAAGATGGAGTTGGATGCCTTGGAACTGGATCGGCACAGCTGGCTGTGAACCACCGTGCACCTGCTGGGGATTGAATCCTGGTCCTCTTTGAGAGTGACAAGTATTCTTAACCACTGAGCCATCTCTCTAGCCCCTACAACCTGATCTAAGAGTCCGCATTCACAAGGTGACTCCTCGAACAAGGTACAGACATCCATCTAACGGAGCAGAAAACAGATTTAAACTTTTCAAAGAAAGGTGATGCCCACCTCATTTCTCTGTAGTTTTCTTCCCAGAAACTCATTTCCTACTCTCTTGGGATCCAGACCACCATGCAATCTGGTTAGTGAGCAGACACTCCCAGTGCGTGTGACATAGAACCCCAGGTAACAAGGGGGATTCTGCCATCTGCTCAGCTGCTGCCTCTCTCTCCAAATGTCACTTTTAAGTCCTGCCTTTCTCACTATGACTGAAAGAGTGGATGCTGCTTTCAGCCCTGGATGCTGCTTTCAGCCCTGGAATTCTCACTAGGAAACTCAGCATCTGGTTTTGAATAGTATACACTTTAAAGAAATGCACTCTGGATTCCTGTCTTCAGTGCACGTCAGGCATGGCCTGCCTACATGTTTGCAAGAGGAAGTACGTCTTCACGATCCTTAAGAGTGACGAGGCACTGGGCCCTTTTCTCAGAGGAGGCAACTGACCTATATGGACAGCAAATGCCTCCTCCACTCCCTTCCCCCACCAGAATTTTCATTCTGCATTTGTGGACCTGTAAGAAAGTAGTCTAGACCCATACTGGTGGTTAGATGTCTGAGCTAGTGTGTGTGTATGACTCTCTCATGCTCTCATTGTAGAGGAAGCCCTGAGCTATCCTCTCTCCTTACAGGAAAAAACAAATTCCAGAGAACAAAATCTGCAAGTGGGGGGGAAGGGGTGGAAAGTGCAGCTTGGTGACGATCAATACTCATCTTTTATTTTATGTGTTAAAAATTAGTACTTGTTTATTTACTTATTTGAGACAGGGTGTTATGTAGCCGAGGATGGCCTCGGACTTCTTAGTTGAAGATAACCTTGAACTTCTGATTCCTCCTTCCTCTGCCTCCCTAATAGTGGGATGACAGGCGTGTATCTTTTACATAGTTCTTGGGTGCTAGAATCACACCAAGGGCATCATGCATGCTATATAAAAACTCTACCTAGGGAGCCCCATCCCCAGGCCATGAGTTGCCTTTTAAATCACAAGGATGCTCATGATCACCAACTAATATAAAAGGCCTCGTGCTGGACTCTGCAAAGCCACAGGAGCCACAAGGCAAGGTCACTGCTATCCAAGAGCTTGCATTCTTTGGGAGTGAGCATAGGATGCAGGGGGAATGACTAATGGGGCTCCCAGAGGAATACAAATGGTCCCAGTGAATGGCCCACACAAGAGTTCTTGGGGGCCCTTATAGGAGCAAACCCTTGCTTTGGGCTGGGTATTCCACAAGGCTTCCAGGAATAGACAGTCCTGAGTAATCCAGGGAGAAAAAAAGCAGAGATGAGCCAGATTGGTGAGGGGATCAAGTTAGGCATCATAGACGTGTAGAAAATAAAGCCCAGAGACTACAGAAAACCACCAGACCTGCCTCTGATGCTGCAACCTGTATCCTTCATACTGTGCCAACGGTCACTCGGATCCCCAAACGGGAATATGCAAGGGACTCTTAGGTCTCTAGTCTGAAACAATAAATGTGTGTGTGTTGTTAATAACTGTCTCAAATATTGTATGGGACTCAAACAAAATGACTGTTATTTCTCTGAAACTCAAATGAAATGGGATCTCTCCCATTTCTTCTGTCAGTCCTGAGTCTGGAGCCAGTGAGCTTTGGGTTCCCTCAAGCTAAGTTGTCCCCAAAGCAGAGATCAGAACTGTGATCCCTCTACTCTGCTCAGTGCATTCCTTCATGGCAAAGCTCTGAGGGAACCGCGTGTCCCATTAAAGAGTGCCCTGATCTTGCAGTGAATGAATCCCCTGGTTCTAAAAGAGAATCTTAATGTGAACTGTGCATTTCCTGATGTCCCAAATGAAGTGTATGTCCTCAGGAAGGCTGGTATCAGCCGATACTTGACTTTGAAGATATCATTTCTTCTAAGTCCCTGGCTCCTAGGCTTTCTATACCTGCCTACACTGCTGGCCAGTCCTGAGACACAAAGGGAGATGGACCACCCTGGGCATGACATAAAGAACCTAAGCGGACACTTATAGAAACACTACAATTTTCATTAAAACTTTTCTTCTCTAAGCAACAGAATAATACGTTTGAACATTTGTAGTGTTTAGAATTCAAATGGGCAGAGCATTCAGAAACAAAAAGGGCCCTTTAACGAAGGTGTAAATTGTGCCTTTTGAAAATGACTTTCTTTCCTTGCCTGGTACCCACAGTAATGAACACTCCTACCCAATCAAAATATGAAAACAGAATCGGAGCTGTGTCAGCAACTTGGCGGCAAATAAAACTCAAAACAGGTCGGAGCACATGCTAGGAATACAAAATAAGGTGAGAAGCGATGCTTCAGCTGCGAGCTCTTCAGCCTGTGGAAATAATAGAGCATAATTTAGTAGAAGAGGAACGAGAGAGTCAGCACACACATGGGGAAAAAAAATGAAAGAAGTGAAAAAGAAAAGAAAGGGGGGAAAAAAGAACCAGAAACCTGCAAGGGGTGGAAATGAGTTTGGAGACAATGGATTTCCGGTCCCTAGAGAAGACAGTCGTAGACTGGTCAGAGAGGCACCCGGCACGGTGAGGGCGGTGCGATTGGGTTTAATATAAGCTGTTCCTCGTACTGAATTTTCAAGGTGATCGTGTGGACACTGGGCATCTGAGGCAAGCTGTGGTACAGGCATCTGTAACGTTAAAGTGTGATTTCCAGCAAGACCAGAAAGCGGGATCCGAGGTGACTGCGGGGGTGTTTAGTTACCTAGTGACTAGGATGTTCAAGGACAGTTTATTAGTCGAAGATGGTCCCCTAAACCCTAGCCAAACTTGCACAGTCTCTCTGTAATCACCTGGGCTTACGGCTTCACATGTCAGCTCATAAGCTTCAGTCGAACAAGGTTCCTTATCTTCTACAACTTCATCAAGATATTTATAAGTGCTGATGCTCTCTGTGAAAAATAGCTAAACCCGTCGAATAACAAGACGAAATAAAAACCGTGGGCAGGCTTTCAGCCTGCTATTTTATCTGCAAAGAAACTTATCATGACAGTTATCTCAAATACCAGTTGGCACATTTACTTTCCCTCTAACTCAATTAAAGGGTGTTTTTCTTAAATATTTATCATGGAAGTTAATTTCTCTTTGTACTTTACTTTCAGGGGCTAACAGTTAAGAACTTGAGATTAAGGGAAGGAGGTGGCTTTATTTTTCTTTCTTGTTCCATTCACACTGGGGAGAAAAAAAAAGTTTTCAGACCCAACTTTGCCCACTCACGCATCTTAAACAGAGCGTCGCTGCCTGATTGGGATGAGTGACAGTTCTCATAGAAGCCATCTTCCCAGCTCACATGTTAGAAAGCCCCATACCTGCCGTGCACGCTCCGTGAGGATGTGCTAGAAATGAGAAACGGAAACGGACTGATTGGCACGGCCTCTAGATGTGCGTCCCCCTCCACCAGCCCCCACCTTCTTGTCTCTTGAAGTAATCACGGTAAGAGAAGCCGTGAATTCATTGTTGGAGGCAGCGCCTCCTTCCCACCTGGTCAGTCCTTTCTCATTCTGCACGTGATGGGTTCATTAGAAAGAATAAAAATCTGTTTTATTGGGCCTGTCTTCCCTTCTGCCTGACAGAGTGCCTAGCTAAGTTTGACCATTCTGCATTCAAGTGAGAGAGAGCCCCCTTCCCGCCACCCCCCCCTGCCCCATTTGCTTCATTCCCTGCTCACGAGCCTCTGTACTTTTGTTTTTTAATGATGCCATCAGAAGCTAGCCACAGAGGCGATTCTTTTACACTTTCAAAAATGGCGTGGGGGTGGAGAATAAAAATGGAAAGTTCAACTGATGCCTGGCCAGTGGTTTCTAGGTCATCAGTTTCTCTCACCCCCAGGTGCACACGTAAGCCGGTACCCTCAGACGGGTCCACCAGCTCTTGTGTGATTATTCATGTCTTATTAGTTTCACAGCCCCGTGCTGATCTTGCAGCATTTTTTTCTCCTTACTTACTCTCTGCCCAGCAAGTGTCTTACATGTTTTAAATTTTTGTTTGAATAGTTTTCTTGGAGTGGTGTGTGTGTGTGTGTGTGTGTGTGTGTGTGTGTGTGTGTCTTTGTCGTGTTTTCGTTTTCTGTTATTGCTGCTGTCTTATTGTTATTGTTGTTTGTTTGAGAAAGAGTCTCATGTAACCTAGGCTGGGTCTGAACTCACTATGTAGCTGAGGATGGTTTCAATACCTAATCCCCCTGCCTCTACCTCCAATGAGCTGTGATTATAGGTGGGCTCCACAGTGCCTAACTGGTGGGTTTTAAATCTGAAGCTCTCTGAAGGAGCTACACGTGTGCTGCCTTCTGCTAAACGAAGAGAGAATGGTGAAGTCTCATTAACCAGAAATCATGCTGGGTAAGTGAGGTTTGTTTGGGTGCAAGAAACCCAGGGGTGACACTGGTGGGATTTACGTTCTGTTCGCCAACTCAAGTGTACTCCCAAGGACATCCAGACAAGAGCACAGTTCATGTCCTTCCACCTTGCTGACCAGAAAGAACAAAGATGTCCCAGGCTTTGGTACCTGGTTCACCCACTCACGAGCAGCAAGAATATAGTTAAGATGCTCAAATCCTAGGGCCTCGATTTCTCCACACCCCACCCTGTCAGGACTAGGACCAGACTTGAGAGAACGCCTGAGACAGTCTGTCCTTAAGGAACTGGTAATGGCTGTGGGGGATGCTTTTTCCTATGAAGGGGATACAGAAAAAGGCTCCAGGAGCTCTGAGGTCAGAAGTACAGATTTGGGGGTGCAGGGATCTGAACACAGAAGCTTACAAGTGGAATCTTTCGAGAAGAGGAGCTTTCAGGCACAGAAGGGAAGTTGGGGGAGAAATCCCAGTAGCCAGGGGGACAATATGCAAACAGAAAAAGCGGGAGATGGGACGCAGAATGTCTGGGGCATAGGGAGGTATTCAGCATGGCCAGACTAGAGTGGGTCAAGCAAGAGGATACACTGTGGGTTCCGGCTAGTGTTCACATTTCCGACTAGAAAGAATAAAAATGACCCAGGCTTTGATACCTGGCTTAGTCATTCCTAGCGGCAAGAATACAGTAAGGCACTTAAAATCCTAGGGCCTCAATTTCTCCATAGGCACACAGGGTGTTGTAATCCTACCCTGGTGTTGTCCTGGAAATCAGCAGGAAGCCACATCGGCTTCCTGTCTCCTAAGTTTACCTGTTATTTACCCATCAGCCTTTGTGTGAGGTGTCCTTATCACAGTCACAGACTCAAAAGGCCAGTGGCCCAGCAGGTAACACAGATGTGGCAAAAGGGCCAAACTGAAGGGACTCTGTGGTGTGGAGGAAGTACACTAGGCTCCTTAGGACAAGAAGAGCCACGTGATCCCAGATTTCAGACAGCTAAGAAATGGGCAGTACAAATTCCCATCTGAAGTGTCCCCAACATTTGTGATCTGACCTTGAGAACATGGCAGAGTCTAAGCAGTCTATGTCTGTGGGCCCACACGGGACCTCTGGACAGCCAGGTGGAGACCTTTGGGCTTGTTTTTATGGAGTCATGGGTCTGTACAGGATAAGGCTATGGTGGTTCCTAGCTCTTAGCAGGGTGGTTGGAGGGCACCAACTGGCCTCAAACAAATACCAACCACCAATGCCAGGGGTGAGGAAAAGCAAGCCAGCAAGTGAGGTATTCAACAGTGCCAAATTCAAAGAGTGACCCCGTATCTTCGCACAAGCCCAGGAACGAAAACTTTTCAAAACTCAGCTCCAGCGAGACGCTCCTGGGAGAAAAGCAGATCCTTGAGGGGGGGGAAGAATCTGCAGTCTGTGAGGGGCAAGGTTTGCCAAGCGATTAAACAGCAAGTTACAATAGGCAAGTGCAGAGATCACAGACGCGGGGATAAATGTACACTCATCTATACGGGAAACTTTGATGCTTTCAAATGCTCCCCACCATCTAAGGAGCAGGCAGCAGGCATCGCCTACATACCTCACAGCAGTCTACCTGTCTGGGTGTTTGGGCTCGACTGCAGGAAGCTCTTTGAAACCAGGCTGAGGCATTTCAAACAATTCTGTTTGACTATCCAGCTTGTATATTCCACTAATGCCCCTTTTTGTTGTTGTTAAATTGGCTTTCTTTTCTTTTTATTTATTTAATTTTTTTTTTTTACTAATTTTGGAATCTCTTATTAATTTGGCAGTCTGTGAAGGAGACGATGACAAACCTAAGATGCCTTTTGACTATCTTAAGTGAATTCACACACACACACACACACACACACACACACACACACACCATACCACACACCACAACACACACACACACACCACACACACCATACCACACACACACACATACACACACACCACACACCACAACACACACACACCACACACCACAACACACACACCATACCACACACACACATCATACACCACAACACACACACACACATAACACACACCACACACACACACACACCGTACCACACACACACATAACACACACCACACACCACAACACACACACACACCACACACACCATACCACACACACACACACATACACACACACCACACACCACAACACACACACACCACACACCACACACACACACCATACCACACACACACATCATACACCACAACACACACACACACCATACCACACACACACACACATAACACACACCACACATCACAACACACACACACACACCACGCACGCCACACACGCACCCATACACACCACACACACACACACCATACCACACACACACACCATACCACACACACACACACACCACACCACACACACACACACACACACACATACACCACACACACACACATACCACATACACACACACACACACACACACACACACACACACACACACACACACACGGGCAAATAGCTTACCCACAACCCTATGTAAGGAAGGAGATAAATTAGACTCAGAAATCACAACTATGTCCAACAACAGCCCAGTTAAAAGTGCCAAATGTCTGAACCATTTGACTCCTGCCCAGATTATTTCCTGATGGTTTAGGGAGGGATGTTTACAACTTTCAATGAGTAATAGATAAATTAGGAACCATTCATTAAAGCTTTCTAAATTATAGACAGGACCAACCGGTGAATCTCTCTTTTTCGGAAGGCTAGGACGACCTGAAAACTGGTCTCCAGCTTCAGCCTGTTTTTCTCTTTGATTCTCTTCTCATTTCTTCTCTGTTACTAAGGGAGGGAAATAGCCATGTTGAGGAGTTTATCCCTTCCCTCATGTTTGGAGCTACAGTTCAGGAAAAGATGAGTGAGGCCCCAATGTGTGGGTACCACCCTAACATTTGGGAAAATGAGGGGAAGATCTTCAGTTCCAGCCTGAGCTGCCCACAGTGAGATCTTGTCTTGACCCTCTAATGTTCCCCCCAAATAAATCAGGGTGTCCTGGTCTGTTGAAATCATGGAGTGGAAATCCAAAGGGCTCCAGTTTTCTCTTTTCTGCTAATCTCACACAGGCCTTCCTCACCCTTCCCTAATTTGCTTCTAACAGTGGAGACCTGTGTCCTGGCAAGGAGAAGGCAAATGGAAGATTTGAGAAGGTGGCTTCTGTGAGTCAGGGCTTCAAAGCTATTTCCTACAAGGAAAGAAACGAATAGTCTCCTTCTGCTAATGTTGCAGGAGGTGTGGCAGCCTAGCTATCTCTTCTAGCAGCATGTTGATTGTGGGGTGTGGGAATCTTACACAAGACCTAACCAAGCCAGAGAGGGATTAGCTTTAATTTCATTCAAAACCTGTAAGGAGGAGGACAGGCTGCCTGTGCCCTGAGGCAATGCTTAGGAACAGGTAGAAGAAGGCAGGATCCTGCTGGGGAGTGACAGACCATGATTCTGAGTTCATCCCCAAGGCTCCCAGGTCAGACTCTTTGGGTACATGTTGGGCTTATTTTTATCTGGCTTAGTAAGAGATCTTGGGAGCAAGAGACGCTAGACCTAAAACATGAGCCGTGAGAGTGTTGATAGGAACCAAAGTTCTCCTTCACAAATAGACTGCTTGGGAGGGGAGGATGGAGGAAGAGATGGAGTGGAAGCAGGAGGAAGGAGTGACAGGAGGGAGGAAAGGAGCCTTGGAAGAACTGGGGAGATGGGTTCATGGGTAAAGTGCTTGCCGCAGAAGTCGTTGAGTCTGAGTTTTGATTCCCAGCACCGGCATAAAAATCCTGGTGCAGTGGTGCACATCTGAGGTCCTCACAGTGAGTGATGGAGGCAGGTTTCTCTTTGCAGCCAGGCATCCTGACTGATTTGACAAGCTGTAGGTATAGTGAAATGATCTGTCTCAAAAACAGCAATAAGATAGGGTGGAGAAACATAAAAGAAGAAACCTGGCTTTGACTCTGGCTTCTACATGCATGCATACGTACATACATGTTCATGCATATGTCTACCCACTCCAGGGACTAAAAACATACCATGTATTCTGGAATCTTCCTATTAGAAAACCATCCAGACCCCTAATGTGGGCCCTTCTAATCCTCAGCTATTCTGTCACCCAAAAGAAAACTTGTCACCAACATTCAAACTGAACCCAAACCAAGGAAACACAGGATGCTGTCTTTCAGCCATGACAAATCTAGACCACTGGTTCTCAACCTATGGGTCACACCCCCTTGAGGGTCTAATGACCCTTTCACGGGGGTTGTCTAACTGTCAGAAAACACAAATATTCACATTATGATTCATAACACTAGCAAAAGTGGAGTTATAACGTAGCAATGAAGAAAACGTTATGGTTGAGGTGTCACCAGAACACGAGGAACAGTATTAAAGGGTCACAGTATTAGGAAGGTTGTGAACTGCTGCTCTAGACCAACCTCTTTCCTTTGAGGCATGCCACCCCCGCCCCCCAGGAGACAAACCTCTGGTGCCAGCTAAGTGGCAGACACATTTTAAGGTGTTCTTTTTGTGGCCTGCCAGCATAGCAAGGCATTTAGAGTCCAGTGTGATGATAAGGCAGAGTGTGTGTGTGTGTGTGTGTGTGTGTGTGTGTGTGTGTGTGTGTGTGTGGTGTTTCCTGCAGGCAGGAGTGTCAAGGCACAGCTTTATCAATGGGTGGAATCTCCTGTAAGTAGAAAGATAAATGAATTAGTAACTTAGAGTAATTTTTTAAAACTACATACCAAGATGAAAGCCAGGATAAGTTTGATCCCTTTTAGCCAATGAAGTATGATCTCTAATTAGGTTTCCACGCAGACGGTGTGGACCCAGAGTACATTTCTGAATCTAGTTGACCTTTTCAGCTGGGAAGCCAAATAATTTCCATTCCATGCTCTTTAATTCTGGAGGAATTTCTAATTTGTTGCCAGAGATAAAAACTCACTGCAAACAGAGGAAAAAATAGTTTGAAATAGTCCAGCGTTCCATTTATAGAAAGAATATTAAAATTTTAGATCTGAGAGAACCCTCAGAGACCGTTTTCTTCAATCCTCTTATTTTACTGACAATAAAACTGAGGACCAGACAAGAATCAAAGACTTGCCCAAGGTCACAGAGGGGCTTAGGATCCAGGACTGGACCCATAGCTCCTGCTTCTTACTCCAAAAGGGCTTATCAATTTACCCACTGGGATTCTCATTCTCTCTCTCTCTCTCTCTCTCTCTCTCTCTCTCTCTCTCTCTCTCTCTGACTCTCTCTGTGTCTCTCTTTTCCTTTCTTTCCTTCCTTCCTTCCTTCTTCCCTCCTTCCTTCCTTCCTTTCTCCTCCTCCTTCCTCTCTCTCCCCCCACCTCTGTATCTCATGTTCATGTTACTGAAGTAACCATCCCTTGCTGACCTCCACCATCAGACTTACTTGAGGGAAACTTGCATGGGCAAACACCTACCCTCTTGCCTTTCTTAATTTCTTTTGGAAATTGTCTATTCTCTCACCTTATTAATGTTAAAACAAAACGGGCTCTTTTATTGCCACAGGCAGAAGGGAAGTTAAATTCTTGATGGAGACAAGTGTCTTCCCTTGTGAGAGCAAGTAAATTAGTTCTGAGGTCCTCTCACTCACCACAACTGTAATGAGAGAGACACCAGCCCTTCTTCATTAATGAGATGCCAGTCACAAAGGGAGAAGTCGCACGGAGCCTTTGTGGAGGGGGTGGGGGAGTGCTGATTGGCACTGTAGAGAGAAGGTAGGAAGCAGAAAATAAAAGCCTCCAGAGGTTGGGAAGCACCTGGATGATCTCGGATGGGAAGGGCAGGTCTGAGGAGAGCTCACTGTGTGCACGAATGGGCAAACAAAACTGAAAATGTCTTTGAAAGCAGCTAGAGGATTGGGGAGCTACCCTCTAGCTGTTTTCCCAGCCACCTCCAAAGGCAGGCTTGTGTTCGTCCCGAGTCCCGAGTCCCACACGGGACCCCATCTGATCGGTTGACAGTTGGGGTTGACTAACCGTGCAGTTTCTTTAGGAAGGCTGGCAGGGATGAAACTTGTCTCCGCCCTGCCTTTGATCTTGTCTAGAGTTTAACCTGCCAAGTGTAACCTCTCAAACTTAGGGAACTTTCAATAGAAAGTTAAAGAGGATCTTGCAACTGGGAAAGCCTTGTTACTTGAAATAGATTTCCTCATAGGAGGCACTGGTCTTAAGAGTCAATCCAAGGACCATGTGGCTGGGCAGTGGAGAAATCTAAACCATCTTTTGTCCTTCCTTCCAAATGCAACTTATGAGTAAGATGATGCTGGTCCCCTTTTGCTCTCGCCTACACAGTTTGTTACCAAAGAATTAGGGGAAATTATCTGTGTGATTTTCCTAATGTAGTCAGTTTTCAGAATCTACAGCCCATCTTTGTGTCCGTGGCTTGATAAAAATCCGCACATTATTGAAATGAATAAGACTTTCGTTTGAAACCAGATGCCTTCTCCCCAGTTATTGCCGGGTATGTCCTTCCTGCAAGTGTTTATTAATTAATTAATTATTTTTACGAAAATGGGTCCACGTGAAGGTTAAGAGACTTTCAGCACTCAAAACAACTTGATAAAATATCTGAGCACACAATCAAGCATGCTTATGTCCTTCAAGAATCAGGTAGCGGAAGTTCTAATTGGCAAAGCAGCATCTTGAATGTCATTTTCTAAATCCATTAGACCATGTCTAACAGGGAAAGAGCAGAAGCAGTCATAGGTTACAAAATATCCACAGGGTCCCTCCCAGAGATGTGATTTCAGGGTAGCAGTTAGATGATATTAAACTTGTATCTGTA
Source organism: Rattus norvegicus (assembly GCF_021556685.1). NCBI lineage: Eukaryota > Metazoa > Chordata > Mammalia > Rodentia > Muridae > Rattus > Rattus norvegicus. The sequence goes on from NC_141541.1 coordinate 77,496,274, forward strand.
ACACAGTGCAGTTGCAAAACCACAATTGCTCCAAATCTAATTCCTGTGAATGTATGTACACGCATTTATTATAGTGGTAGCCGGTAGTGTGTAAGGAACCTGAATGCTATATCACTAAGTATAGTGTGTGTGTGTGTATGTGTGTGTGTGTGTGTGTGTGTGTGTGAGAGAGAGAGAGAGAGAGAGAGAGAGAGAGAGAGAGACACGGGGGAAGGAGAGGGAGGGAGGGAGGAAGGGGAAGGAATGAGGGGAGGGAGGAAGAGGGGAGGGAGGAAGGGAGGGAGGGGAGAGAGAGAGAGAGAGAGAGACGGGGAAGGAGAGGGAAGGAGGAAGGGGAAGGGATGAGAGGAGGGAGGAAGAGGGGAGGGAGGAAGGGAGGGAGGGGAGAGAGAGAGAGAGAGAGAGAGAGAGAGAGAGAGAGAGAGAGAGAGAGAGAGAGAACACCCATGCAGAGGCCAAAAGACAATCACATCTTGGGTATCATTCCTTAAGTGTTATGCACTTGTTTGTGGTTTTGAGGCAGGGTATCACAAGTCTGTCACTTGCCAATTAGGCTAGGGTGACTCCCTAGAAAGCATCAGGGATCTTGCCTGTCTCCATCTCCTCAGCACTGCAATAGCAGCGTATGCCACCACACCCAGAGTTTTGTCTCCTTTTGTTTTGTTAAAGTTAAAGTCTAGAGGATGGAACTGAATTCCTCAATTTATCTACAGCTCTGTCTCCCAGCTCACAGTGAACCTTCTTAATCACACTCAGCCACAGGTACAGTGAAGGATCCCATTCTGTCTACATTTTCAGTGATGTTTATACTTAGGTCAGACAATATGGGAGCCTCCCAGCACATCAGTCTTCAGGTGTCTATGGTAGCACCATCTCTATGCTTAGATGATTTTGGTCTCCCAACATACAGACTTAAACTTAGAAAATACTGAGTGTTTTAATGGAAATCCAGGTCAGAGCTAAGTATCTTGATCCACCTGCCTGGCATCCCCTCATTTAGGGAAGACCTGCTTTGGAAAACATGGATGGGGCTCAAAAAAGAAATCCCATTCTTCACTGAAAGCCAAAAGAAAAATCAGCAGAGGAAAAAAAAGCTTCGGGCAGCCACCAGCTTAAGTCTGGTTGATTGGTTGGTTGGTTGATTGGTCAATTGGTTGATTGGTTGGTTGATTGGTTGATTGGTTGGTTGGTTGATTGGTTGATTGGTTGGTTGGTTGATTGGTTGATTGGTTGATTGGTTGGTATTGTTGCTAATGAATTTTTTTTTGCTTTGTGTTGTTTTTGTTTCTATTAGAAATTGGTGTGTCAAATTGTATTTGCCAAAACTTTATTTATTTATTTACTTACTTACTTACTTATTATCCCCTTTAATATGTCCTAGACACCAGAGTTTCTTACAAATGCTGTAGATTAATTTGTCTTCTCAAAGAGCCAAAGAAACAATTAGACTGATACTCCCCCCCCCCACCTATGTGCCTGTGTGTGTGTGTGTGTGTGTGCGCGCGTGCGTGCACACACACACACACATACACACACACACATACACACACACACATACACACATACACACACACATACACACATACACACACACACATACACACACACACATACACACACACATACACACACACATACACACACACACATACACACACACACACACACACACACACACACAATGCATGTATTGCTCTGGACAAAGCCCTGGCCTTCTGAGGGCTAGGGAAATTCTTTCCAATACTTCAGCCCTGCTTCCTTTTTCTTCATCACTAACTCCCATGATCTGCAAGAGAGGAGATAGCCAAATTAGGCTAGAGTCCCCCTAAATACCATGGAACTCCCTCTCTTACTCTCAGAAACATGTGGAATACACAAATCATACAAGTTACAACCTGGTCCATGGTCTTTCTAAAGATTATTTTGTCAGCTTTGTCAGGCTAGACTTTCCAGATAGTAATGTGAATGTTCTGGTGTATCTAAACTGGCAGGGAGGAAACGGAAGAGTTACAGAAAGGGCTCCAGAGAAGACAGAATTGTAGTCAAAACCACTGGAATGAATATATATACATATGTGTGTGTGTGTGTGTGTGTGTGTGCTGATAAGAGTATCATTTCTACACAGAATAGAAGCAATATTGGGGGCTGAAAACAACAGCATTAAAAAGGCCTGGGGTGCAAGATGATTACTTTTCAATGTTATGAAACAGGGTTGTCTACAACTTTCTCAACCAGGACTCATAATAACAAGCTCTTCCACGCACTCACCACCAACTAATTGATGTTTGTGTTGCTGACCCTAAGGCAGGACAGAATCCTACAGTGCCTCCTGAATCATCAAAGGGTGACTCACTACGTTCTGGGTGGTTTTCTTGTTGAGAGTATTTTATTGTATACTAATCCCTTGAAAATTGCTAACGCACCTGTGATTGGTGCCAGAGGTTTGGAATTAAGCATGCACAGCCATGGCGCTGGGGCTGAGGCTCAGTTGGTAGAGTGCTTGCCTAGCAAGTCCAAAGCCCTGGTTCCATTCCTAGCACTGCGTAAGAACAATTGGGGTGGTATAGGTCTATAATCTGAATGCTTGGGAGGTGGATGTAGAAGGATCACAAGTTCAAAGTCAGCCTAGGATACTTAAGACCCTTTCTCTCTTTATAATACATATGATACACTAATGTATTATGTAAATATAAAATAATGTATCATACACATATGTATACATACATGCAAAGTAAATGGGGGGGGGGGTCTTTGGTGAATACACAAGTTTCCATCCCATATCCTCCATTCTCTATCCCAAAAGACTTCCATTGCTGCCCATGAAATCTACAGATGTTGGTCTCTGGGGAGGTTTTTCCCAGCTCCCCTCTCTCTCCTCCCTCTCCTGCTCTTCTCCGTGCTGATTGGAGCCTCACACACTAATTACAATGTCAAAACTGAAACCACGTCCGTTGCCTGATGGAGAAGAGTCACAGAAAACTTGGAGCAGCCCACAGTGACATAGAACATATGACCATTCTGAAGTTTGACTACATTTCAATCTGCAAACTCGGCAGCTTCAAGGGACTAACCCCAGTGGGTATAAATACCAGGTCCCTATGTGTATACGTGGATCCAGTGACCCAGAATGCTTGATTAATTGTAATACCAATCACAGCCCTGACTCCAGAATCTGTAGCCCCCTGGCTTGTCAGCAAATGGCTTCTCTCTCTCTCTCTCTCTCTCTCTCTCTCTCTCTCTCTCTCTCTCTCTCTCTCTCTGCTGTCCTGTAGCTCTTACTGGGGACAGAACCCTTGCCTTTTCACAGCATTACTATGTATCAGGTGAAAATGGCCTTCTCGTTTCTCGGTGTGCTCTGTTTATATTTTAATACTGTTTACAGATGGAATATTCCATAAATATTCATGCAGTGTCTGTACAAAGGCAAGTCTTCGAAGAGCTCTTTATTAACAAGCTCCCTTATGGAAGGGAAAGGGCGGTAAGGGGGCTTTAATCCACCCTCCCAAACTTCTCGAACAAGGACCGAACCACTCTCTTTACATGGAAACTCAGGGTGACCTGGGATTTGCCAGAGAAATTCACAACCCAAAGTATCAGCTAATGAATTATTCCAAGTCAATTAACAGACCAAGGAAATCCTGTCTTAGTCCCACACCAAGGCTCCTTTCATGAACAAACACTCATAATGCGGGCAATGATCAGCTGGGTACCAGACGATGCTTAGCCCACATTGAACTCCCCCTCATTAGAAGAAGAAAAAAAGGATTAAATCTCAGAGAGCTTGTAATGAAGCAAATAGAAACCATGTTTTTAAAAGATTAAACTTTCAAATTTGGGTTTCAAATTTGAAACTATAAAACCCATATACACATTTAAACATGTTTGACTACTTAGTCATTGGTTCAAAGGGATGGTTGGGTTAGCAGAGGGTCTTGTTGCACAAAAACGAAGACCTGAGTTCGATCCCCAGAACCCATGTAGAAAAAGCCAAGCCTGGTGCTATGTACAGTGCTGGGGAAGTGGAGACAGGGGGAATCTCTGGAGTTTGCTTTTTAACCAGCCCTGCTGCTGTAGGTTCTGCAAAGGTTCTTTGTCTCAAAAAGAAGGAGATAATGACTGAGGAAAGACACTGAAGGGTTAGCTCTCGCTTCCATAGGCGAGTGCGCACACACACACACACACACACATACACGGCTATGCATTCATGTGAACACAAACATACAGGTGCACAAACGTAGACTAATCTCTCAGTGGGGTAAATGTATTTACTATCAAACCTAATGACTGGAGTTCAATGCCCAGGACCCACCTGATGGAAGTCCTGGCAGTACCCAGGCGTTGTTCTCTAACTCCCACAACCAGGTCTTGGCACACGTGTGTCAATACAGGCACCCATGCGCGCGCGCACACACACACACACATACAAAGAAATAAAAATTTTAAATTCTGAGTTATAGCATGATGGGCATATCCAAGGTAGCATTAAGTAAATTAAATATAACAAATTATTGTCCTTGAAATAATTATTTCCTTGAGCGAGGAAACAGGACAGCAAACAGTAATTTCCCTAGATCTTCGCTTCAGATACAGTGAGCTCTTTCCTCTCAGCAGATCGCCTCAACTAGCCCTAGATTTGGGGCAGGAGGAAGACAAAAGAGCGTGGTTGGCAGGCGCTGTGGTCCATGGGGCATTGTTTGGCAGGCGCTTCACTGAGGTCTACCCAGGAGTGGTTAATCAGAGAGCAAGACGATGTCAGATTACATTAGAAGCAGATTTCTTTGTGTATATGGGTAAATCCGAGCACGCCAGTGTTCCGGGTCTGGAGCTGCAATTTCGAGCAAACTGTGATCCTGAGGACCGAAGGCTGGTGGGTCCTCCTTCCGGTCGCCTGGCTTCTTCATGAGAACCTCAACTGCTACAGACTCAAGGTTACTCCTCCCTTCCTGTTTGGTGATAGAACCCTCACTAGAAGTGGCCCCTGTTCACCGTACTCTGAGTTCCAGCTGAGGGGTCTGCAGTGAGAATTCATGGAATCTCAGGGAAAGCTTAGTGGCATCTCTTAACCCTTGAAATGTATTGTGCATGCGTGTGTGCGTGCTTGTGATGTGATTTTGGACTTCCCACAGAGTTCCTTCTGGCCCCCGTAGGGCTGGATTTCATGGGTCCTCTCACACCTTCCTGGGGGAAATATTTCTTAACAGAGTGAGGTTTTGTTACATGAAGTTGTAATAACACTTGGTTGCTGAACTACCAAGGGGACATTGATTGGTTCTTTTCCAAAGTCCTGATGAAAGTTTATGTAGCCTTTGTTTGTGGGAGGATACAGTCCAACTAAATGTTTAGCGAGGAGAAATGCCACTGGATTATGACGTAAGGACCAGTTTCCTCCTCAGCTCTGCTATGAACTTGCAATGAGTGTCAAGTCTCTTAACCACTCTGAATTTCAGTTTCTCTGTCAAATGATCGCTGTCTAGTCTGTCCTATCAGCCTTTCAAGGGTCTTGATGAAGAATAGAGAAACTGGGGTGGGGTGGTAAAAAAAGCTCATTAATCTATTTGTATTACCAGCTATAATTTTCTTACGCTTAATTAGCAGAGAGCTGATGCAGGTGACTTGTGAATGACTGTGTTGAAATTCTGAGACCTATGCCTGTCCAACCTGTGACCCACTCTCTGCATGTAACCCAGGATAGCTCTCAACACAGCCTCACACAAAATTATAGACTTAATTCAAACATGATTTCTTTTTAGTTTTTTTCCCTGTAACTCCATCACATGGTTCTTCAAGTGTAAACTGTGTAAACAACCATTTTACGTTATAGTATCATAAAGGTTGGACACGCCAGTGGACCAATCAGAAAGCATCATTTTAAATGTACCAACCAATGGCAGGGAGAAAAAGAGAAAAACAGATCAGCTGGACTCACTCATAACCACTCTGAAAATGAGCAAAAGTCTTTGAGGGAGTCATGGCCAATCCTTTGCACTCTCTGCTGCCATAGAGATGAAAGGGAAAACGCCTCCCCTCCCCCTAATTGTTCTTGAAAACAGAGGAGTCTAAAGGCCTGAAACGAGTTGAGATGAATGAACAAGATGTCCTCAGATGACACCCGAGGTGTAAATAAATCACTGGGGCTGATGGCATCCGCCCAGTAGTTCCCAGGAACTGGAGGGTGAAATTGTGAAGCTGTTGACCAAAACACAGAATTGTGTCACAAACGGGTTACTGTGCTCACAGCCTGGCGAATGGCCACTGCAATGCTGAAAGAAGAGAGGCACCAAATAGGTGAGTCTTGCTTTTGTACCTGGCAGGCATGGGGAGACTGTCAGAGAGGCTCGTGTCTCTGAATGCATAGCCTTTCGTCACACAGAGCATTCATTGAGCAGCCACTGTGTCCTAGGACTACGTTAGACGGCAGAGGCGAGCAAGTGGAAGCATCCGGGAGGTGATTTGAAAAAGATGTCAGAAGACCCCAGTGCTGCGGATACATTTGGGAAGTCACTGGTGCGTGGTTCAGAGGAACAAAGTGCGGCCTGTGGAGTGACATCTCTAGCAACTTAACAGACCCTGCCTGAAGTGCCGTGCACATAAGGACTAGGTTCCCTTGAAAAGAGTGCTCGGGTGGCAAGAGATGTCTATCTAAGTGACACTAGATGCTCCTCCCTGTTAGCCATCTCCATAGAAATGGCACTGGGCTTCCAAGAGGAGCAGCGATGATAACTTGGGGGGACAGGAGAGAAAAGGAGAAGAGGCGGAAAGGCTCAGGGCAAACATTTAAGCTTTCATGCACAGGACACTCTCAGAGTGTCAGGCTCCATTTTATACCCTGGAGTCACCTCAGGAAACAGGCGATGCTCTCTCCTTTGGAGCACCAAGTTAGCAGGTGATAAACGTGTCACAGGAAGGGAATGTGATGGAGAGGGGTTGAACGGGACCTTCAGCAGGTTCGGTCAATGCTTGGAGGAGCTGGAATGGGAGCGACAGGACTCAGACAGCTATGCAGCTCCCTAGGCAGAAGAAGGTAGTACAAAGTCTCAACAGAAGAGAAAATAGCTAAAAACCTCATCTTTTCCAGAAAGGTCACTGTGTAAAATAACAGCTTAGGCAAAAGATGGGGTTAGGCTAGAGGGATGGTTCCGTCAGGATGTAAGTGTTTGCTTTTCAAGTATGAGGGCCTGAGTTCAAGTCCCAGAGCCAGTATTAAAATACCTGGCACGACAGTGCTCCTTTAGAATCCCAGCACTGGGCACAGTGGGTGAATACCTGAGACTCTGGTGCCAGCCAGCCAGAGTCTTAGTGAATTCCAGGCCAAGGAGAGACACTGCTTTAAAACGCAAGGTGGACATCTCCTTAGAAATAGCAGGCAAGGCTGAGCTCTGGCCTCTTACAGGGGTACGCCCACACGCAGCTAAGATGAAGATTTCTTCACAGTATTTAGGACTGTCTAGTCAGCTATGCAGAACTAGGAGCCCTGAGGAGGTTTAAGGACTCAGAAAAGGACACATGAGGAAGGGAAAGATTGAAGATGCAGAGGACAGAAAGGGCAGTTGATGGGGCTGACAGGTACCTCTGTCTTCAAGAAGAGCATAAAGCCAAAATGAAGGCAGAGACAGAAACTTAGAGCCTCCGGCAGGCTCCCTCAACCATTTTTTAAATCTATGAGCTCATCTATATCAATTTTTATGGAAATTTTTAATCATCTGATCATTTTGCATTTACAAGGAAAATGAAGTAATTTAATGTAAATATAGGCCATTTAAGATAAGTATATATTAAAAGTTTCATTGCAAAATTAATTGAATACAATATTTACTAATATTCATGGATTATAATAATAAAATTTGAATGCATTCCATCTAACAACGATGCACATGGTTTGATTTACTTTAATTATGTAAGTAATGACAATTTATTAAACACTTTTAAATGACATCCAACAGCATGCTTAGCTTGGAGACCAAACAAATATTAAGCTTTGAGCCAGTATTTAATTCTCCATTGTTAACAAAACCAGATCAATCTGCTTTCAGAACTGGGCAAGAAAACCTGGTGTTTCGGGTAAAATAAAAAATGTGACCTTTTTTCTCACTTAATTTTATTTCTGATCAGCGAAATATAAGAACATCTGACCACTACTGGTAAATGCTTCTGTAAAAATCTGTAGAGGCCAAATTACATATGAGTCACACTATACTTTCTCATATTAATATTCGTATAACAAAGATTACAATGGGGGATGTGAGAGGTAGGGAGAATTCTGAGACGTGGTGATGAAAATCTTCAACCAACTGACTGGAAAGATAGCCCAGTAGATAAAGAGGAGCAGAACTCAGATCCCCAGCCCTCATGTAAAGCCGTCTGTACTCACAGCACTCAGGCAGTGAGACTCAGGCTAGCTAACCTGGCCTCCATAACAGTGAGGCAGAGACCTGTCTCCAAAACCATGGACGGTCAGGACTGACACCAGGATGTCCTCTGACTTCTCTGTGTGTTCCATGGCACAGGCGTGCCCACATCTACACACACACACACACACACACACACACACACACGCACACACATTTCTTGAGTTTTAAAATACAGTTGTCCCTCTGTAAACTGAAGTTTTGCACCTACAGATTCAACCAACCACGGACTGAAAATATTTGGTCAAATATTGCGTGTGTCCTGAACACCTCCCAACCTTTGCTTCTTATATTCATTGCTTATACAATATAGCCTAGCATCTACTTAGGCATTTACATGTAGTGCACATTAGCAGTAGTCTAGAGTGTCTTCTACAAGAGGCTTAGACATCCTTAGGGTCCTGGAGCCCCTCCTCACTAATCCCAAGATGCACTGCCATCTATAGAGTTACTGTCATTTCAGAAATCTGCTATTTGCCTTGGCCAAGAAACAACTGTCAAAGGGAAATCAGCCAGCTTTATCAGTGAAATGGCTGACAAACAATAAAACTTTTAGGTGATGCGATGGTTCAACTCTAGCCGTGGGTGGTAGCATTTTCCATATCTCTTCTTATAATGGAGAATAACTGACCAGAGAATGAATTCTAGTCTCATCATTCATGAACATGAATGGGCACAGAGTTATATAATGGCTCTGGGCTTAGTTTCCCCATCTGTAAAATAGGTTGACATCTCTGCTCTCACTGTAGATATGAGGCTCAACTTTTTTAAGCGTGTGTGGAGGGAGCAGAGGGCAAGCTCAAGTGTCATGCTCAGCTGCGCCGGACCCCACCTTTGAGATGGCTCCTTTCATTTCCCTAGAGCTCACCAAGTAGGCTAGACTAGCTGAACGATAAGTGCCTAGGATTTCCCAACACTAGACTTATAGAGCAGGCAGCACCACACGAAGCTTCTTATTTGGGTACTGGGGACCTGAGCTCAGGTCGTCATAGTTGCACAGCAAGCACTTTACCCACAGAGCACTCTTCCCGTCCCTGGTTGTGAGACTTAATAGCAATAACAGATGAAAGGTGGTGGGGTCAGGGCTTATTCCTAGCTCTCCCTGCAAGGCAAGGTAACTATTTTCATTTTTACCCCCAGCTGGGACCTGAGCACTTGTGGGGAGACCCTCTCATCTCATAAACTCAGCTCTCACAGATTTGTGTTCAGTAAGTATTTATAGACTAGATGGATAAACGAGGCAAAAGGATAGTTAAAAACCAATTGTTTAAGAGAAACAAAAGGGAAAATTAATATCTAACTTTCTGGAAAAGAAAGCCCAGACCCAGAGGACTAAAATGGCTAGGGAAGGTATCAGACAAGAGCTAGGACCAGGACTGACACAGTTCTCTTCCCCCCCCCAAATCCCCACATCACCACCACACTCCTCGGTAAACCTTGGGCCTTGGCAGTCTCCTGGATCACATTTTTCTGAGCTGCTGTCACATAGTTTAGAAAACCGGAAACAATATTTGCCTCTGCTTTTATGGCCATGGCTTCTAGAGTAAAAAAGCCAAGGCAACCTTTAAATCTTTCATTTTTATAAGGGGCCATAAAGAAAAAAAAATCATAAATCCAGATCTCAAAACACCTTAGACCACCCTCAGTCAGCTGGACATAGCTTCAGAAAAGAGGGGAAGTTTCACGAAGTTTCTTTCTCTAGATGAAGGAAGTGTGTTTGCCCGGTTGGTGGTGACTCACCGTGCCTCCTGCACCCGGGCCTGGAGACAGAACCTTCCTTATTTATTGTGCTCTTCTTTCGTTTACAAGGTCAGACTGGATGTTTTGGTTGTTTTCCCAGCATCGCTCTACTGACCGACTTCACTCTAATCCCCTGATGTCACTTAAATCAACTGGAGGCGGTGGGGCGGGGACCCATCAGAGAGCACCAGTGACTGCCTCCTGCAGACGTTGTTCTGGGAGGCAAATTAATTTGACGCTGTTATGGCTGTTATGTAAGTGTGATCGTCCCCTCTAATCACATCACAGGACTGAGAGCTGCCAGAAATAACAGAAGGGAACATTCGAGATATCAAAGGGGAGCCACTAAAATAGATTGTTTATTTAGGTACCGAATGGAAACGCTATTATTGGGAGATGCAAAACAAACCTCCTCTCACACATCCCTGCTTCACATACTGTGCCGCCAAGAGATATGAAATCAGTGCTTCCGATGGAGTAGGAAGTGAGGGGAACTGGGGGTGTCATCGTAGCGGTGGCTTTGTGGGTGTCTGCAATTTCCTTCTGCACCTGCCTCTTCTATGAAGCTTCTCTCTTGGTCTAAAGTTCTTTCTTTATATCCACCTCACTCCTGGTCTGACTCTCCTTACATTATCCCACTATCACCCCACTTCCTCCTTGTTCTTCCTCAAGTCCAGTTGAAATGCTACTCATCAGCTATAAGTCCAGGAGAAGTTCAAAATGTATGGCCTCCCCAGCTTCTAATGCATGCTGCATATCTGTTTCTCTTCCCCAAATTTTTCTCCTGTTCCCTTTTGGACATGAGTCCAAATAAGGAGATACACGGATCTGATCTTACGTTGGAGTGAGTGTCTCATCATTGTCAACAATGTGTTGTGTGTTGGGGTGTGGGGGAGGGAATTGGAGGGGTGTAGGGGTTACAATGTGTGTGTGTGTGTGTGTGTGTGTGTGTGTGTTTTCAGGGTGTGTTTATGTGTAGGTGGTGCATGCATGCAGAGGTCAGAGGTCAACATTGGATATCTTGATTGTTTCCCCAAGAAATAGTCCTTTTTTTGGACCTGGAACTCATTGATTCAGCTGGGTTGTCTAGCCAGTGAACCCCAGGAGTCTTCATAATTTTGGCACTCCAGCAGTGGAGACTGTAGCCCATTGCCATGGTGCCTGGCTTTTGTGTGGGTCCTGGACATCAGAACTCAGGTCTTTACACTTGCAGAACAAGCTCTTCTACCCACTGGCCAATTCCTGCAGCCCTGAAAACCACTATGGAAGTAAGCTGAACCATTTGAACCATAGGCAGGCTTCAGGGAGTTTCCATGGGCAGGACAGGCTCTCTTCCAAGGATCTGTGATGCTCCCGTTGTCTCTTCTCTGTGCTGACCACCGCCTGCCTGGAAATGTTTGGGGTTGAACCTCCGCAGAGGAATGGGTGATTCTCTTGGGTGGAAACGAGGGCCACGCCCATTGAGAGGAGATAGGAGATGAGTCTTTCTTTGCTTGTCACCCTTGGCTCGCTTTGTTCATGGGCTTAGATGGCTTTGCCTGTAGGACTTAGATTACAAAGGTATTATCCATGCAACCTATATTGTCAGAGTCTATCTTTACCATTCCTGAGTGAGATACAAGATCTTTTTCAAATAAAATGAGAACAGTGATTATTTTCTGAATGCCAATTCAGGCTAGAGTGACTAACACTCTTTCACCTCTCACCTTCTGGTATACATAGAATCGTTTCCCCAAGTGGCTGCTCCCCCTCAACGGGATGTGAACCTAGCTCTGGCTGCTAGATCCTAATGGGACTGAGTAATTCTGTGCAATCAGGTCAAAAACTATGTTTGTAAGAATACATTGAAATTATGTAGAATTTTTTTCTAATGAAAAGTAACTGGATAAATATTTTCTATGCACCTCTTCTCAACATGATCTTTTCAAGCTGAGGGTTTTAGCTAGCTTGTTGACACCCATTACAATGGAACTACTGGTTGAAAGACCAGCATCAGTGTGTGTGTGTGTGTGTGTGTGTGTGTGTGTGTGTGTGCGCGCGCGCGCTACCTTTCTCTGGGGCAGCCATGGCCTGGGATGCTGGCTTTGGAGTCGGACTGTGTCAGTCTTTAGCTGTGTGACAAACTACTTAAACTTCTTTTAACTGTAAGTCTGTCGTCTACAAGTGGGCTTGACAATATATCTATCTGTAGGCATATTGTAGAGACACTTTGAATTAAGGAACATAAACTATTTAGCAAATAGAAAGAGCTTGATTAGTGTTACATAGTATGTGTGTGTACGTATGTATGTATGTGTGTGTGTGTTTGTTATTATTTAAATCTTTACATACTTAGAATCACAGAGCAGAGTTTCACTATCCTATTGCCCCAGCGCAGGAGAATGTCCAAGTGTACAAATAGGTATGCTGCACGTTTATCTGGAAAATTCCAGTCTGTACCTACTATATCCCGCAAACTTCATCCATTAGGGCAAAGGTTACATAAATTGGTTACTGACTCTAATTTTCCTCTCTTAACTAGTACAAAAATAGCCTTTACATTAGCCTCTGAAAATAGCTAAGAGTTCAATATTTGAATATATGTCTTAACGCCTCACCATCACAGAATATTAGTTAGGAAAAAAGCAAAAAAGGCAGCGTCCACAGAAATCTCATTAGTTCACATTTCCTCAGTGCTTATGGCAATTTGTAGCAATCCGAACTTGTCCAGGCTGCATTAACTTTTATGTCCGTGTTTTATAGATATAATTTACTAGAAGAATTAATGGTGCAAACGAGATTGTAGGGAACACACTCAATGTTTTAATGACAGCAAATATTTTCATAACAGAAACGGTCTATGTGAAAATAAAGGTTATAATTCACTTAGGGTTGTGGTTCAGTGAGGAAAGATCTTAGGAGATGGCTCCTGAAACTGTATCCAGTAAAAAAGAGTGGTGGGTAGAAAGGTTCAATGTTATGTGAACCCTACCTTTCTTCAGAACTACACCCCACGACTTCTAAGTCAGGGTCGCTTAGAGTGACCCATAGGAATGTGTATTTTCACAAGTTCTTCAGGTAATTCTTACGCTTACTAAAGTTTAGTGATAGTTTCCGTTTCTCCAGTCCTAGGAATCCAGCCTGGATTCTACATGCTAGACAAGTATTCTACTACTGACCTTCACCCCCAGCTCCTATAGCTTAAGAATAGTCACTAACCAGGGTATGGTAATGCATACTTGTAATCCCAGCACTCAGGAGGCTGAGGCAAGAAGACCATGAGTTCAAGACCAGCCTGAGTACCTAGAGAGTACCAAGACTGCCAGGGCTACATAATATGATCAAATCTTAAAAACAAAACAAACCAAAATCAAAAAAAGAGTCAAAAGGAAAAACAGAAGTATTAACCACTGCTTAGAGCTTGATTAAAGTGACTCAGGAATGTTTCAGCAGATAATCAGAATTCCCCTGTGATGACATCTTCAAGTGGCCTCTCCCGTAAAACTAGTCCCCTTTTTAATCCTCCCTACCCTCCCTGCTGAACCTGCTCCTGCCTTAACAACTGTTTCCTGGATTGCAACCCCTCAACACTCAGAAATCTTTACAGCCCAAGGTCCTGTCCTGATGGAGACACTGGGACTAAATGATGAGCCGAGTAAGAAGGTAAACTGAGGCTCTCAGAGCTGTGAATATAGAACTATTAAACCTGGCCACTTCTCTGGAAAAAGTTGGTCTAAGGGTCAGGCCAAGAGCCCCATTATGGTATCTGAGTTTTCTTTCCATTGCTGTGAATTTAGGAGTAAAGAGGTTTATTTCAGTGTACAGTCTCAGTCTGTCATTGTAGAGAAGTCAAGGCAGAAAGTTCAAACAACCAATCACGTCACATCCATGATCAAAAGCAGAGAGTAATAAATGGCATGCATGCCCACATGCTTGTGCTCAACTGAATTCCCCCATTCACATACAGTGCAGAAACCCCTGCCTAGGGAATAGTGCCATCCATAGTGGCCTAGGTCTTCCTACATAAGTAATTTAAGAAGACAGTCTCTCACAGACATGCCATAGGCCACCCTAATATAGACGATCCCTCATTAAGACTGTCTTCCCATGTTTTGTCAAGTTGACAATTAAAGCTTAGCATCTCACATAGTAATCAAGTCTCAGGTCTTTGGGCTCATTCTTTACAACTGAGATTAATAACTTAAATACCCTTATGTCTTCACAGTCTTTAGGTTGAGCATCCCTTATGTGAAATACTTAGGACTGCAAGTGTTTCAGCCTTCAGAGTTTTCATGTATGGGGACAGCTATACGAATGTCACCAGTTGAGTAGCTCTAATATGAAAAAACTCCAAACTCTGAAACACAGCAAAATCTAGAATCTTTTGAATGTCCCATCAGTGGTCAGACATTTTTAGATTTTCAAACCTTTCAGATGTGGAGATGTCTGATTAGAGGTGCTCAAGATCAGCTAACCATATCTGTATTTAGGGAATTTTCTCATCCATTTTTACATGCTCTCTACATGTATGCGCACCCCCATTTCAGCCCACCCCTTGTATGTACACATGTTAAGCCAATCTCTTCCTCAAAAGTAGCTTCTCCGCTCTTACTTCATAATGGCAAGGCCTATGCAGTGAGCGGAAAGCTGACCCAGAAGTTCGCTGATGCTGCTGGCTTCCAGAGATTAAGACCAGAGGTGAGCAAGCTTGCTTGTAACAAATGCACAGACTCTTGGCTATTTGCAACGTTTTAAACTTTAACAAGTGGGCAATGCAATATAAATGACGCTTTAAAATTTTATGCATTGGGTGGGAATCTATATTAATTATAAAACAAAAGGCCAAGTCCTAGAAACAAAGAAGATGATTTTTTTGTTGTTGTTGTTGTTGTCATTCCTGGGTTGCTTTCCTAAGAATCAGCTCCCTAAAGGGGAGGCGTGGGACAGTAAAGCCTCTGCTTGATTGGAGGCTTCCTGGGAGCTGGGACAGTTCTTCCTGGAGCTTGCCAGGACTGATGCACGGATTCTATTCTGTGGCTCTTACCTGTGTGTCTGAGACAACCTCTCCCTGTACAGTCGTTCCCTCAGCTCAAAAGCCAAGTGAAGCCTCACCAGTTCCAAAGATGTCAGGTTAACGAGGCAACCCAAACCACAGGGAGTTTATAAAGTGTCTCTGGTGGGTGACTGCTACTTCTTCGGCATTTTCTCCATATAGTAAGAATGTCTGTAGCAACTGAAGTGTAGCTTAGCCATAGAATTCTTAACACACCCAAGGCCCTAGATTACACCCATAGCTACATATGCATGTGTGCACGCATGTGTGCACACACGCACGTGAGTGGACTCTTGCACACATTTCTCTACCTATTAGATCAAAGTGAGGCGAACAAAATTTAAAGAGGTATACACAGTAGTAAGATGGCTCAATGGATAAACGTGCCCACTGCCAAGCCTGATGACCTGAGTACTCTATATAGAAACCAGATGCTAGTCGGCAGACAAGGTTCCTGCAAAGTTGTCCTCTGACCTCCACTAGTGATGTGACACATATGGGTGGGTACACACACACACACACACACACACACACACACACACACACACACACACACAATCTTTGAAAGTAGTAAACTTGCCCCTTTATCTTGCTCTAATTTCATTTGCTCAAACTTACCCCACAGAGAGAGAGAGAGAGAGAGAGAAACATGCTATTTGTACACGTTATCTCTCTCAGGGACTTTTCTAATACTTCTTTGAAGCTGATAGATCAGGAGTGTTGAGCATTTCATCTTCCAATTAAAACGATCTCCCTCCCCAAGTTGCCTTGAATCCAAGGATTCCAGCTTTTTTTTATTTTTCACTCTCCTTTGAGGTTTTAAGCATTGCTGTTATCTGGAAGATGGGCCATAGTTCGCTCTTTTCTCCTTAACATAAATTACTTTATTGGTTCTTAGGGATAAAAAAAAATTCATTGGTAAGTTTTGGTTTGAACATGAAAATCTAGGGGCTGGGAAGATGGCCCCGTGGGTAAGCAGAACTTGTTCAGAAAGCTTGAGGACCCAAGTTCACATCCCCAGCCTCCACATAAAAAAATAGCCAAGCATGCTGGAGGAGCGAGTAACCCGGGCATTGACAGCCAGAGACAGATGGATTTCAATAACTACCTGACCAGGTAGCCTGGCTCAAACTTAACTTCCTGTTCTGTGAGTGACCCTCTGGAGAGTAGCCAAGGAAGACATCTGGCATCCTACTCTGACTTCTGCACCTACACACTCATATGCATGCAACGCACATTAACATGCAACACACATACATACACATTTAAAGTGTTTTTCATGATTCCTTTTTATGTTTGAGATTATAATATAATGACATCATTTCTCCCTCCCTTCCTTCAAACTCTCATAAAGCTCGCCTTGCTCTCTTTCAAATTCACACCCTCTCTTTTCATTAGTTATTGTTATGGGCATATTTGTGTGTGTGTGTGTGTGTGTGTGTGTGTGTGTGTGTTCCTAAATATAATGTGCCAAGTCTTAAAAATGTTTAAAACACAGAGAGACTCCTTGTCAGCCGGGTTTTAATGGGGAGTCCTTCCTCCTGATGAGGAGAAAAGGATGGAAATCATTGAACAGTCTCTGAGGACCCATGGGAGCCAGTTCACAGTGGGATTCAGGCTGAGGTTTACTATCGTGACTCTGCCAGTTGCTGCTTGCTGCTTCGCACAGGGTGATTCTAATACTTCTCTATGTGATTCCAGCTTGTCCTCAGTACACAGACATCCGGACCCTAAGCTCTTTAACTAAAAAGTGGGCAACATAGAGAATAAATTTGAAATTATCCATCAAAAAAATCTAAACTATTAAAGGAGAGTACTTAGTGTTATTAAACAGCTTGCTATGCAGGCATGATGACCTGGGTTCCGTTCCTGGAACTAGCGGTGTTTGTTTGTTTGATTGTTTTTAAACTAGGGTTGGTGATACATACTTTTACCATCTTAGCGATGGAGAAGCAGAGACAGGGAGGTCTTGGGACTTGCTGGTCAGCCAAGGAGTTTAAGTAGCAAGTTCTAGACTAGTGAGAGACACTTTCTCAAAAAACAAGGCAATAAGGGTCAACACTATGATTGCCTTCTGGCCACCACAGACACTACCCACATATGCACTCCCAGACACAGGAAGAGAAGCATAGACACAAACTAGATAGAGATCTGCTTTATTTTCCAGACCATTGAGACCAAGATCTCTTTAGGATCACATGCCTGCGGTGTTCTACCAGACCTACATATCCAGTTCACCGTTCCTCCTCCGTATCGTCTTTACTGCCAACTCTTGACCTTAGCAAAGACCATGCACAGCAAACCCAGGCCCAGAATCTTTTCCTCAGAGAAGTCACTGGAATCTTCTATCTCCTTAAGTTTCCCTTTCAGGAAGTTTCTATTTTTCTCCCTGGCCGAGCAAGCAGGAGTCTGGATCATCTAATGTGGGTACTTTCAGGTCAGAGCACTTTCTCTCTTGCTCTTTCCAATGTTTAACCATGTTTACACAGGGAACTCTGAAGGCAGCATGGATGGTTCTTAAACACACTCCGCCCAGAGCACAGTCAGAACCTGTGGCCGTGGCTTGGGCAGGGCACACCCTGAGTGCTCTGAGTCTGACAGTCAAGAACTGGGCAGCGAGCTGGAAAACCAAGCTTCCATTCATCTAAGAAAACTCCCACGTGGCCCGCCGCCCCTGACAGCCTATAGTTTTCCAGCTGTGTTTTAACTTAACACCTTCTGAGTCGCTAGCTTCCAAGGGAATGTATTTATACGCTTTTGAATCTGACTTTTGGATTTAAAAAAAATAAATAAATGGAGCCCATGGGACTGTGTTGGACACATACTTATAAATCTGTGAAGGCTTAGCCTACAGAAGCCACAGGAAATACTATGATATTTTGGAAAAGGTCAAGTTTCATAGATTCTGTGAGGCACTCAGCAGGTTGTAATTATTTCTTTTATTTAAAAGCCCTCCAGATATTATATTTTTTCCAGAGGGTCTGCAATTGAGGGTAATCCACATTTTTTTCATACTGTACATTCTTTTTGGCTGAGTGCTGGCAATACACAGGAAATCAAGTGGCTTCGGAGGACCCAGCAGAAGCCAGGGCATGAAGTCACTGGAGCAGAATGGGAAGTCTCCAGGTCTGCAGGTTTTTGACCACCTCTGCCTGGCTTTATTTTCACAAGGAGGGGAAAAAGTGAAGCAGGTGAACGAACACACTGAGGGGCTGTGTTTTTACAGAAACCAGATGTCACCATGTTCGCAGGCGGGGCTCAGCCACTGGAACTCAAGACGTTTAGACTCAGGACAAGACAGATGTGCTGAGGCGGCCAGGAAAGTGGGAAAGAGTTGCCTGTGTCTCCATTCAAGTTCCTGGTGCCCCAGCTTTTGCTGGCCTAGCACAGGGTGAGGGCAGAGCTGCCTATGCCAAGGCCAAAGAAAGCAGCAGGCTCCCTTGTTTCCCAGACTCTGAGCTGTCTCTTAGGAAAAATCTGTGATGACTCTTTGAAGACTCTTGCCTCAGAGGGAGCGAGGAAGGGAGGGAGGGACAGAGAGAAAGGGGGAAGGAGGGAAGGAAGGAGGGAGGGAGGGAGGGAGGGAGGGAGGGGAGAGAGAGAGAGAGAGAGAGAGAGAGAGAGAGAGAGAGAGAGAGAGCAGAAGAACACCAGAATTTAGACTTTTAGTTTCAGAAACTCAAACCAAAAAGAAAGGACCCTATCCTATATCCAGAAGCAAACGTCTGCCCAGCCTGACCTTCTTTTCCTAGGCCAGCACAGGTCCTAGGAGGGACCATGTCTACAGGTATAGAACTCAGAAGACCCTTACAGGTTCTTGAACCTTCCCTTCCCATCACCTCTGTGAGTAAAGAAGATACTGGGTTTGGAAACACCCCTTGGTTACAAATCTCATCACTGCTTCTGGTTCTTTGGAGCTGTCTTGGACTGAGTAGGGTTAATGTTGAGCTAAATAGGAAAGGAGTTAAGCCAGCATGAACGAAGCACTCCTAGGAAGAGTCACAAGATGGCCTTTCACGAAGAGCTGTCCGCTGAAATGCAAGCCAGCTAGTGAAGTCACTCTGAGCACAGGGCGTGGTGGCTGGGCATTGGCCAGACTCTGGGAATGGTGGCCTGCACCCATCTCACCCTCCAGTATTTCCATCGAATCAGCTCTGGGTGACGTGAGGTGGGGAAGTTGTCCTGTTCCCAGTAGGTTTCCTGGGACTGAATTTATTTCTCCTCTGGCTCCCAACTCGGAGAACATAGCAGGAAGAACAGAGGAGAGACAGTGTTAGCCTCAGGCAGGATAGCCTGGAGGCCTCCGAGCTACCAGTTAGGAACAGTGGCCATGAGCTCCACAAGCAGTGTGAACCATGGCAAGTCATGGCGCCGGTGGGTGGCTCTGTATGGTTCCTCAGCCTCTTGGAGGTCTTGTGGTTCAGGCAGGTGCCATCATAGTTGTCTCCAGTTTACTTGTGAGCACCCTGGCTTGAGGGAAATTAACAGGCACACCGCAGGTAAGAGGGAGAGTGGAGACTCAAATTCAATGATTTCACTTCCTGATTCAGAGCCGTTGGATCTATCAGACAATAACTTCCTGAGCCTAATTAAAGGAGCTATGCAGATATGGGTCCCGAATCTCCAGAAACAGCCAGCCCACAGCAACCCCAGAAGTGCTGGGCACGTCACCTGTATCAAATGGAACTGTTAGGCTGTAGGTACAGCTCAGTTAATAGAGGTCTCATCTAACATAAACAAAGCCCTGGGTTCCATCCCCCTGCATCACAGAAATCAGATATAATGGTGCATCCTTGTAATCCCAGCACTGTTGGGAACTGGAGGTAGGGGAATCAGAAGTTCAAGGTCATCCCCAGCTACATTGCAAGCCTGGGGCCAGCTTGGAGACGTAAGATCCCGTCTCTACAGTAAAAACAGCTGCTTCGTCGCCTGCGCGTGCACA
This sequence comes from Rattus norvegicus, assembly GCF_021556685.1. NCBI lineage: Eukaryota > Metazoa > Chordata > Mammalia > Rodentia > Muridae > Rattus > Rattus norvegicus. The sequence goes on from NC_141541.1 coordinate 77,516,393, forward strand.
GCTGTCACATCCAAAGGAGAACACATTCTCCTTCGGCAAGCAAATTCTATCTGTTGCTGGTCCCTCTCCACCTTTTAGCAGGTTCTCTGAGAGATTCCCCCTTCTGACTCTGAGGCAACCACCCTACGTATTGCAGCCTTAACCATGCCCCACCTTAAAAAACAAAAGAGCCCCACCTTTTCTCAGACTCAGTGCCCTCTGATTTCTCTCTCCTCCTTATCTTCCAGATTTAGTATGTCTCCTCCCTTGAATCTGGAATTTCCAATGTAAACCAATCAAGCAGGCTTGGCTTCTCCATTCCTCTCTATTCCCACAATCCTCCACTCTGATTGGAATGCTAAAGCACGGAATGAAGTTGAACTAATGCCATATTTGTCCTAATGGGTAGGACACAGAGAGAAGCTACTTGTGGGTGGATAACAGAGGGACAGGTCCCCCCACCTTCAAAACAAAGTGATAATGCAGAACTTGTTCCCGGCAAACACTCACACTAAATTTGAGACTGGGCTTGAACCCGTGCTGTGAGGACATATGGAGGCAGATTGGCTTACCGTACCTTTGCTATACATTTGTCATCCTCAACCAGTCTGACCTGCTGACGAGCTAGCCTTTGAGATCACTAGTGCCTATAGCGAAGCTATAAGGGAATTGACTTTATCTCCCATTTCAAGTATAAAGGTTGCTTTCTTAGTCCAGCCTAAGATTTTCTCTGCATTGCAAAAATGATCTTTGTGTAGTAGGGAGAGCTGCGGCAGCGCTGGCCCATACCAAGCTGCTCCTTTTCACCGCGGGAGTTACATTCAGTTTCATGTTTGCCCGAGTCACAAGAAACCAGGCCACTGCCACCCATTCTGTGTTGCTGAACACCCATGTTCATTGCAGCAGGCTGCCCTAGAAGCAGCCTGAGTGTCTGTCAATGATGAATGGACAAAGGCATGTCAGGCATGTACACAGAGAAGTGCAGTGTTATCCCTTCTGTTATACCAAACAGGGAATCCTGACATTTGCCACCATGCGGATGAACCTGGGAGACATCGCCTTAAATGAGATGAGGGACACAGAAGAACAGCTAGCGTGTGACCTTATGTATATTTGGAACTTAAAAGTTCGTAGAAGCAGAGACAAGCATGGTGTTCTCTGTGGGTTCAGGGTCTCCACAGCAAGGCAGGACTGCTATAGGGGATTATGGATTACCTGTGAGTTCTGTTATTTTTAAGTTCCCCGTGTCATAGGAAGTTTCTGGCCTGGTTAAGAAACTAACTAGGTTGCTGCTTACTTAAACGTTTGCTCCCCACTTGTCAGACTTGCTGGTGGCCAAATGATGCCTATGGCGGGCCGGTGGGGACATTTGGAAAGGATTTTGAGATTGTCCCAGGCTGTCCATCCTAAACCACCCATCGTCCTGTCCAAGAAAGAAGCCTAAGGCTTGTGGTTTTCTTTTCTGTTTCTTAATGGCTGGATGCCACATAGGAAACGTAGGAAAGGAGGGTGAACAGGAGGTGCGGCCTAGATTTTCCTTCATGCTGCTTTCTCCCTGAGTTCACTGTCTTTCTGTCAAGTAGGTTCTGCAAGGAAGCAGAGTCAGATTGGCAGGACTGGATCAACTCGTTGCATCTGGTCACAAAAGCACTCGATCTCTGGCATAGATGCTCTTTTGAGAGTAGGACAGCTACGGGGCTGGGAGATGTTCGTCAGTAAAGTGTTTGCCAGGCAAACATGGGGAGTGGAGTTTGGATCTCCAGACCTCACAAGAAAATCAGGGAGTGGTGGCATGAATCTCAGTCCTAGCACTGAGGAGGCAGAGGCAGAAGGGCCTCTGGAGCTCACTCTCTGGTCAGTGCCGGGCCAAATCATTAGTTTCAGGTTGAGAGAATCTCGAAACATAAAAAGGGGAAGGCAGACAGAGGAAAACACTCAGCAGCGTCATGGTCTAGCCTCCACACGTGTGTACACACAGGCTTGTGCACCCCCACACACAGTCCCATACACAGGTACACACCACCAGCATCAGTCCTGAACAGTAGTTGAAATGTTGTGTAAGTACACAGTCGAGAGAAGTGCATCCCTTGAGCTTGCGCAGAGACTTAGAAATGCCATTTTCTTTGTCACCTGACAAACCTAAGGCACAGGCATCACTGTATACCCCTGCCATTGCTTCCTGGTAATTAACACTGAGGCTGAGAGGAGACCTCTTCCCATTGGCCCTCCACATGTATACCCTGGAATCTGTGGCCTATTTACTCCTGCCTGCTCACAGACAACAGTCTTCACAGACAATTAACTTTCCACACGGCTTGACCACCATTGTTGCTGCCACCATTAGCAATGTCCTAGGCTCAGGTTCACATGTAGGACAGTGAATGGCTTGGCCAGAGACCTAGTGTCTGCAAATGAACTAGGGCTCTTGCAATTTAAAAGGACAGGCAGTGTTCACAGACTGGGCGCTCTCTCTCTCTCTCTCTCTCTCTCTCTCTCTCTCTCTCTGTCTCTGTCTCTGTCTCTGTCTCTTTCCCTCCCTCCCTCCCTCCCTCCCTCCCTCCCTCCCTCCCTCACCTTCAAGCTGTAGCACTTTTATTCAGCTGGGTTTTGTTTTCTTTTGTTTTGTTTGTGTGAGGTGGTAATTTTTCTCTCCTGAACTGGGGTGCAGTGGGGAAACCAGAGGGTACCCCACACACACTGGGTTTAGAGAATCCTTTGGGACTGAAAGTATTGAGCCGGGAATGAGAAAAAATGCAGAGGCCTTTGTTGCACTGACTGATAGTACCTTGAAAAAAAATTAAAGCCAGCAAAAGGGGACTGCTAATCTCAGGTATCTCTTTCAGTTTCCCTTGCTTTCTTTCTCTCTGGTCCAATAAAAAGAGAGAGGAGTCAGGTGAGGTGAGGAGACGCTATCGTCTGGGAGACGGACAGATTTCTATCTCCCCACTATGTGTTCTATCAGCACTTAAGATCGGGGGTGGCAGGTAGGGGGGACGGTTGTAGAGAGGAAGGAAGATTAACATGGAGAAAAGAATGTAAGAGTGACGGATTAAAAGGGAAACACTTTCCATAGTTCCAGGGAGGGTTCAGAAGCAAGGAGGGGCAGAGAAACAATCAGGATGGCATGCATGCTCTGCGCAGAGTGGGACAGGTTTTCTCAAGGTCAATGTTCTTGTTGGACCTAAATAAAACTGGGACTTGAGAGAAGTTAACTTTCCCCCTGTTTGAAACGGCTGGTAGTAAGTCTTCCATAAGTGTGCTTAAATCATCAAGCCTTTTCTGTAGCAAACACAAAAGCAAGAAACACATCCCCTTCTTCTCCATCACTTCCTGGGCCTTTATCTCATACCTCCTGCTCCTTTAGACTCGCACTACAGGAACCAACCAGAGTTCCCCTCTTCCCTCCTTCTCCTCCCCCTCCCTGGTCCCTGGCTAGATCCAGCCCAAGGGCCCCCACTCCGTTCGCAGTGCTTCTGTGGCAACCAGAAGGTGCTTGGGTGTCCAAGAGCCTGAGAACTAGACGGCCCTGAACTTGTCACAGGCACAGGGACTCCCAAGCCAGATCCAAATCCAGCTGTTCTCAGTGCTTCAAACTGTGCTTCCCAACCCCCGAGTGGTGTCCCAGGGCTTCCCTAAGGCCTAACAGTGTGTGGCAACACTGTGGGGTAAGCATGGTCAACTCCCTGTGTCCTTCCTCCTCAGCAGCCATGCCCTGTGGCAGAGTGGACATGGAACCCCACAACCCTAGACTTCCATGCTGCCTACAGAATCCTGGATGGCTTTACAAGGGCAGGCTACCCAGTAGACCCAGGCTGGGGCCCTGCCTGATAGGTGCTGAGTTATGTCCCCAAATAGATATGCAAGCATTCTGATCCCCGATACCTCAGGATATGACTGTATTTAGAACAAGGCCACTAAGCACAGAATAGTTATGTAAAAACGAGGCCAGCCCATGGTAGAGTGGTCCCTTATCACTGTAGAAAGAGGGAACTCTCAAGACAGACATGCATGTCAGAAGAATGTAACACCGAGTTTAGAGTTTAGAGTCCAGCTTCCACTACTCAAGAAGTTGGAAAACCCTCCCGACTGCCTCCCAAGAGAGTATGGCCCTACTATGACTCCACTTGGACTCGGGTTTGTGGCCTAGATATGTGCAGAGGAAATACATTTTTGTCCTTGGATGCCTGGCCTGGGGTACATTATTACAGCAGCCCTAGGAAATGGGGTACCTTTAAGGACCCACTAAACTATTTGATTTCAAATCAGAAGGAAACGTGATTCTTAGAATGAAATTCGGCCCCTGTTATATTTGAATAGACATTCAATCATAAATGACGTACGTGTGTGTGTGTGTGTGTGTGTGTGTGTGTGTGTGTGTGTGTGTTCATGTGTGTGTATGTGTGAATACCAGAAGCCAACCCTCAGCTCTCATCCCTCAAACACTGTCAACTTTGTTTTCTGAGAGACGGGGTCTCTCACTGGCCTGGAGTTCACAAAGCAGGGTAGGCTGGCTGGTCAGTGAACCCCAGGAAATCCCGCTGTCTTCAACTCCCTAGTCCTGGAACTCCCAGCATGCACCACAATGGCCAGCTTTGTTCCATGAGTTCTAGAGACTGCAGTCGGGTCCTTTTGCTTATACAACAAGCATTTTGCTGGCTGAGCCGTCTCCACAGTCTCTACAAATGCACTCAGAGATTGTGTTATGAAGACTTGTGGATGCAAAAATACCCCCCTAGTCTGCCTCCCCCCAATCCACGATGCATCCCTGAAGCACTGAATTAATTTAGAAAAGATGGAAGGTCTTGGCACCTGTGGTTAAGAAGGGAGTCAGCCTGGGCTTCTAAAGAGTAGTAAAGAGACCATCCTCTAGTGTGGCTGATCCTCATCTTTCCTATTGAAGAGTTGTTTTGCATTTGGTTTCTGTAAAGGGGGCAGACCCAGAATGTCTCCACGTGAACCTCACAAATGCTCTAATCACTTTTTTTTATATTTTAAAAATTATTTTGTTGAGAGAGTGGTGGCAAGTATCACAGAGTATGTGTAGAGGTCTAAGGACAGCTTGCAGGAGTCAATTTTCTCCTTCCTCCCTGAGGGTCCAGGGGATTGAACTCAGGTCATCGTATTTAGCCACAAGTGCCTTTACCTGCTGAGCCATCTCACCAGCCCTGATGCTCTGATCTTGCTGAAGTGTGGGATCCATCATGGCCTCTGTTTCTCCCTCAAGGAACTGCCTGCTTCCCTGAAATGAAAAAGGAAAACTTGAAACTAGGTCTGTGTTCCCTCACCCAGCTCCCAGTAGGACTTTCTTCTCAGCCATCAACCCCACTTCACTTTCCAGGGCTGTATGACTTATTTACAACCCAATCCTGTGGAAATAATATGCGCTCCACTTGCACTTGTAACCATTATACTATTACTCAGTGAAAACCCGTCAAAACGGACCTGCTACAATCCTCACAGAAGAGAGCAGATTCACTAATTAGGACTTGACCTTGTGTTGTGCTAAATCAGCTAGCCCAAGCCCCGGGAGCCCCTTGCCCTGTCTAGTAGACAGAACAAGCTGACAAGCCAAACTAAAACAGGAGGTCACGGTCAAATTCGCCAATGACTATCAAGAATTAGACCCAGTGGAGGGCTTGTTACACTTCCACACTTCCTGAATCAGTAGGTGGAGGAGGGGCATCCCACCCATGTTGGGCCAGGGGCTGTCCCTTGAGGATCTTGCTCTGGGTCTTGTCTCTGAATTGGTCTTTACTGGTGTTGGAAAGACAACCCCGTCCTGAAGTGTTTAACAGATGGTAAGCAGAGGAGGGACCCCAGAAGTTACAGAGCCAGAGAAGACACCATCGCCGCCTCCGAAGGCCTCCTCAGTCTGTTTACAAGAACATTCAAGAGTAAGGACAACAGGGTTGACAGGGGTGTCCAAGTTTTGTGTCGCTCACCAAACACATTCTGAGTGTGACGCAAAGCTCTGGGGTAATGACCCAGCAAGAGTTTAGGTTTCAAAGTGCACTGACACGGGACACTTTGGAAAAACTGCAGGAGTGGGGTCCAAAATGACCCCAAAGGAGGAGGAGGAGCAACTGATAAAGGCATTTCAAGATTTCTGCCACACACCTTGACTCCTCACTATTGTACATCTTCAGGCGTGATCGCCTGCCCTGGGCAAGGGGGAAGAATGTTGAGATGCTTCACCCAGGAGAGCTGATCAGGGCTGAAAATGGAACCTCAAATCACTGTGTTACGTCCTTATGACCTGAACAGCACCTCCCCCCAGACTCAGACCCTCATGGGATCCGCCCCAGCCCTAGCTGAGTTCTTAGATAAAGAACAAGCAAGGTAATAAATGGGGCGGGGAGGAGCTGTGTTCTTTCAGGGAATGTATGGATAGTTATGACCTCCTAGGTTTAGAACTGAGAATGAAGGGTGAACTTGGGCTTGATTGCTAAGTCACACTGTGTCTCTCTAATGGTGGATAATTCATCCTGAGTGAAACTCGGCTATTTTCCAGGACTTTATCCCCAGAACACTGCTGCTTAAACCCATTAGGTCACCATGATTGTGTTTTCTACCAAGACCACACTGTGACATTTTAGCCACCCAAGCCAAGCTCGTCTCTTCTGTGTTTTCTTCTACCGCACTGGGCTATGCATTGCGCTCAATAAGACAAACATCTTGGCCCCAAAGCTCCATTTATCATGTCTCTTCTGGATGTGACTCTAAATCACTAAGTATTTTTGTTGCCTGGCTTTTGCTCCTCTTTCTCTCCCCTCACTTTAAGATGCTTAGCGTCCTTCTAAAGATGGCAGGTTCTCTGTGGTGCCCCTGGTTTTGTTTTAATTAAATAGCATTCATTTCCATCCCCTAAGTAGCAAATTGGGTGAGGGGAGTGGGCACCAGTTTCCCGTGCCTTCTCAGGGCACAGATTAGAATGATGCCTGCTACAGATTTAATAATACCTGCTGGTCCTGCTCTTTTTAAAAGAGCTGCAAAAATAGTGTTTGACAATATTATATAAAATCAACCTTTTACAAAGTGAGCTATGTTTAGTTAGGGGTCAGAGGACGCTTTGTTCAGAATGTCTTGTCACAGATGTCTTTTATCACAAGCAACAAATCTTTCTGTGTTGGTGAACATCTCTGAGGCAGATGCCCTGTGACCCAGGGTGGAGGGTTAGCCTTTGTTCTGTGATATATTTGCCTTCTCTCCAGTTGCAGGCCCAGTGACTCAGCATCTTTCCTGCCTCTGAAGAGATGTGAGGGGCTGTTGTTTTTCTCTCTGATGCTTTCCACCCCAGAGCTCTGCTTTTGTAAACTGCCTTAGCCTTGCATGGATAAGGTGCCCACCTTAAATAACACCATTAAATAACTCCCTTTTATACCCAACTGTGCTGCCTGTGGTTTTCTGCATGTTGGGTCTGTGTGTTCACAGCAGAGGATATAAAACAATAATGATGGAGTGGAAACAACAAACATCTGACTGATGTGTTGGAAGATGCAAGGATCCAGCTTAGTTCACCATTGGCAGATGTGTCACAGAGGTCTCCAATCTCATCTGTCACTTCAAAGAGACCACACAATTACAAGGACATTATAGACAGTACTGAATGGACTGTAGGAAGAGTGGACTGAGCCCATCAGCAGTGTGTTAGTAAGGCATGGGAATATTTCTCAGATATGAAAATCTATTTTTCCTTGAAGTGTTTGAAGATGGTGGTGCTCAGTGCATGGTGCAGTTGGGATCCAGTGAACCCCAGCAGTAGAAATGTCCCATCTACGCATCTCCTGTGACTGAAATCCATGTCTCTGCACTGTTCAGAGAAGTGCAGGCAACCTCCAACTTCCTAAGCTGCAAACACTCCAGAATGTTCCTGTGCTTGCTTAAGAAAAGAGAGCTCTCCAGCCATTTCTTTAGGGCAATTCCAGTTGTGGTCATTGGGCAGTGTTTAAGGAAGTAATTCTCAGCCTTTATCAGAGATCAGAATCACCAAAAGAACTAGTTCAAACACGAACTGCTGGACCCCAACCCTAGGTCTCTGATTCACTGGGACTGACCAGGGACCCAAGTTTGAGCTTCTAGAAAGTTCCCCAAGTAGCACTGAGGCTGCTGGTTTGATGTTCACTCTTGGAGAAGCTTCGTTTAGGTGCCATGGTGAGCACACTATAGCTGGGAGTCAAAGTGAAAACCCAAGCTAAGCACCAGAGTGGTTCATCTCGGGGATGTGTACTGAAGGATCAACAAACCAACCTGCTCGGTCTCCATCCCATGCTCTTTCCTCTCCTTATCATCTACTTCTCCTTTTCTTCCTCCCCCCACCCCCATCCCTCATTCTCATCTACCTGTAGGTAACTGAATACATACAAGTTAGGGTGGTCAGCTTCCTGAGATCAATGGATCAGGCCTCAAAAATCCCTAGAGAGATGTAGTTCATTTGTGTTTCTGGAGCCTTCCTTCTGTCTGCCTTCATGGCCAGATGTGATTCACACACACTCACACACCCTTGGTGTTTTTTTTTTCTTTTATGTATTTGTAAATGTAGGCAGAATCCAGCTGAATTTCTATTCTAGAAGGTTCTGTAAGGCGCCTGCTTATCTCTGCTTTCAGGTGGTCTTCTCTTTTTTCCCCTCATTATGACTCATTCTTTGGGCCTACCCTCTGTGAATCCCCAACGCTGGCAACATGACTGTTTGCATCTTAGTTAAAATCTAAAGAGCTCTGAGATGTGTTATTTTCTTCAAATCTCACAGTAGGACTACTCACTCTACCATGTTTTAGTGGCTACATAGGTGCCCTACTTGCCAAGGGGACTCATCCATGTACTAGCCTTTTCCAGAGTAGCTAGGATTAGCTTTTGTTCCTTCACTTTCCTCTCTGTCTCTCAATGCAGTCCCCTGTTTATGGTTGTCATCATTGGAAGTCTTGGAAATGCAAAGAAATTACCCCAAGAAAGCAAGGTGGGGGAGACCGAGAGGACTTTGACTAGTACATTTCCTTATTTAGCTCCATTTCCAAGTTTAGGGAGCTCATAAGAAACATAATTGAGTCTACTGCTTATAAAAGTCCTGAGCCACAATTCCTCCAGAGGAACAGGCTAATACCATCTAGGCAATAAAGGGGCCAGCAGAGGAGCAGGTGTGAGCTTATTTGCCACACAGTCCCCAGGGCCTCGTGTTTATGAGACTGTCCCTTTAGACAAAGGAAATTTCTGTCAAATGCAGGCCATTTTTGTTTAAAACAGTAGGACTACAGAGGGAGAGGGTCTTCTTCTCTGGGAATTGATGATAAGGAAGTCTGTGAGCATGTGTGCATATTCACACTGACAGTACACACATGCATGCACAGGAGTGTATGCACACCTGTGTTTGTATGTGGGGAGGGGTGTAGGTGTGTATCAATATTCATGTGTAAGGTGCATAAGAATGGGGCGGGATTAAGTGATAAGGATATGTGGGCTTAAGTGTAAGGTAGAGAGAGAGAGAGAGAGAGAGAGAGAGAGAGAGAGAGAGAGAGAGAACATGCAGAAATGTATGCTCAGACAAGCAGTGTGAGCTCGATCTCTCAGTCTTCTTCTGAAAGTTAAACCCAGCTGACTAAATGCGGTTAAGGCAGTGTGTGTGGTGTGATGTGATTATGTGATGTGTGTGTCTGTAGGATATGTGTATGTAGTATGTGTAGTGTGTAAGTATGTGTGAAAGAGAGGTATATATGTGTGCATATGGTATGTGTGTAGTGTGTGGGCATGGTATTATGATATGGATGGTGTGCATGTGTGTGTGTGTGTGTGTGTGTGTGTGTGTGTTATATGCATGCACATGCATGTTTTTGTTTTCTTGATTTTTCTAAGGAGGACAACTTGAACATTAAAAATCTACTAAGCTTCCTGAACCAAGCTAGTAGGTTCTCTAGTGAGCAGAAGACCCAGGAGGCTGGCCACTTGCTAAGAATTGCCACAGGGGGAATAATCTTGGCCTTCCACACTGGTCCATCACTCTGCCATCTTGTAGGAACTTGGAAGGTTCTGGTTCTGGCTCATCCTCACCTACCCTCTTCCTTGCCAGCTTCTATAAACCAACATCTTAAAGCTCACATTCTTTTCCTGTTGGACTCTGTCTTTTTTTTTTTTTTTTTATATTTGCTGCATTTTAAAACTTTGCTGTAGGCTGGGAGTGGTAGCGTATACTAACAATCCCAGCACTTAGGAAACTGAGAATAGCCCAGGCCACATAGTGAGTAGCAAGGACCCATCTGGGACAGTGTGTATAAGACCCTGTCTCCAAAAAAGCTAAAATTAAGTTTATAATATAGTCTGAAAGGAATTATTATCTGAAGGAAATGTCTGAAAGTCACACTTCTACTAAATATTAAGATTTCTATGTAGAGAATGTTGCTAGAGATTTTCTCTATTTCATGGTCTGGTTGGTTAGATCTAGATCACACAACCGAACAGGAGACATATGCTGGATGCTCTCTCAGACTCTGGGGAAGCAAAGCCTTTACCTGCTCAGAGTTTTTAATCTGGTGTGGAAGGCTCCTACCTAGTGCAATCACTTAGAGAGACCGCCCTTTTTCCCTGGGTTGTGGCCTCCTCTGCAGACACTTGGCTGAAAAAGAACCCAGACAGCAACTTTAGGCTTATGCAATTTAAATTGACTTGTGAAATTCAAACTCGTGGTTTGTAATAATGGTGTTGGTGACTCCCAAGACCAAATGACAAGCTGGATACCACCAGCTACAGTCATTTGGTGGTGGTTGCTAGGAGTGCTGAGTGCTGGAGAAATCTGAGGTTGAATCTTGGTTCAATGGAAAAGAGTACCACAGCTGATAAAGTGATTTCTGCCCTAAGCAGAGGGTGAGTGTGCTTGCTCTACTTGCCCCATTCCAATCCTCAGAAAGAAACCAACTTCCTTAGGAAAAAAAGACAGAAAAACAAAAAGATAGTTAGAAGGAGCTCACTCAGTAGAGTGCTTGCCAAGCATACAAGAAGCCCTGGGTTTGACCCTCTGCACCAGAGAGGAGGAGGGCAATGCCACATTCTGTTAATCCCAGCTCTAGAAGTGGAGTCAGAAGGATCTGAAGTTCAAGTTTTTCTTCAGCTACCCAGGGAGTTGAGGTCAGTCTGGGATACAAAACAAAAGATCCTTTTATTCACCTGAAGTTAGAGTTTGCTCTCAGCCCCATTGGTCATTTCTGGGCAGGTGATTCTTCAGTTAACCCAGAACTCTGGCTCCCTTTCTTCTGCGGTCTTCCCTTAGCATAGTTCCTCTGACGGAGTCTGAGAGGCCTCTCCCACCAGGAACACTCAACATGCTCAGCTCAAACCATCCTTTCTGGGAAAGGAAGCATCCAGCAAAGTTGTTGCTCATTCTGAGAACATCTGTTGAAGGAGAAGATCTAGAGGCTAGAATGAATGTCTACAGTTGAAACTGGAGCCTTGTCAACTGTGCAAGTATCCATATTCTCCGTTAGCAGCCCTGGGTTTCTCACTTGCTGGAGCCTCAATGTCTCACATTTTTAGCAATAAAGATCTGGGCATGGCTGCAATGCATGCCTGCAATTTGCCAAAGGGCACAGGAACATGAACTCAATGCTTGCCCGGGTTGTAGTGATTTCATGAATTCAATGCTTGCCCGGGCTATAGTGATTTCAAGACCAGCCTGGACAACTTAAGATTTTTATGGTGACAGAAAAATGTCTTCTAAGCTCATCATCTAGAAAGTAACATACAGAGATTATATAGAACACTGCCAAAGAAAAACATAAGTGAGTGTGCGCACATATATAAATTGAAGATATTTGAAGCATCCGAAGCAGCCTAGAACTTGAATTTAAAAGTTTGTCTTGCAAGAGACAAGAGAGAGGTGACATAGGAAAAAATAAAAGAGACCTCTGGGTTTTGTTATGCATACTATGATATACTATGTATATCTTTTTCATTATTGACAGTTAACATGTATTGCAATTAGTACTTTAAGGATAGAATAGTTTGCATAAATTAGAAGATAACCACAAAATAGCTCAGTCTTTAAAAGGTTAAAATCTCTGGGCCATATTAAAATTTTCAGAGGCAAATGGCATTTTAAAATTTTATTTCATGTGCATGTTTGACTACATGTATGTAAGTATACTGCATACTGCATACATATGCAGTACTCAAGGAAACCAGAAGAGGGTGTTGGATCTCCTCAACCTGGAGTTAGAGGTCATTGTGATCCACCACATGAGTGCTGAGAACTGAACCCTGGTTCTCTGGAAGAGCAACAAGTGCTCTTAAACACTGAGTCATCCCCCCAGACCCGAGAACAACACTTCTTACAGCCAGAGGTTCCAGCTGCTAACAGGCATCTCCGTGAATCCTGCATGTACTCAAAACACTCATCACCTTCCACAACATAGGAAGACCATCTAGTACCTTCCACTTGAGGCCCATTCCATGTCAACTCATGAAACTAGGGCCTATGAAAAGTACTTCTCTCTGATCTTATTTATTCTAATGAGGTAGGAAATACATAAAAACATAATATATTTTATCTACTTACATATGATATATTACACAATTACATACCTATGTGATACACATATGCACATCTAATAAATTATATGTATAATATGACATGTAAGTATATAATTTATATGTTAGGTATAAACATAATATATAATAAACATAAAGGTCACACAGTAGCCACTCTGATTCAGTGTTAACTTGTACTGGTATTTCTTGATGCCACAAGTAGTGAGGAAATCTAGTTATTTTTATTTAAATGTTGAAACTAAATCTAGTGTTAGACTCTGGCCTTAAGAAGATGGATAAGATGTTAGAAAATCCTATCTCTGGGCCCACACAATGGCTCAGTGGGGAAGAGTACTTGCTGACAAGCCTAGTGACCTGGGTTCAATCCCTGGGACTCACATGGTGGGAGGAGAGAGCTAATTCCTGTTAGGTTGTCCCCTGACTTCTGGGTGTGCACAGCAGCACATATGCACATATACCTCCACTCACGCGCGCGCACACACACACACACACACACACACACACACACACACACACACAAGCAGCACATACCCGTAATTAAAGTAATAGAATAAATATTTTTTTAAAGATTTATTTGAGTACACTGTAGCTGTCTTCAGACACACCAGAAGAGGGCATCGGATCCCATTACAGATGGTTGTGAGCCACCATGTGGTTGCTGGGAATTGAACTCAGGACCTCTGGAAGAGCAGTCAGTGCTCTTAACCGCTGAGCCATCTCTCCAGTCCAGAATAAATATTAAAGCAAGTAAAGATGCCTTCGTTTGCTCTTTGGCACTCGGTACTGGCAGGCTCACTGGCCAGACTGCCACTGTCGAATTTAACCATGAAGAAGGTAGAGTTTCAGTATCTCAATGAGTTTCCTCACCTTGACTATAGGGAGTGACCATTGGACTCCCCGCCCCTGGACTCCTGACTCCAGCTTCTTTGGTTAAAAATTCTTCCCCAGCAGACACCACCAAAGTGAATAAAGATGGAGGATAAGTCCTTTACTGTTACCACCGCTCCTCTTCAGTAGCAACGACGGGTGCTCCCATGATTGATGTGTTGTGATGGGACAGAAGAATCTAGTGATCTAGTGTACGGAGTGGAAAAGTCTGAGAGGGAGCCCAAAGGGAGGATCCACACCTCACACCAGAAGTGGAGGGTAAAGTCAGAACCTGCTTCTTTCCTTTCTATTGGCTTCCAGTTCCTGCCCTGGTGAATGACATTAACCTAGAGGGAAAGCCGAGAGCCAAGAGGACTCTCTGCAACCCACCCAGGGGGCTAGCAAAGTACTGGCTCTGGTTACATGTCACTCAACGGGAGACCTTAGGGAGCAACCTCTCACTCTGTGAAGTGGTTTGAAACCCACTCCTCTGTTACAGACTTGCGGTGTGATTGCACATCACGGTCAGTCTATACATTTCTTGAGGGTGGGGTCTGTTCCGGCCTCCTCTTCAGGGAGTGAACAATGAATAGTGCTTCACATATGGTGATGCCAATGAATGAATTACAAGAGTTACTGCAGATTTTTAATGTTCTCTTAGCAAATTATAGTTATAAATACATCGTGTGTCTATATTTTAGCAGTGGTATTTTAAAGTGTGGAGATGAGCCAACATCCTGTGTTTCTGTGTACTGTTGGGATATAACGCTCTGTTCAAATGAATAGATCCTTTAACAAGAACAATCTAGACCTTAAAAAGAGCCAGAGCAGTAAAGGTCCTACCGTGTGTTGCCTGGTCCAAAGTGGGTGGGCACCTTGCCAATCCTTAACTCATGTTAACGAATGAAACAGCGTATCTGTCTCTGGAATACAGATTCTGGTTTTAAAAGTAAAAAAAAGAAAGAAAGAAAGAAAGGAAGGAAAAGAAAAAAGAAAAAGAAGCATCTTTCTATCCTGCAATGTTCTCCATTAAAAAAAAAAATCACCCAGATGGGACATAGAAATGAGGTCTGGGTTCCAATAGCAAGCAAGAGAAAATGGAAAAATTCCTTTGGCGTTTGCTCTTTTGATACAGAGGAAAAACACTGGCTGGGTGCTCAGCTAACCTTGGCTCCCCCTATCTCCAAGTGAAGTGGGAGAAGTAGGACTGTGCATCGGCTGTCCTTTCTAGGTGGAGAAAGTGTAGAGAGGGGGTAAGCCCAGGTCTAAGCATGCGGGCCTGTGGGACAGATGCCCTCCCAGGGCACACCCACCTTGAATGTCACCAGTGACCTGTGCCTCTCCTAGAGTTTCACTTGGCAGGCAGGGGCCCCATTGAGACTATCTCCCCGGGGATCTCATGGGATCAGAGATGCAGCTTCTTTTTCTTACAGGTGGGATCAGAGTAACAGCAGGTTCATGTGAGGACGGGCATAGATTGTTTTCCGCTCTCAGGCCATTGAAAAGGAAGAGAAAGTCACCAACAGTCTGTCCCAGCCCCTTCTCAGTACTCACTGGTTCCCCGTGGCTTTACTTTTATGTTTTTCTCCCCAGTGAGGTCCTGGACACCTGGATCTGTTACTGTCTACATCCTCTACCTGGTTTGTTTTGTGCCTGAAGTTTTCTAGTTGACAGTTGAGAAGGTTGGGTTCAGGCAGGATCCGCAGGAAGGTTGGTGTCCGCAAGAGGAGTGTGGGGCTCTTATTTTGAACGGATGTGAACCTGGTTGTCTTCGCCTGGGTGTTCAGTGGGGTTTGCTACAAAGGCATCTCTCACGCTCCTAGAAAAGGCTGAAGCCGCAGAGAGGAGTGATCACGAGGCAGGAGAGGGAGGCACGAGGGTGGTGGAGTTGCCTGCTCTCCCTGCCAAGGGAGTGATGAAGTTAAAACAGGCGGCAAGTGCCGTGCAGCAGAGCCTTGGAGTTAGCAGAGGGCAGCCCCGTTTGTCTTTGTGCCAGTGGACGATGGGGTGATCTCCAAGCTGGTTGGTGAAGGAACCCCGGGCCAACCTGTGAGAGTGGCTGTTTGTGAGTTTGCGATCAAATCGATTGCGAATATGGAAGTTATTACTGCTCAGAAAAAGCACTTTATATCAGGGTTAATTATAAGGAGGTTCTGTGGTATAATTAGTGTTCTTTCTATGGAGGATTAAGGGGCTCTCCTAAATGGCCTTTTTGATTGCCTTCTTCCCTTTTTTAATTTCCTCCTTGTCCTTTTTGATTATCTACCCCACGACCCTCAGGGCTCCTCAATGTAATACAATTAAAATAACATTTTTGTGTTAGAGGGTTTTATTTTATGAGCTATTAACCCCCTGCTTGCCCAAAGACTGCTTTAGTCTCCCTGAACACCAGAGGCTCTCCCTCCCCCCAGTCACAGTCAGTGGGGCATCCACAGCCCCAAGGGAGACACCTGCAGAGGAGGTTTCAGGCTGGGCCCTGTCCTAAGCCAGACTGAGGCCTGTCTAGGCCTGGGCTCTGAAGAGATGATGGGCTGTTGACTCTCTGGCAGGAGTGAAGGATAATCCAGTCCTCCTCCCTCAGCCAACTTTCCTCTCAGTGGAAGATTGAGCAGTATGAACTTGCCCCATTCTATTCTGAGATGTGGCAGACTGTACTGGAACACAGTAGGTGCTTAAAACTGGTCAACAGTTGACCCTGCT
Source organism: Rattus norvegicus (assembly GCF_021556685.1). Classification (NCBI taxonomy): domain Eukaryota; kingdom Metazoa; phylum Chordata; class Mammalia; order Rodentia; family Muridae; genus Rattus; species Rattus norvegicus. The sequence continues at coordinate 77,532,468 of NC_141541.1, forward strand.
TGGGAACATTTACCCTCCCCTTTCCTATAGTCCCAAGAGAAGCAGAAATGTGAACATCCAGCTTCCCTCCCACTTGGGGCTGCACCCTTTTGTATATAAGCCTTCTGGTCCCACTTCTCACTTTATATCCTTCTTTTGAGCCTAAAGTGGGAAGGAGCAGTCCTTCTGGCCAATGCATGTACTTAAGACTAGGAGGGAAGGGCTCATAGGAACACTCGGCAGGTAAGAGCACTCACCACATAAGCACGGAGGCCTGAGTTTGGATGCCCAGCAACTGTGGAATAGTCATGTGCCTGTACGCCAGAGCTGTGAAGGGTGGATCAGGAGGAACCCTGGAACTCCCTGACCAGCCCATCAATCCAGAAAGCTTTGATCTCCAGGTTACCTGAGAGACCATGTTTGAAGGGATCTAGGCCCAGAGTGAGAGAGCATGACACTTGGTGACCTCCTGTGGCCTAAGTATGCACTCCTTTAGGAATCTGCACATGCACACACACACACACACACACACACACACACACACACACACCATATATCATATGCAAATACCACGTACACACTTTTAAGAAAGAGAACAGCAATCAAAAGAATGAAACAATTCTTGGAAGCCATATAGAGGAAGAAAAAGAATTTGGGGAGTCACAGTTCAGACCCATTATCTGCTAACTATGTGAGCCTGGCAGGGTTACATGAATTCCCGGAGCCTCATAGTAGTCGCAGGTCAAAGAACGAACGATTAAGTTAGTATTTGAGGGTTGTCATGATGATTAAATAAAACAAGTGCACAAACATTTAGCCTGGATTATATAATATTGGAAATATAACCTTCTACACCCACACACAGAGCAGTCACCCAGGTTCAATTCCCAGCATCCACAGGGCAGCTGATAACCACCTGTAACTCCACTTTCCAAGGATCCAGCATCTTCTTCTACCCTTAAGAGGCATCAAACATGTAAGTGGCAAACAGACATACAAGCAACACACACACACACACACACACACACACACACACACACACAAGTAATTTTAAAAAGCATAAATCAGCATGAGGCGCAGGGCCCAGGATCCACCTCTCTGTCGCTCTCTGAGAAGGCCTTAGCGCAGTGCTCAGGAGAAACTGATAGTCATTTAACCAAACCACACCAATTTTTATTAGCTATCCCTCATGACTCATGCATGTTCCAGCCACTGACACCTTGAAAAGGAGAGGGCCACAGTCTGTGTGCTTCAGGTATCACCATTCAGAGCTGTCTGCTAGCATGGGGTTGATCCATGAGGTCAGGGAGAAGCTGCAGAGAAGATGGGACTAGACTGTCAGAAGGGCTAGTATGAGGTAGGCTATATTATAAAGAAACATGTTAAACATTAAGGAAAGCCTTGTGAGTAGGACTACTGAACACAGGGGATCCTATTCCATCCATCCACAGACGCACAGCACTGACAATGCTACACAGACCATGCAGTGCATCCACTCTCAAACTAGGTGGCTTAGAGATCTGGCCTTCTTGCCAAACTAGCAGGCCATACTCATTCTCAGAGTCATTTCCCTCCAATAGGGAAAAGAACTGTACTGATTTTGAGTCATAAATAAGGGGATGCTAGACTGGCGCCTTCAGTGGACCTTCCTTCTGAAAACAGAAATTAGCGCCTCTGTTTCTTACGATCTACCTAGGTAACTGTATGCATTCCGTAAGAGCCAAAGCTGTTTATTGGCCAAGTGACAAAAACCATGCCTTGTAATACAGATAGCCACAAGATTTAAAACTCAATGACTAAATCAAGGTAGAAAGAAAATAAAGGCAGGTATAATAAAACGAAGGGGGTGGAATAAGGAAATTGCATACTGTCAGATTAGCACATTGGCTATGCCTGAGAAAATTAACGCTATTAAGTAGTGAAAGACAACATCAAAGCCCAAGTCACTTCTAGCGAATCTCTGGTTGGGCTGAGGCTCCCTGACGCCTGAATTTACTCCAATCCTTTTTCCTTGCCTTAGTCCCTCCTGTAGCCTCTAAGCCCTGAGAGTGAGGTCCTGCATACAATACAGTAAGTGCTGGATAAATGCATCTGGATCTCCTTTTAAAGGAATGGATGCACGTGTGCTAAGCATTGTGGGTACTTGGTTTCAGAGGGAGTTCTGCATCCCGGTATCTGTTTGGCTATAGGAATATTTCATTTATTTTATTTCTTTAATCTTATAACTTTATTATTTAAAAAACTTGCAAATGAATAAAACCTGTGTACCAAAATTAATCATACCCCCAAACCTGTGCATAATTAATGTCTATGTAGTTAGACAAAGCATTTGGAACAGAGACCGTGAAGCTTCACATTAAATTTTACACCTTCCATCACTGAATATACTTGGTGTATTTAGCTACAATGTCCATGAGAGAGTAAGAACGAGAAAGATGATAAGCTCTTTGTCCTCTTTCACACACATGTCCACATCATCTAAGGAAGCTTATTTATTCGAGGAGACATAAAAATGTTTCTAGCTTTCTGGACTAGTCTGACTTTCTTCCTTTCTCCCTTTCTTCCTTTTTTTTCCTCCACTTTTTCTCAACCCTCAAGCTGACCCAATTGAGAAAATTTGGAAAGAAATTGATTGGGATTTGCGCATGAACTTTCAAGGAAAAGGGCCACTGTGTGCATGTGTGCCTGACATGAGCTGACAGACTGACACATTTGTCAGATCTCAAGCAGCTTTGTGGGAGCAAATGATCCTTCCTTTTCTCTATGTGCAGCACACTTTCAACCCCCTCCGTCCCTCTAAAGCTTAGAGTTTAACCCTAAGCGAAAGTGCTGTTGCTAAGACAAACTTCAGCTGTTAAGTCACTGGTCCACGCCTAATCGGTAAGCTCTTTGCAACATCTAGTTGTGGTATTATCTGCTTTGGCTCCCTTCCTTCGGTAAGACGCTTTGTGCCTTAAGAAGACATCGATGTATTAATTATATCATCATCCCTGAAAAAGATGAACTTCAAGTATCTGCAGGCCGATGCAGAACTCCACAGGCTGCCGGGTAACCCAGAGGGTTCAGAGGTTCTTACTCATTTTGTTCCTTCTTTGCAGAGGTTGGTGAGAAGTTAGAGTCAACGGGAAACTCACATGGAGGGCTTTGGCTACCTGCTTTTACTGCATCCCCTAGGAAATAATAATTGTTCATGAGGCTGAGGAGATTGAGAAAGAAGGCTGAGTGGAAATGCTCATCAGAGACAAGGGCTGAATGGACTGAGGGTGTGGTCCTCATTGCCAACATTCTTTCTGGATGACCATAGGACAGGTCTGGCCAGCAGTGACCAGAGTCCATCGTTGTTTGAGGGATCTGGCATGTGGCACAGGCACTAGCTCACAGAGAAGCTAGATAAAAATGGACAGGACCTTCAATCCATCTGGTAGTCAGGAGGTGACAGCCAGCAGCGAGAGGAGCTTGCACATACATGTTAGCGACATGCCCAACTGATAACACATAGTCGTTAGCTTGGATTTTAGAACTTGAGTCCAAAAAAAGGTCAATAATAAACAATGGTATCTCAAGGGGGTATTATTAATTTGATGAGTCTTCAGTAAGGGGAGGCGGCTATGATTATTTAGACTCCAGCAGTTAGGCAAATCTATGACAAATGGCTGGAGAAGTCAATGAGCACAGGCAAGAGCTGACTGACTGTGCCTTGCACGCGGTGCGGGCCGCCATAAGATGAATCTCTAGGAATGGTCCTCAAGGAGGGAGCAAGCCCTTCTTGTAGAGATAGCCCTTCCAAGAAAGAGATTTCTGTGCAGAGTGAAAAGGGTTTTGCCTTTTAATAAACAATCCTGTTCTCTGATTTCTCTGTTTTAGAAAAACTTCACATGTGTTTCCTGAATCTGGTTTATTTTAAATAACGGGGGATATAAGTTTTAGCAGTTACTTTTATTCTCACCAATTTACTAGTACTTAAGGGATAGCTATTTAAGATTCTAGGGAGAGGGCTGGAGAGATGTCTCAGTGGTTAAGAGCACTGTCTGCTCTTCCAGAGGTCCTGAGTTCAAATCCCAGAAATCACATGGTGACTCACGACCATCTGTAATGAGATCTGATTCCCTCTTGTGGTGTGTCTGAAAACAATCACAGTGTACCTGTATACATAAAATAAATCTTTAAAAAAAAATTCTAGGGAGAGAGCTCGGTGGGTAGGGCACTTGCTCTGCAAGCATGAAAACTTGAATTTGGATTCCCCAGAACTCAAATAAAAAAAAAAAAATCTGAGTATGGAAGCACATAGTTTGTAACCTGGATGTTGGGAGAGGGGTGCAGGATGGACAGCTCCCTGCAGAGCTCCCTGGATAGCCAGTCTGAGGAAACATTTAAGGTCCATCCATGTTCTGTGAGAGACAGACACTGTATCAAAGAATGAAGTAGAGTGATGGAAGGCTTTACCCAGGGTCAACCTCTGGTGACACATTCACATGCATAGGTGGACACACAACCCACACACATGAAGGAAGTAACTCTCAACCAGGCTCTTTGAGAGTACAGTGCCTGCCTTGCCTTCACTGGGTCACGCCATGCTACATGTGATGGCTACACAGTGGCACCCCATGAATCTGTCCTGTACAAATATCTGAGTGTCTAATGAAAGGATGTGTAGATTGGGTTGCAGGCAAGATCACCAATGCCTAGCCCAGCCTCCCTCCTCAGAGGGGAGCCAGGCGACTGAATGTGAATTTCCTCTATCTGGTTGGGACTCAGAGTGTGAACTGGCCCATGTGTTTACCCAGCTCTTTAGACCATATATAAGATAGCAAAACTGTAGTTTGATCATTCCGAATTTTCAGTTAATTTGGCCTGTCTTCTCCCTCCCCCTGGACAATTAGTTCAGCCTAATGAGGTCTTTTTTTTTTTTCTTTCCTGGTGAGACTGGTGTCTCTCTGAAACCAGTCAGATAACCCATGGCATCTGCTTCTCTGACTTGACTCATTGTGTGACCTTCACAACAAAGGCCCAGCTACCTTGTGAAAGGTGGCTCTGACTGTATTGATTGCAGTCAGAGGGTTCTGGGCTTTTCGGTTTGTTTGATGGATGGTGTACGACCCAGGGAGAGCAGCCTACAGGGAGACCCTCAGGTGTGGGGGCGGGAGGAAGGAAGATCGTGAGGACCACAAAGTTGTCCCAGTTAAACCGAAAACTGGGCAGGAGGGGGGTTGGTCTGAAAAACACTTGCAAGCCTCCCCCGACCCCGGACGAATTATATAGCTGATTCAGATGCAAAGACAGCCATCAAAGTCATACCCACAATCACTGGGAAATTACAGACATTGGTTATTAGTCATTCTTACAGGCAATTGAGAGTATTGTTGAAAAAAAATTCAAATTGGATGCTATGAGTGAAGACCTGTGCTTTCCGGGACCAGATAACACTATTGCCAGAATCAATACGAGAAATTAATAGGAGACCTTGTTCTGTGCAGCCAAGCTTGCACCATTTCTGTCGAGTTCAGTCTGGATGTAGGTGTTCTCAAGTTCATAGGATGCCATGATAGAATTCCCAAGACTGTCACTAGTTTAGTCATACATGTGGATTCCCTAAGTGGCAGGGGTTTGGGGGCGGCAATCACAGGAACAGAGGCAGCTATCAAGGAAGACCGGTAAGTTTGCCATTGATAGAAGATGATGCACTCTAATGATGGCTTGCTCGTTAGTGTTTGCCTGCCATGTAGGAGCTCTGGGTTCAAGTCCCAACACTGTGGAAAACAGTTCAGTGGCCCAAGCTATAATCCCAGCCCTTGGGGTAGAAACATAAGCTCAAGGTCATTCGCAGCTGTGTTGTGAGTTTGAGGCCAGCCTGGGCTACACGAGACACTGTCTTAAAAAAGACAGTCCCTCTTTGTCAGCTTGGAGCCACCTAAGAGGTACAGCTGTGGGTATGTTTGTGTGTTTCCACAAAGATGTTAAGACTCGCCCTAAAAATGGGTGTCACCGTCCTATGGACTGGGTTCCAGGCTGAATAACACAGGCAGAAGGAGAAAGCACCTCTCTTCTCTTTCCTTCCAGACACCAGTGCACTACGCCCAGCAGTCACACACTCTGCCGCCATGCTGCCCAGCAGGACTGACTGTTCACCCTGCACCTCCCTGACTAAGTTGCTATGCCATGCATTTTGTCACAGCAACTAATGCCTGCAGGAGGAGCAGAAGGATGGATGAGAACCCATGGCCCCAGCTATCCTGCCTGCAGCTCATGTGCTCAGGCATCCTGGATGGGGCGGGGTGGGGTCTAGAAAACCTTTTGTGGTGTGAGGAGTTGTTCTTCTGTCGTGGAAGAACCATTTGAGCTTTATAGTCACAAGCAAAAATAAGAAAGCTACATTTGAGGCCACTGGTTTCTGCCGAGCATTCTCTCTCTCTGTATCCGTCTCTGTCTGTCTCTGTCTCTCTGTCTCTCTGTCTCTCCTCTCTCTCTCTCTCTCTCTCTCTCTCTCTCTCTCTCTCTCTCTCTCCCTCCCTCCCTCCCTCCCTCCCTCCCTCCCTCTCTCTCTCTTTCTCTCCCCCTTCTCCCTACCTCCCCCTCTTTCCTTCCCTCTCTCCTTCCCTCCCTTTCCCCAGATCCTGGAACAGAGACAAGAAACCATCATGGTGGGAAGATTGTGGGATATAAATGCCTCTCTAGTAAGGCAGCACATTTTACATTTCCAAAACTTCTAAACTTTCTGTGACTGTGATGTAGCTATGCCCCAAACACCCAGAAATGGCCTCTCTGAAGCACACAACACATGCCTTCTACCTGTGAACCACCCCCACCACCTCCATCACCCCCCAAATCAAAACTGCCCAGACCCAGGCACCTCCACCCATCCTTGAAGTAGGAATTCTGCAAGGTGAATTTCCTAACAAGCTGGCTTTTCAAAGGCTTTTCAGCTCTCGAAAACATGAAAGCTGTGTTTAAAAATTTAAGGTCTGCTATGCACCGCTCTGTGGAGCAGCAGCAGGGCGTAGCTTTTTGCAGACCCACGATTCCCCAAACCCCAACTCTTTAAATTAAGATGTTCACGACAGCTGCTGCGGTTAATGGCACGCACGTAGAATTGGCTATTAATTATTGCTCTGGTTTTTGCACCTCCCCTCACATTCCACCACAGAAGTCAGAATCATTGTGTCAACTATTTTTAGTGCTTAAAAAAACCATAAAACCTTGTTTATTAGAAGTTAGATTTTTTTTAACATTATGGTGAAATTTTCCAAAATCCTCCAGGGTTGAAAGGGAAGTGTAATAATTTAGCCAACCTCCCCCCAATTCTGCTTCAGCTACCATCCACAGTTTACCATGGTATTTCATCCTTCCTTTGTTCCCACATATGCACGTTTGTTAATTTCGCTAGCACATTCTAGTGGAAACCTCAGACAGTCTGTCTCAGACCGACATGCTTTGCGACAGATCTTTTCGTAAGACTTTTAAATGACCAGAACACCATTATCACACTTAGTTAACAATTCCTTCATACTGTGTAGTGTGGAACTGATTTTCAACTTCATGGTTCATTCATTGAATAAACAAACAAACAAAGGAGAAAAGCGATGCGTGACCACTGGACAGTGTTCATGAGGTCTGCACATGGCCTGAAGCGGGCTGTTAACCATCTCTTGGGAATGTTTCACACTAACAGATACAGATATGTATGCACATGCATACATACAAGTATACATACAGGTACATACACATGTGAATATACACGTACATACACAGCACATGCATTCACATATACATGCACTTAACTGTACATTTTTACATGCACTACAATATAACCACATACACACGTGCATACTTATATGCACATACAAGTACATATAAAAGTACACATACACTCACAACATATACATGAGCATTCACATATGTGCATGCAAATATACTCATATACTACATACCTGCACATACACACATGCACACACACATATATATATGCTCATACACATATACACACAAATATATATACATGGACAATGCATACAAGCACACATCCCTGCACATACACACAGGTGCCCATACATTCACATAATCATAACCGTGTGTGTGCATATGCACAGGTACACATACATGCACATATGCAGATATGCTAGCACACACACACAGCCAACTGTCTTCTGGAAAGTCTCGGCAGAGGCTCATCCTTGAACGTGGATTTCTGCAGTCCTGAGAGTAGTTCTGTGCCCAGCAGAAGGCTGGCCTGGGTAGTGACTCAGCCCTGTAGAACTAATGTGGGGAGGCTCCAGCTTTGGGACAGAAAGTATTTTCTTACAGTAAATATTCATCCTGCCCTTTTTGAGTCTCCTCAATGGAAGATTTATGGTCTTCATGAGCCTTTGGAAGCTCTCTCTCTACATGAAGTCCCCAACTCTCTCACCCAAGATCAGCTCCTCGGGTTAGGAGGGCAGGATGCAAATGGGTAGATGAGCTCCCAGGTACCCAAGCTTTCTATACTCTGTTCTCATTAGCTCCCCGCCACTCCAGTTCAGTCAAAGCCTCTGCAATGCAGTGACAGCTTTTACAGAAAAGCTGAACTTAGCCATCAACCAGCACACAAATGCGATTAAGCCAACGACACACGTTTGGTTCACGTTCAGCTTGAAAACCCTCTTTGGGGGATGTCCTTTCCTCTCCAGCGTCTGGATCTAACTCCCTTTTGTTTGTGGAATTGGTTTTGTAGGTGTGTACCCTACATTTTTTTCTAGGGGATATCTTTATTCCTGTACTGCCTCCTGTGCCTGGAATTCCGCAGCACACGTTCAGAGCCCACACTGAGGAAATCCAGGGTTACAGTGCTTGCCTCCAGGATGAGATGAGAAATGAGCATCCTAGGAAAGCCATCTGTGGCCAATGAGCAAAAGTCCCACCTACTCATATCCAGATTTACTGTTGAACCACAGGACGAACAAGTCTTCCTTCTGCTTGCTCTCTCGTGGTAGCATAATTCTGCTAATGTGAAAGGCCCGCAGAGAGAACATCAAACGGGGAAATGAAAACAGCACATTTGATCCACAGTTGTTGTTTTTTTTTTTAACCTACAATTCAGCTAATCAGGTTACTTTGAAGGGTTCCGTTGAATGGCTGATGTGTGTCTGTCACATAACAGGAGCTCAGTAAAAATGAGTAAGTTAATTAATTAACATGGCTGAGGGATGAGAGAACAGAAGAAGAGCAATAATTCTTTTATTACTTTATTACTTACTACCAAAAGAAGGAGGTCACAGCTTACTTTCCAACCTATCTGGCGTGTGTGTGTGTGTGTGTGTGTGTGTGTGTGTGTGTGTGTGTGTACTCTGAGCACTTGCTTAGGCATACACTTGTCAAGCCATGCTGCCTGTGTGGTGGTCAGAGAACAGCTTCAGTGTTGGGTCCCGCATCCCCTTCTAATTTGTCAGAGACAAGGTCTCTCTTGTAGCTCTCTGTTGTGTACACCAGGCTAACTGGCCCACCAATTTGTAGCCGTTCTCCATCTCTGCCTCCCGTCTCACTGTAGAAGTTCTATCTGGGCTTCCAGAAATGTGAGCTGCTATGCCAGCATTGTCATGGGTTCTGGGCGACCTACCTGTCGAAAGTTTCTGAGTCGTCAGAACCTCCACCTTTGGGATTCTGTTTCCCTCATTGTTCTTTGCCTCTTTGTTGGGTCTTTGAGCACTGGGTTCTTGTGGCAAGCACTTTAGCCACTGAGCCATCTGAGGTCTCATATCTGAGCCATGTCTGAGTCCTACTCTGTGTCTGATACTTTAACGGCAGGGCAGGAGAAGGCTTGTGGTCATTGGACTGCATTAGAAACTGTACAGTCCTTCATTTCTCTACACTGACCAGCACACAGGCGGGTCCCTTAGTCCCATATTACAGATGTGGATCAGAAATGACCATGGATCACCATGCCATCGGTCAGAGTGACACTGCTGAAATTCAAACCCACGCATGTATACAGAGCTGGTGCCACAGGGTGCCCCCTGTAGGTTAGTAACTGCAAGTGCACCCAGAAGAGAGAAAAAGGGGATGATTCCTAAAGAGCAATAAAATCAAGAGAAGCTGCTATGTTTGCCACAACTGTCTGTGGCCCACCTCTCACTCTGCTGAGAGCAAGGTAAAGTGTTCTTGGTCTAGAATCTTGTTCAAAATTGAACCCACAGACTGGAAGTCTTCAGCTTCTTCTGGAACCTTATTGAGTGTAGTCTCAGCACCTGCCCCAGACCTGAGTTGGAACTCACGGTTTTAGCAAGCTCTTGGACAATTCATCTGAGCATCAGACTTTGAGAGATACTGACCTAGAGGCTGGCAGGAAATGGCAATCAAATCTGCTGACTGAGTAATCGTAGTGAAGCGTGAGATGATTCTGGATAATTCTTCTGCATTAGCTTCACAGGGAGAGTCTTCATTTTTTTTTACCTTGAAAAAGTATGTCAGAATTTCTTCCAGCTGTGGATTTCATGACTAGTTACTTGACCTAGGAAGATTTGGTTTTTTCCTTCCCAAGGTGGTGGTCGTGGTAGTGGTGGTGGTGGTGATGATGACAATGACTGTGTGGTGTGTAGAAGATGTGTGTGTGTGCCCAATGGCATGTCTGTGAATGTCAGAGGACAACTTTGTGGAGTCAATTCTCTCTTTCTGTGTTTGTGTGGGCACCTTCGATGGAACTCTAGTCACTAGGCTTGCACAGAAAATAGCCTTACCCATTGAACCAATTTCCTGGCCCTAGACTGCTTCATCTTTTAATTTAAACAGTGTGTACGGATGTCTAGTTTGTACACATCTGTGCACTGAGTGGTATATACCCACAGAGGCCAAAGAAAGATCTCAGATCCCCTAGAAATGCAGCTACAGATAGATATGAGTCACCATGAGATGCTGGGAATCTTATCAACCAAGCCACACCTCCAGCCCTCCTAGGTTGTTTTCTTGAACCTTGCATGGGTTTGCACACAAGTACACAATTACGTACTAAGTGAAAACAAAGCTAGCCTATGACTTTATTAGAAACCTGTCTTGGGCTCTGTTTGGAATGCACCAGAACACCAATTGTCATTTCATTATGTTTTCTTTCTAAAAATACAGTTTTGTTTTGTTTTCAACATGCATAACAACGTTCACAATTGACTCAAATGCAAACCTTAAGGAATGAATGGAGTCGTGGTTTTTGTTGAGCTGTTTGCTGAGGCGCCTTCTAGTCTCACAGTCTCCAAGGACACTCATTCTAGGCCACTGAGTAATCCATGTGGAGGTCTGAAGTGGAGATCTTTGTGTTACCAGGAGAGTTCACCATTTATCTATTCCTGGGAAGCTTTGTAGACTGAGAGATAGGACATGAAGATTGCTACATCTGGCCCCATTGTTGAGAAAAGAAGATTCTGTCTGTTCAGTGGTCAAACCTCCACTGCTAAATTCCATCTCCTTCCTTGTTCCTCATGTCTTTGTGCCCCTTATGGGTCTTCCGGTGGAAATGATGTCATGTTGGAAGGTGTGACTAAGGCCTTGGCTTTCCAAGTGATCTACAAAAGTAATGAGACACTTTGTGTCATCACAGAACTGTTCCTCTCTCGCTAGAAAGAGCTAGAATCAGAAAGGATGGCAAAGCCTGACCCCTGACATCAGTGCAGGTGACCAACCCAGCTGCCAGAAGGAGCTTTGTGACACGTAAACCCCACTAATGACTAATCAGTAACACTTAAATTCTGATCTCACCCCGGACCCTAACCAGGCAAAAGACCTGGGTCAGATCCCTTCAGTTCACAAGGTCAGGGCATCATATCTGCACATAGAGCCCCCACGCAGCCTCTGCTGCTCTGCTGAGGTGAGACCCTCATTGTTTCATCTGCAGAATGAAGTCACTGGGAATGCAGTGCTGGCCTCCTTTTGCATCTAGTCACATGTCAAGTATAGTAAGTCATAGGAATTGTTCATATTGACACGTTCTACTTTGGCAATGCCGTTAGTACATAACACTGTGCACTGATGGCAGTTGTCCTCTTTGTCCTTTCTTGCCCTTTCCTCTCTTCCTTTCCTGTCTGCTCCAGTTTTATCCTGTCACCAAGACAAACACTCTGACCAAAGCAACTTGAAGGAGGAAAAGGGTTTATTTCATTTTACACTTCTAGGTCCAAATCCATCATTGAGGGAAGTCAAGGCAGGAACCGGAAGCAAAAACCATGGAGGAACGTTGCTCACTGACTCACTCCTATAACCACGCTGAACGAGGCTTCTTATACGACCCTGAACTGCCTGCATCAGTTAACAATCAAGACAGTCTCCCAAAGATATAACCACAGTCTATTCTGATTTGGGCAATCCCTCTTGCGAGGTTTTCCTCAAATGACTCTAGGCTGGGTCAGGTCGAATTTAAAGCTAAGATCCCACGCCATACTCTCCTTTCTCTTTCTCTCCTACTTTTCTGTTCTCTTCTCTCTGTCCCTCTCCATCTCCCTCTCTGTTTTCATATGTGAAGCAAACTCCACAAAGCTGGCCCTGCTGAGCCTACCTTATTTCATTTAAGGCAATGCTCTTTATGGTAAGTTGCATCCATTTTCCTGCAAACCTCAGGGCTTCTTTATGACTGAATAATGTTTCAGAGTGTGTGTGTGTGTGTGTGTGTGTGTGTGTGTGTGTGTGTGTAATATCCCCTTTATCCATCATCAGAAGCCCATTTTAACATCCCAGAATCCTCCTCTTCATGGACACGAACTTGCTACACTGTAAAGGAAACTAAGTTTTCAAACAGAGTGGGTATTAAGAAGGGGCTATTTTGTTGCTTGTAGACTCCCAGGGGCCTAATTTTGTCCAGGGGGAGCTTTGCTTTGGCATCCTTTGGAATTTCAGCTTGAAGTACCAAGCACCCACAGCCCATCAGCTGGCAGCTGTTGCTGTTGCTGTTGTGACGTGTGCTGTCGCCGCAAAGCGTTCCAAATAAAGTACTTTCATCAAATATTGAAATGTCCGTGACAAAGGGCCAAGGAGATGTCTCTATCAATAAAGTGCTTGCTGCAAAAGTCTGAGGACCTGAGTTCAGATCCTGACATTCACATAAAAAGCCAAGCATGGTGTGCATCATTGTGGTCCCACCAATAGGAGACAGAGACAGGAGGATCCCTGGGGCTTGTGGGTCAGCCAGCCAAACTGAATGAGTTCACATTCAGGGAGAAACTCTGGAGAGGGGCAGGGTTGGGAGCCAAGGGGAAGAGATATCTGAAATCGAGCTCTAGCTTCCAAGTGAACACACGTGTGTGGACACGTGCATGTATGCACGCACATACCCAGGAACATGTACACATTCACGGATGCAGAAATTTGTATCTGTAAAAGATCATAGCAACTCTTACACATTGAGCCCTTACTGGGTGGAAAGTTCCAGAACTGGGAACTGTGACTCAGCTCTCTTTCCTGGAGACTGGCTTGGTTCTGGTACTTATTCTCCTCTTCCCAGCTGCTTTGGAAGGACTGAGAAGTGAACAGAGTCAGCCTGGGGGCATTGCATCAGCCTCGCTCCTGGGGGAATGCTTGTCCTCCTGAGAAGCCTGGGATCCGGAGGAGAGTGAGACAGGACTTGGAAAGGATGGGGGAGTGGATTTCAAAATGTTCCTTTCCTTTGGATCTCTTTCTCTTTCTGGCTGCTGTTTCGTCTCAGTTTCAAAAAAGAAAACCTCTACAAATATTCATTCAGGATTCTCTGAGAATGCCAACGATAGAAACCAAGAATTTTAAGTACATTCTCTTTGTCTTTTTGCCAAACTGATAAAAGGCGCCTTTGATTTTCTCAGTGGGTGAAGGAGAGAGAGGAGGAGCCAAAAAGCCATTTCCTCTTGTCAATGGACTTATGGGGCTGGACTTGCAGTAAGGAAGGGCCGCAGGATCCCCTAGGTCACAGGGCTGACCCTCCCAAAGGGTCCCCAGCACAGATGGCTGACTTTATCTGGTCCATTTTCTTGGGGGAAGATGACATTAATGCCAGTCTGTCTTCCTCTTTAGAACAATTTAGTGTAATCTTTCATTGCCAGAGAGGTCCTGGCCACAACCTGGGGAAAAAAAAAAAACAGGCAGGAAATGAAAAATCTGTTTTCCTTACTGATAAACGTAACCTACGCTGTTGGGTTTTCCCCACTTCCTCCAGATTCAGAGTATCTGCCATGTTGACGGTTGAGTAGGGAAAAGGCCTTGTGTAGGCCTCAGCTTCCCAACAGAGATGAGAGTCTCAACCTGAGCTTTTGCTCCCAGACTCATCGTAAGCTAGCAACTACAGGACAGCCTGAGTTCTCACGGTGAATGGTGACTTGGTGAATCCTTAACTCTGGTTACCTGGGAAGCTCTATAGCTGAGAAAAGAAGCTACTGGCACCAGCAATCCTAAAGGGTTTTCTGGGATCCACAGGGACCTGGGTGGTCCTACTGTGTAATAAAAAAAAGGGGGTAGCCTTCCAGCCTTATTAAAAACTATCCTTAAGTACAGTTGACCCCAGGGTTTAACTAGATAGATTCCTTAGTCTAGATAGATGCATATTAAAAAGACAAATCAAAACAGCCCAAGGCCCTGTGCAGACCTGATGGCACAGGGAACAGGACCCCACTTCTTCTGCCTTGGCATAGAGAGTGGTGTTCCTTGGGTGGACTGGGAAGTGTGAGTGTGAAGGACGGTGGACGTTCATCGGGTCAGCTTTATTCACATGACACCGGAACACCAGCCCTGCATTGCTGTATTCAAGAACAGGCAGGTACAGGCCAGCAAGATAACCCAGCAAATAAAGGTACTTGCAACCAAGCCCAGTGGCCTAAGCTTGTTTGATGCCTGGGACTTATATGACAGAAGGAGTGAACTGTTTCCCTCAAGTTCTCCTCTAGCATATACACATGCGCTATGGCATGCTGTGTGCGGTCAATCAATCAAGCAATCAATCAATGTAAAACCCAAATATCAATACATCTGTTTAAAGGTGTTTAAATGTAATATGCTTCTATTTAGTTTACTTTAGATTCATGGCAGGGTTTGGCTATGCAGTCCAGCCTAGACTCACACTTAGCATCCTCTTGCCTCAGCTTTGCATGTGCTAGACATGCCCCATCTCACCCAGCTGCATGTCATGTTAATTGTAAAGCACTAGGTAACAGGTCAGGTGTGGTGATGCGTACCTGTGGTCCCAGTGCTGGGGAGACAGAGACAAAGGAATCCCTGGAGCTCACTGCCCAGCAGTCGAGCCTAACAGGTGAGCTTCAGGTCAAGAAGAGACCCTGTCTCAAAGGAATAGACAGCTTTACTAAGAATAACACAGACGTTGTCCTCTTGTCTTCACCCAAAAGCACACACACACACACACACACACACACACACACACACACACACACACACACCTTCACATATGCTCACTTGCAAAGCACATAGATTCACAGAGAGATGAATACACATACATTAATACACACACGCATTCACAAGACATTGTACACACATGCACACATATGGACGCACATTTACACATGTACACATGCATGGAAAAAAATTACTAGTCATTTATATTGCAGACAGGTCTTGAGGAGCCCTGCAATCTCACCCCTGGAATAAATCATCTCTAACATCCACCACATCCTGTTTAGGATCTGAGTTCCATGTGAAAATACCAGACAGTGTTTCTATGAAAACAAACATCACTTCTCATATTCAAAGTAGAAAAATGTATCGTCACTGACATTCCAGTATATTACATTTCTAAGGAAACAATTAGTGTCTTAGACTGCACATCATCAAAATAGTCTTGCTGTGCTGTTACAGAACGGAACAGAACCCACTCCATTGTATTGTAATTTACAGCATCTTGGGAGTAAGTGTGGGGTGGCTAAGGAATTTGCTGTTTTATGATAATTTGTTTCAGGAGACATGTTTTAAGTGTTGGATCTTCCTCGTATATTGTGGGTAAAAAAAATACATTGCTACAAGCATACGAAAAACTTTGAGTGCTGAATAGTGTGGACACTTTCTGACCCAAAGGAAGTCATCTTCCTATAGCCCTTGAGCTAGGTCATTTCAAAGAAAAAGCAGAATAAGAAGAAAAAGCAAGCCATCCATCCAGTCCCTGCTCCATTTTTGTCCCTGCATTTCTTTTAGACAGGAACAATTTGGGGTTGACAATTTTTGAAGGTAGGTTGATGCCCACCATCGGGAGCCCTGTCTATCAACTGGAGGTGGTCCCTTCAGGTTCCACATTCTCACTGTTGGGCATTTTGGCTAAGATCATCCTACAATGAGCATACGGTGTGGTGGTCTGAGGCCCCCAGCACATATGTAGCAGAGGTTGGCTTCAGTGGGAGAGGAGGATGCACCCAATCCTGTAGAGATACCCCAGGGAAGAGAGATTCCCAGGTGGGGGCGCCCTCTCTGAGTCAAAGGGGAAAGGGTAGAACTCTGTGAGGGAGGACCAGAACAGGGGCAACATTTGGGATGTAAATAAATAAAATAATGAAGAAAAGAAGAAGAAGAAGAAGAAGAAGAAGAAGAAGAAGAAGAAGAAGAAGAAGAAGAGGAGGAGGAGGAGGAGGAGGAGGAGGAGGAGGAGGAGGAAGAAGAGGAGGAGGAGGAGGAGGAGGAGGAGGAGGAGGAGGAGGAGGAGAAGAAGAAGAAGAAGAAGAAGAAGAAGAAGAAGAAGAAGAAGAAGAAGAAGAAGAAGAAGAAGAAGAAGAAGAAGAAGAAGAAGGACGATGACAAGGAGGAGGGGGGAGAGAGGAAGAGGAGGAAGAAGAGGAAGAGGAGGATGGGGGAGAGGAAGAGGAAGAGGAAGCAAGGAGCCAATAAAGAATGGATAGGACAAAATTAGTTACCATTAGGAATTCTCCCGAGATAGGGGGTGTTCCTTAGTATAGCTCCCCTCCTGCTGCTGAATAGTTCTAGTCGCTGGCGTGTGCGTGTGGAAAGCGAGGCATAGCACTGGGCAGTAGGAGTCACCTTCTGTTACCCTTTAACAAGCCGCTGGCTTCTAAGTAACTGCTGCCCAAAACTGCCCATCTTCTTGAGTACTGTTGGCAACTGTTTGACCTGTGTTCATTGCATATTCATTTCTTTAATAAATACATATATTGATTCTCGGCGCTGTGTTTGGCAGCAATTTGAGCTGAAAATGGAGTTGGCAGTTAAGGAAGAAAGATGAATCAGTATGCAGTTTCAAAGTGAGGATGAGCAATGGGTGTCAGGGATTCTCTGGGTGAAATAAGAGATGCCCAGGGCCTGGAGGAAGTGCAGAGTGTGTTTGGGAGCTGTCAGAGGAGTGACATGGGTACCCCATCTTTGTAAAGAAAAACTCTCCTTCGGGCTGAATTTGTTAAAATTGGGCCACAGGGGATGAGTTGGCTGGAAAATCTCATAGGATGATGAGGAAAACCAGCCTGCAAATTCTAGACTCTACCCCTAACTTCCAAGCTGAGGGCAGAGCGCAGTATAGAGCCTCTTTCCCTGTTGCATTGGCTTCCACCTCCAGTGATGCTGGAGAAATACTTGCTGAGAATCCTGGGCATCCTGCCTCTACAGAGAGAGAGTTTTGATAGGTGCTCCCTTCTTCTATAGTTGGTACTAGGACTGTAGAAAAAGGCCTGCCTTTCAGAGGCACCCCTGGGCCAATCAGAAGCCTTCCCAATCTTCCATTACCTAGAGCAGAGCTGATATTCCATAGTGAACGCATGATTCAACATACCATACTAGTTACTTTTTTTGTGGCTGTAATAAAATACCGTGGCCAAGGCAACTTTATGCAAGGAACAGTTATTTGGGTTTATGGGTCGTAGGCTATAAGAATCCATTATGGCTGGAAGGCATGGCAACAGGCAGGTACAACAGCCAAAACAAGAAGCTAAAAGCTCATACCCTCAACCACAAACACAGAGCAGAGAAGGTAAACTGAAAGTGGGGCAAGCCTTTAAAAACTCTCAAGGCCCACCTGCAGTGCCATGCTTTCCCCCAGCAAGGCTGCACTGCCCAGTGATCCCAAAACAGCGCTACCAACTGGAGACCTAGCGTCCAAACACCAGAACCTATGGGGGACATTCTCACTCAAACCACAACACACATGATGGGTCCTTTTCATTCGTATGAGCAGCTGTTAACATAAGGGGTCTGCCTTTTCCATGCCCCAGGCTAAGACGGGTTCAAGGTGTCCAGAGTGGCAGAACCAGGATCAGATTCCAGGGGCCAGTTCTACTACAAACCCCTCTGAGTGCTCCTGAGACTGGAGTCATGGCAGAAAGCACAAAATTAACCAAACTCTTGATATTTACTTCTTGCCTCTTCACCAGAACCCTTCTTGGCCCCATCAAAGCAAAGATTTTGCTTTGATCTCAATGCAGCCTGTGGAGGCTGGGCAACTCAAAGAACCCGAGAGGCTCCAGACTCCCCCAGACCCTGGCTTTTCATACTCAGCCTGCTTCTTATGAGCTTATGAGATTTCACATCTTTGAGGTTTTGCTTTGTTTTGCTTTTTAATGAAATGAGGATAATATAGTTTCTTACGTTGTCGATCTAAATGAGAGCTACGTGTAAAATATCTGGTACATAGTAAAAAACTCAACGAAGAAGAGGAGCTATTAATTACTGCTTTGAGAAAAGAAATAACCTGAATGCAGGCAGCTCAAGGATGAGTTTAAATGGAGCTCACTGAGCTACGGGAGGAAGTGGGAGAGAGCATTATGTGGCAGTGTGCTTGCTACCTGTTCACAGGCCCTTTGCCAGCTGCCCTGGGGTGACATCAAGGCCTTGTCCCTACGAGGCCTGTGGTGTCTGAGAGCTGGAATATAGCTTTCTCTGGAGTGTGGGTTTTACCTTATCATCGGGGCTGGTTTTCAGCCTGACCCCTGGATGCCCTGTTAGCAGATAGATCTCCCGATTCACTTCCTTCTCAGAATTCTACCGCATAAACAAGCTAGAGCTCCAAGATATAAATAATTCTAACTCTAATACCAAACAGACTTAGCCTCACTTTGCTGCTATAGCCAGGGAGTAGGGAGTGTGTGCATGTGGGGAATTGAAAGGGCTGGGAGGAGGAGATGTCAGAATGTAGCTGGGAATCTGGGGAGTTAAGTGAGGGAACGCTGTGCAAACATTGCGGAGCGCTCCATCACAGCCTTCTACGATAGAAGCTATTTCTGAGTGTCTCTCCCACCCACTGTGGGACACACATAGACACAGATGACGAAGAAGCTCAATTTGTAAAACTAAGTCACAGTCAAGTGCCACTTAGATGGGTAGCTGGTGACATTTGTTTCCTGGATGAAAATGAGGATGAGGGGGAGGAGTTGGAGGAAGGAGGAAGAAAATGGAGGAAGAAAAGAAGGAAGGAGGGAAGAGAGGTGTGGAAGGAGGGAGAAGGAGGGGAAAGAAAAGAGGGGAAGGGAGGAGAGAGGAAGGAGGGGAGAGGAAGGTGAGGAGGAACGGATGACCCACAAACTCAAGACTGAGGACCATCCAACTGGCTTAGTAAATCCCCTGTGTCAGATAAATTGGTTTCTGCTTCAGCATGCGTTATATAGCTCTGTTGTCTAAACAAGTAATGACCTTAGTATCTTTCATACAACAAATGACAACTTCACTTGAGCTTAGTAAGTTAGAATCAGAAATGAGTTACTATCTCGATAGGTCAGAAGACAGAGTTCATTTCACACAAAGTCGGTTTATGAATTGACTCTGTTTTCTCTTAGGGATTGTCTCTTTTGAGGATGTGGTCTTATCAAAGTTCTCCTGCCCTGATACAAGACTGTCAAGTTTAGGAAGGTTTGTTTTGTTTCATTTTGTTTTTAAAGTATTCTTAAAGGGCCTGGTATGTTGACATGGGCTTTATTTATCTATTTTTGAAAGCTTCTCAGACTGCACTAACACCCTTCCTGCTTATCAGTTATTGATCAAGACATTGCTATCGGCTCCCGTGTCTAAGAAGAATTTGCAACCACGGATACATACTTCAGCCAATGGGATATTTTAAAATGAATCGAAGCTATGCTCCAGGCAGTAGGGCAGATCCTGCCAGGTTTAGATCTCTCCTGATATAAAGTATGTAGGCTTCTAACCTGTCTCCAGTTGCCTTGACAGGCAGGAGCTATGAAAATAGACTGTCCAATCCAGGAGGACCCTTGCTTCCTACACTATCCTCTTCCAAAAAATACCTCACACAAAGCCACACTATTCAGCCGACCAAACCAAGGAGAAAACCATAGCCAAGGGCTGACGTGCTATTTGAAGGCACTGGGTCAAGTGAGAAATGGAAAATCTGAGTTATCCATATCTTCTGTGCTGTGGCAACAACTGAGGAGAAAGTCAGGAGCTGCGGGTTCCTTCGCTGGCATCCCCACTAAGCCCACAGTCCCTGAGCCCAGTGAGAAGGAGAGGGCGAAGAGGCAGAGCACTCAGCCACCAATCCTCTCCCTTGGCTCACTTGGCAATGAGCATCCGAGTTGACTGACTCTTCCGTGAGATGATGAAGTGCTTCGAGGTCACAAAAACCTACATCCCTACAGCATCCCCTTTCACCGTGCTTTCTATAGCTCCTTTTCCTCAGCTGAGACACCATTCAACCTCTCACCTCTTCCCACCTGGGGGCCTCAGGAAGATTAATTAGGTAGATCTGTAATATACTTGGCTCTCCTTGGAGAAAAATTCTACATAAAAGCAAAGTATTATTATTTCTAAGCGGGGTGATGCTTATTACGTCCTTGTAGGATCATTAAGCAAATAAATTATCTTCCCTTTGGAGAAATTATCTCCCGACTTGCCCTATTCTTAAGTCTACAGAACAGAATATATTCTCAATTCATTCTCTCTCTCTCTCTCTCTCTCTCTCTCTCTCTCTCTCTCTCTCTCTCTCTGTGTGTGTGTGTGTGTGTGTGTGTGTGTGTGTGTGTGTGTGTGAAGGGAAGCATGTACTCCTTTCTACATGGGCGTTCGAGGTCAGAGGTAGATGCTAGCTGTCTTGTGTCACTCTATATTGAGACAGGGTTCCATATCGAACCTGGAGCTCACATATTGGCCAGTGAGCTCTAGGGGTCTAGAGATCTATCTGCCCTCTCACAGACTTACATGACCACACATGTGGGTGCTGGGGATCTGAACTGGGGTCCTCATACTTGCATAGCAGGTCCTTTACCCACAGAGCTATCTCCCTCACTGTTTTGGTTTTGGGGTGGGTGGGTTTTGGTTTGGTTTGGTTTGGGTTTGGGTTTGTGTTTTGGAGAAATTTTAAAGGGCCAAGTATGTCGGTGTACACCGTCAACTCCAGCACTCAGGAGGCAGAGGCTGGTGAATCTCTATGAGTTTGTGGCCAGCCTGGTCTACACAGTGAGTCCCAGACCAGCCAGGGTTATGCAGTAAGTAGCTCTGGCTGAAAACAAAACAAAAACTTTTTTTTTTCAGAGCTGAGGTCTGAACCTAGGGCAATCACTCTACCACTGAGCTAAATCCCCCAAAACTTTTTTTTAAGGGAGAAATGTGTGGGTTAGTAAAAGGGAATAGGGCGAAGTTCTCATTTGACTGTAACACTGGAAGCTTTTTCTATACAGCCTCCGTTACCAAAGAGAATAGTTCCTGCTATGTTTGCCTGCTCTCTGATTCCAACAAATGCCCTTGTCTCTCTCGCATGTGCTGTAATTGCACGCTAAGGACAGCGCTGTGTGTCTGCGTCTGTTCATTCCGTGGCCTCTGCCCCTGTGCTTGTTGAATCCTTTGATTAAATCACACGGTAGTTAAGAGAGTGTTCAGAGGTCACAGGGTCGTCCTTCCCAACATACTTGTGGCCATCTTTTTTTACAAATTGATAATGTAAGTTATGAGAGGAAAATTTTAAATCCAAACTCCAATCCACAGAAATTTCAGGAAAACTCAAGCCAGCATTCCGTTTAACTTTGCCTTGTTTTTTACTCTGTGTCAGAATTCCTTATTTGGGGGTTGGAACCGGCATGGGTCTTCAGATGAAACCACCTGGTAGCCCTGTGGATCATTTGATATGAGGACAGGAAGGCATCCGAGCCGTCATCACTGCGTAGTGGGGGGACTATGTGTTCTTTCTTGCTTCTTTTTCTTTAGGAGAGGGACACATAAATATTAAAATAAGAATAGGGAAAATAAAAATAAAAAAACTGAGAGTTGATGTACTCTTTTATTTATTTAGTGTACATGTGTACTTGTGGTGTTGGGGGATGTGCACACACCACAGTCCACACATGGAGGTCAGAGGACAAATTAAGAGAATTGTTTTGGGGGTTGGGGATTTAGCTCAGTGGTAGAGCACTTGCCTGGCAAGTGCAAGGCCCTGGATTCGGTTCCCAGCTCCAAAAAGGAAAAAGAGAGAGAGAGAGAGAGAGAGAGAGAGAGAGAGAGAGAGAGAGAGAGAGAGAGAGAATTGTTTTGTTTTTTTGTTTTATTTTGTTTTGTTTTCTGCCACCATGGAGGTCCCAGGCACTGAACTTAACTCTTGAACCTTGGAAGCAAGAATGTTAGCCCACTGAGCTATCTTGCTGACACCCACCCCCCAAAAGAAAGCCCTTGAAAACTTAAAATGAGTCATGGAGAGCCTTAGGAAGAAAACTCGGCCATGCCTCCATGGGCTCATGGAGGGTATTGTCTGCCTCCCAAAGTCACACCAAGATGCCCAGGAATCAAAGCATGGCCCTTTAAACTTACAAACAGGAAGATGTCATGCACCACACCAAAGGGCAGCCATGGTGTCGAAGCGAACAGTCCCACAAGCCTACTGCGCTTCTCTCTAATAGAGGAACCTGGGCTTAGGGCTCTTCTGCCTAGATGTAGATTTGAAGCCTGGGTGACCAGTCCTATCTCATTCTCCCCAAGATGTTCTTTGTCATCTTTTTCAAGTTCTTGTCTGTATATCTAGGGACAGGGGACAGGAAACAGCTGAGGAGAGGCCCGCCTGATGATTGGTTCGATTTTTTTGTTTATCTCAGCTCCGGTCCCCACCCTGTAAAAGTGTGCCTCCTCATCTTCAGGAGCCACCTAGGTGGTTTGACAACCCTGTTTGTGGGTTATGATGGGTGTGATGGAAAGACAGGGCAGGATCATCCTCTTTCTCTGCAACCATGCACAGCCAAGGCCCCTCCCACAACTCACCTCCAGGCTGAAACCATCAAGAGGCACCGGGGGAAGGAAGCATGTAAACAGCTTTGAAAAACACCCAAATATTACCCTTTTCCCAGATGAACTTGGAGTCGTGGTTTCCATCATACGCGATGCTGCCTAGAGTCCAAAGTAAAATTCTTTGAGGGCAGGAAGGGCTCTTAGCACCCATAAGAACTGATGTTTCTCTAAAGGCAGCTTCAACTGTCAAAATCAAGGTTATCTTATTATACACACTGTAAATGGAATACTATAACAATTACTCTAAAAACTAATATTTTTATATATTTCATTCTGTTTTTTCCCATTTGTTTCTTTGCTTTCTGCTTTCCTTTGTCCTCTTCCTTCTCCTTTTCCTTTTCCTTTTCCTTCTCTTTCTCCTCCTCCTCCTTCCTCCTCACCTTCCTCTTCCTCTTCTTCCTCCCCCCTTCCCATCTTCTTCCTCCCCCTCCTCTTCCTCTTCCTCCTGCTTCTTCTAAATAATACTTATTACTGTGCTTCTAGCACAACATGGGGTATTTGACATTGTATCGCATTAATCAGAATGCAGGGATAGTGGGGAGCATCTTGCCTTCTCCAGCACCTGCCCCACACTGGCCATCATCAGAAGAGATAACATGGGGTTGGGGATTTAGCTCAGCGGTAGAGCGCTTGCCTAGCATGTGCAAGGCCCTAGGTTTGGTCCCCAGCTCCGAAAAAAAGAACAAAAAAAAGAAAAGAAAAAGAAGAAGAGATAACATAAGAGCTGCCAATTCCTCCAACCTGGAGACAACAGGAGGAAATGTTAGGGCGGTATCAGTCTAATTGTCAGTAAGCAGATTAAACCTCCAGGCTTCAGTGGTAAAACCTGCTTGCCACTGTCACCAACTCAGCCACACTCCCCTGCCCCACTGCCACCGCTGATTAATCATTAATCATTAGTCTCTGAGGCAAAGGGAGGGACATGTGTTTCCCCTTGGTACTTTCTGTCTGTTCTATAGGCACAGAAGAAAGTTGAGAATATGGCCAGCATGTTTCTGTTCTGTATTTGTCAGTGGGTTAGGTCCTCAGAGAACTTCCAAGGTGAAAGCTAACATTGCTTCTGTGGGCATCGAGGGTAAAGTCCTTAACCCCTCAACTTAATGAGAGAAAAATTAAGGGCTTTAAGCAGCTTAGATTTATCTTGTCAATATAAGTGATGGGAGGATTCTCTGTACACTTTAAAAAAGAGATTGTGTGTGTGTGTTTGTGTGTGTGCATGCATGCGTGTGTCTAAAGCATCATTTCATTATATCACTATCCACACTGTCCCTTTATGATAGACAGGGTTCATCTATTCCCCTGCTCTAAACTTAATTACTTTGCAATTAATTCTTTGTTGAAAATAGCAAGGCTCCTAAACTCAGAACATCTCTTTGTAAGAAAAGCTGTTTATGGATAGAGGTCGAGAGGACGTGTTGGAATATTCCACAGTGCTGCCACAGATATTCTGAATGAGAGTACTGAGAGGGGAAAGGTCCTGTTCCACACAAGGTGGCTGTAGACTTAGAGGGCTTCCTCCCAGGCAAGCTAAGTTAAGGTCGGCCTCCAGGAATGAGTTAGGAGCTCCTGCTGTTGCTCAGTGGGCAGAATGCTTGCCTACTATACATAAGGCCCTGGGTTCCGTGCCAGATTCTCTATGAAAGGAACAGGGAGCTGGGCATGGTGGCACATGCCTTTGATCCCAACACCCAGGAGGCAGAGGAAGATGGATTTCTATGAGTTTGAGGCTAGCCTGGTCTACATAGTGAGACTCTGTCTCAGAGGAGGAAGAAGAGGAGGAGGAGGAGGAGGAGGAGGAGGAGGAGGAGGAGGAAGAAGAGGAGGAAGAAGAAGAGGAAGAAGAGGAGGAAGAAGAGGAGGAAGAAGAGGAGGAAGAGGAGGAAGAGGAGGAAGAGGAAGAGGCATCGTATTATTTCATGACTACACCCGGAGCACTTAGGAAGAGCGTCAGAAGTTCAAGCTCATTTGCTCAGTTTGCTTTCTATTGCTTTTATAAAGGCCATGACCAAAAGCAACTTGGAAAGGAAAAGGTTCCTTTCAACTTACAACCCTCAGGTACTGGTCTATCACTGAGGGAAGTCAGAGCAGGAACTCAAGGCAGAACTAAACAGAGACCGTGGAAGGAGGGATGGCTTTTGCCTCATTAGCCATGGCTCACTCAGCCTGCTTTCTTATACACCGGAAGACCACCTTCCCAGGAGCGGCACCACCCACGGTGGGCTAGAGCCTTCTACATCAACCATAAATCAAGAAAATGCCCCACCCGCTTTCCTGCAGGCCAACTGATGAGGATATTTTCTCAGCTGAGGCTCCATCTCCCCAGATGACTCCAGCTTGTGTCAAGTTGACAAAAACTAAGCAGCCCATTAAGTTCAACGCCAGCCTGGGACACATAAGACACCTGTCTCAAAAGCAAAAGAAAAGAAGAATCTTAAATACAGTACCATAGAAAAGTCTCATTCAATCATCTACTCACATTTCAGGACTCTTAGGATGTGTACAACTGTTGCCCGTGCATGAATTGTTACAGTTAATCTGGATAAATTCCTGAAAAAGATTGTTAACAGTAATGCCAGCCTATATATAATGTGATTTTATTTTCTGAGCTTACATACATATCCAGAAAGTAGCTCTCCCCATCCTGGTCCTTATTCAGTGACTTCTATACCTAAGGTCACTGGATCCAGGCCATATCTCTATAAGAAGGACACCCTGAGTACTGCAGTTGCTTAAGGATTTGACAGGGGAAGGGCCATATCTAGTGAGTGTTGCTTTAACCTCATATTGGTTGTCTGTGAAAGTCTAGGCTATAGGCCTAACCCATGGTCCACGAGCACTCTTCTTTACCCTCCCACCCTTTAACATGCTCTTCTGAGGCTAGCCTGCACAGAGCTTAGCAAGTTAATGTTTTGGGGGAAGGGGGGTTGAACTGGGACTCATACAGATATGACCTTTCTGGGCAGTTGGCGTCATTCTAGAAAGTCCCCTGGCCTTCAGAGTGCCAGGGACTGATGGAGCATCGGTTGGTAACCTCAAAGCCCTTCTCAGGACTGCCTCATCAGTCTTCCTGTCAGACTCTGAGGTCAGCATTGAGCACATCAACCATACAGACAGATGGGGCATCTTTCAAAAGTGGGCTGAGTATACAAGGACAGGACCAAGGGGAAGCAATGTGCTGAACCAGGGTCAAGCAACCACAAGGAGTTCGTGGCAGAGAGAAGGGCTGCCAGGGTGCTGTGCACAGAGCAGGTCCTAAAGGCAGTGAGCGGGTTTATGGGTACGTGAAGGAATAAAGGGGTGCATGAGCAAATTCTCTTACCTTCAAGGGATGGAAGGGGTGCATTAGAAAGTTCTTAACATTTTACCTACTTCACCCAAACACTTAGAAAGCTGGGTCTCAGATAAAGTTTTCTCTGTGGGCCTCTGTGAGATACTGTCTTGCTTAGTGAAACTTGTCCTGACCAATTCTTCAGTCCCTACCAGTTCAAGTCTGTTCTTGCCCATCAGCATGTCAGACTGAGCAGTAGAGTTTAGGCTTTAGCATATCTGAGAAGACTGGATTTTTGCCAAGAACTACATGTTTCTTGAAAACACTTTTTTAAAAAAGCACGCACGCACCCGTGTGCATCAGTGCGTGCGTGCATGTGTGTGCATGCATGCGCATGTGTGTGTGTGCATGTGCATGTGCATGAGTGCATGTGCGTGCGTGTGTGTGTGTGTGCACGTGCGTGTGTGGGTGCGTGCATGTGCGTGTGCATCAGTGCGTGCGTGTGTGCGTGCGTGTGTGCGTGCGTGCGTGCGTGCGTGTGTGTGTGTGTTTAGCAAGGGTAGAGGTTAGAATGAAGTTGGTTTTCTCTTTCCTCCTTTACATAGGTTCTGAAATTTAAGCTCAAGTCAGTGGGTTTGCTCAGCAAGCACCTGGAAAACTGAGCTATCTATACAGGCTTCAAAGGCACTTTTGATTCATCCAGCCAATATTCAAGAGCTGTTTTCCGATCAGTTACTGTATGCCGGATGCCAGAACAGGCACTTGGGTGCAGAGATAAAAAGACATTGTCCCTCTGCTGAGCTAGAAAAAGTGGTGTTCTCGAACATCTAGAAGGGAAGATGGCGAGGATGGAGTACGCATAGCTTAAGGAGGAGCACGGGTAAGAGGCGCAGAGATTGGGAAACATGACCCCTTCCCTACGGATGGGTGTGCACCCGCACCAGGCCACATGGATTGGAGAGTGAAACATGGTTCCACCTATCCATTCGCTGATGCTCTTGGGATCTGTGTAACTAGCACAACAGAATACATCAAGTCAGCATGTGGGTGAACTTCTGAAAAGCAGACAACATGCCCTGGGTGGAAAGACATGGGTAAGGCCTTTGCTGAATCTTGATGGATCTATGGAAATTAGCCCAGAGCCCAGTCAAGGAAAAATAACAGAAGTGGAAGAGAATTCCTAACAAAACAAAACAAAACAAACAAACAAAACAGAAGGCTATTACAAAAAAACAAAAACAAAAACCAGAGGTCTCTACTCTCTACTAACAACATTTAGGGAAGTGTTGTGACTAAGAAGCCAGGTGCCTTTCTCCCTTGAATGAGTTCCCTGAGGATTCAGATACAACATCACAGGAAGGAGCATGTACTAGAGTGGACACTGCAGTGAAAAGCCAGAAGATTTTCCTTGCTGAAATGCCCCTTGCTCTCACACACTAGAAGTGGAGTAAGTTTCACTCAGTCTCCAAGACCTCAAGGGTTGCATTAACTCTTTGAACTCCCTGCTCTATCAGGGAGAAAGGCAAGAGCTCCTTGAAACATCCTCATCTTGCCCTACAGAGGCCAAGGACTCGGGGTATGATTAGTCGGTCCCAGGTCAACTCCCTGGTCCTCTTCCCCTGGATCAGTCTCACCCCCTCCTTTAACAAGCACATCACTGCTCTATAAGACCCCTGGAGTAGTAGTGATTGTGGTAAAGAGGAGTCATAAGGATGAATGCTTGGACTAGCAAGATGGCTCAGTGGGTAAGGACTGACTATAGCTACCCACAATTCATTGCTTAAATGATGGCCTGCATGCTGGGCAGAGGATCCCACACATCCTCCCTCTGAAAGGCTTGTTTGGCATGGGGATGCTCTAAGAAGAAAGAGAAGATAATGACCGATGCTCAGCCTAAACGGGGAGTATGCAATAATCACTTGAAGGACTGAAGAGATGCCGCAGGGGTTAACCAGCACTTGCTGCTCTCGCAAAAGACCAGAGTTCAAGTCTCAGCACCCACATCCGACAGCTCACAGTTACCTATAATGTCAGCTCCAGAGGATCCAACACTTTCTGGCCTCCTCAGATACCTGCACATACACATGCACAAACACACACACACACACACACACACACACACACACACACACACACACACAAATAAATCTTTAAAAAAAAAAACATTGAACACCATGCTACTTGACAATTTCTACAGTGCAAGGAAGGCCTCACCACTTGGTGATGGCAGCCCTGGGCTTTCTGCACGATCCTCAGGTGTTTCTACTGCAGTAAAGCGCAGCCATGTCTTATGCTATAGGCCTTCTCCCTGACTGTGTGCAGGGAGGGATGCAGGGGTTTGTCTGTCATTGCTTAGAGCAGCCCCACAAGTGGGGATGCTGCCAGCAGACGGCAGAGCCAACCCCATGTTTCTATACTGGAAGAGTCATGGATGAGATACCATCCAATATGAATGGAGTTTCCCCCAGGCACCCTATACATTTATTATAAAGAGCTGGATTTTTGAAATAACAAAAATAACTTAGAAAAATTGGAGGAGAGTCTAAAAAGTTCGATGGGGATGTTTCTTCATGCTTGTGCATCCTCTATCAAGCGGGAGGCCTGATTTCAGGAACTCCAGAGTCCTCCTGCTTTATCCAAATGGGCGGATGTGTTGTGAGTGGATCGCCTTTCCCCGAGGGAAAGGATAGCTGGATCTGTAGGTTGAAGCAGCAAGAGCAGCAGTGTTCACTGTGTGTATGTGTGTGTGTGCACACATATGCGTACAGGAGCATTGCGTGAACATACTGCTGGAGGTCAGAGGTGACCACCAGGTGTCTTGCTCATTTGCTCTCCACGTTGTTTTTTTAAGACAGGGTTTTTTCATGAATCCTAGAGCTCACTGATTCAGCGAGGCTGACAGGCTTGCGAGCCTCAGGGATCCAGCAGTCTCTGCCGCTCCAGTGCTGAGGTGACAGGCGTGCACTGCCATGCTTGGCTTCTTTAGGTGGCTACGTAGGTTAAACTCAGGTCCTCAAGCTTTCACAGCCAGCATTTTACGAACTGTGCCGTCTCCACAGTCCTAGGTTCTCGTTTTGTATAGGCTTCATAAAGGACCCTTAGTAAGGGATGCAGACAGGGGTGGTGGTACAGCCCTATACTACAGGAGAGGTGGAGGCAGGAGGATCATCCAAAGTCCAGGATTTGCAGGACATCCAGGGCTACAGAGCAAGATCTAGTCTCAAAAACCCAAAAGAAGGTCACATTTGAATTTTTCCATGGAACCCAGAAGATGGGAGGAGGGGACGTTTCATCTGTGCCTCTGTCTGGGAAGCACAGGGAGTAAGAAATCAAGGCCTGTGGGCTTTGAAACACTGTGCTGAGGGCTCTGTGGCTCTTCCCACTGTCTATGTTTCTGACTGGCTAGAAAGGTGAGTCGTACGCGGAGGTGCAATTCCTAATGCAAAATTCTACAGAAAGCGCCGTGCCAGTAGGTGTTGTTGTGAATTCGCTGCAGAGGATGTCGTCTCCTTTTCAGCCTGGCAGCTACTCATAAGTAAGAACAGATATTCAGCCACCCCTAGAAACCGGGAGATCCCCACTTTTCTCCGGTACAAATCCTTTAGAACCCTAGGAACCCATTTTCCCATGCTGGTTCCCCACCCCAGAAGCAGGTCAGATTTACCTGCGGTCTCAGATTAAAGAAAGAAAGCCAGCTCATGTTACACCAATTTAGTTCCAAGCCCAGAGGAATCCGGACTCAGTCCCCGGGGAATGAATTCGCCTCTCTGGCTCTATCCATTTTAGGAAAAGCAGGTCTTACCTTTGCGTGAATGACTGCCAGCGCACGTTCTAGACTTCGGGCTCTGAGAATGTTCTATGGATTCAAATGAGAGTCACAGACACCAGGTATTTAGTGAAACCAGGCTATCATGTACTATAAGAGGGTGTATCTCACATCTCTAAAACAGTCCAGGAATAAGAGCCTAGTAGACTGCTTAAGGCAGGGAGAGCTAGGGCTGGGAGACAGAATGGAAGGACAGGAAAACAGAAAAAGACCTGAGAAATAAGTCTCTGGTTCCGTGAGTTGAGTGCAAACTTGAGGACTTCAGTTTGATGGCAGCACTCATGTAATGGAGCCATGTGCTGAGGAGGCAGACACAGGAGGACCCCAAGGCTCACCAGCCAGCCCTCCAGCTTCCTTGACTAACTTCCACACTGTGGAACTATCGTTCAAAGTTAGGCAAGGCCAGAGAGGTGGTCCGGGGAATAAAGACACTTGCCTGACAACCTGAGCTCAATTCTAAGGATCCACATGGTGGAAGGAGGGAGCCAACTCCTGTCGGCTGTCCTCTAACTTACACAGGATCACACCATGGCACATACATGCACGAGAGCACTCACATACTCACACATACAACACACAGAATAGACGGTGCCTAAGGAATGACACTGGAGACTGATCTGTGGCTTCCACAAGCACATGCACCTATGTGCACACACAGGAACACATACACATGTGCATGCATACAAACATATACACTGAGAGGGAGGAAGAGAGAAGAGAGAGAGAGGAGAGAGGGGAGAGGGGAGAAATCTGAGAACATGTTGGCTTCCTGCTCTTAGCTGCTGGAATTAGACTTGTTATGTAATCCAGGTCAGCAGCTTGTGGGGATTTGGCTAATAGTTAACTTAATTTCTCAGGAATGTCCTTTTTTTTTTCCCTAAGCAGAAGGAAAGTATGGAGGACCTATTCCCACAGGGCCCGCCCAGTGCATGATACCTCTCTCTTCAGTTGCATACTGAATGCAGGCTAAACGAATTGTTCCCATTGGGAGAGGATGGCTCCTGTAGATGAAGGAGTCTTGCATTCTGAATGCCTCCAGGAGAAAAGGTAGCAGTTGACAATTCCACCCTGTACAGTATCCTGCTGCCCTTATAAAACTATAATAAAACGCTGGCTTGCAGTAAGGCTCTAAGACGGCGTCGTATATAATAATAGTCAGGCTTATATCAGTGCCGAAGGGATGAAGGAATTCTTTGCAGCCCCTGGCTCATCTGCAGTCCGGTGGTCACAGAGGCCACACCTGCTATCTGGGGCTGGCTCTGCTATGGAAACTCCTGGCTGAGTCTCACTGGCTCTCGTGAGTCACTTCTGCTTTCATTACTGGTGATAAAATCCTGAGAGTTCGCCTGCTCCATCCCTCCCGCTTTTAAAGCTGCGTTTAAAGCGGCCTTTGTAACATGACATGAAAACAGACTGCTAAGGGAAACACTCAAAGTCAAGAGGAAGCTGACTTAGCTGGAATAGTCCATGTGTCTGGGTTCAAAGCCTTCCAGCCTTACCAGTTCTAGCCTCCGGGATGGCCTGTTTTCTAGGTTGTTACCTTGGAAACTGAGGCGTGGGTTCCATCTGTGTCAAGAGGGACAGTATCAGCGTCATCACTCAAAGATTATTGGGAATGCTTAGGTCATGTGGCAG
Organism: Rattus norvegicus; assembly: GCF_021556685.1. NCBI lineage: Eukaryota > Metazoa > Chordata > Mammalia > Rodentia > Muridae > Rattus > Rattus norvegicus. The sequence continues at coordinate 77,564,300 of NC_141541.1, forward strand.
CAGCTTTGGAACACAAGTAGGAAAATCAAGACGTTTGCAGGGGGGCACTGTGGCCACACATTCCCCAGCGACAGGGACACATTCTGAATATCGCGTTTAGGATATCCCATCATCCCTCTCCCCTTTGCGGTTTTATGCTTCTTTCACTGGGACATAACAAATTCCAGTACAAATTAAGCTATGTTCCTAAAACCTACCCTAGCTGACAAAGTCAAGATCGGAAAGATTAAGACCTCATAGCAAGCAAGAGTTTAGAGGAGAAAAAAGGATGAGATTAAGTATTTTTCATGAATAAAATAAAGAAATGTTTCTTTAAATTGTGTGTGTGTGTGTGTGTGTGTGTGTGTGTGTGTGTGTGTGCATGCACATGTGCAGAGATCAGACGACAACTAGAGTTGGTCGTCTCCTACCACGTGGGTCCCGGGGATTGAACTCTCGTCTTCAGGCTTGTCTGCATGTACCTTTAGAAGCTGAGCCGTCTTGTGTGCCCTTGAATGAACATTATGTAGAGGGTCTCTCTGTAACTACTCCCCAAGGCTTTGAAACCTGCTCTAGTAACACCTTCTTCAGCAGCTGAGGAAATTCCTCCATGTTCACAGCCCAGGCAGGAATCACTCACACTTCCTCTGAGGGAGACACAATGTCTCAGTTATCTGGCCATCGCTTTCTGGCTAAAATTTTCTTTCTATTATGAAATATTCAGGGGCCTGGGGATATCGCCTAGCTGAGTACTTGTCTTGCTTGACAGAATCCTGGGTTCGATCCTCAGCACCTCGTAAGATGGGGGTGAGGGTACACACTTGCGAGCCCTGCACCCTGGAAGTGGAGACGGGAGCAACAGAAGTTCAAGGTTATCCTTGGCTACATTGTGAGTGTGAGACAAGCATGTCCTACATGAGAGCTTGATTGTGAGAACAAGAAAGAAAGGAAGAAAGGAAGGAAGGAAGGAAGGAAGGAAGGAAGGAAGGAAGGAAGGAAGGAAGATAGAAATCAGTTGAGCCAGTACAGTGTTTGCTATGCAAACATACATAGTCTGAGATTCCCAAAACCTACTTAGAAAAGAAAAGGGGGGGGGGGGCTGGGGATTTAGCTCAGTGGTAGAGCGCTTACCTAGGAAGCGCAAGGCCCTGGGTTCGGTCCCCAGCTCCGAAAAAAAGAACCAAAAAAAAAAAAAAAGAAAAAAAAGAAAAGAAAAGGGGGAAATGTGACCTATACCTTTATAATTCCAGGTCTGGCACAGACAGGAGGATCCTGGGGGTGTTTCTCTCTAGCCAGTCTGGTCAATCAGTGAACTCCAGATTCACTCCCACTCAACAACAGGTCAACTGTAGGTGAACTCTCATAGACCAATACCCAATCAGACTTTAGCAAGATTTTGATACACTGTGCCCTTTCCCATGCTAAAGCAAATGCCAATCCTTGTATTGTTTCATTCAGGAGTATTTCCCAGTGTGTCCCGTCTGAACTGAAAGCTGCTCTTTCTCTCTCTCCCCTTTGTTCCCTTTCAAGGCCACTCAGGAAGGCCTTGTGATTATCACTGCTTTGCCTTCTGAACTCTCCACATCTACAAACTCTATTTCCTGTTCTGTGCTTCTCTAGAGACCTTCCGGTGTGGAGAGCCGAAATGTTGACTGTATCTCCGTGAACATTAGGGGACTTCAGACTGGTAGACAAGGATGCTTGTTTTCCCAGGAATCAAAAGGTAGACAGTGCCTACCTCTTCCCTGCCTTCACTCCAGAGCGCTGCATGAAGCAGACTGACTTAAGCAGGGATAATTTTTCAGATGTAAAGTCTGGTTAGGCTAACTGATGGCACATCACTGTAGACCCTCATGAAAGTAGCTAGCTCTGTCACAACCCTTTCTCTTCACAGCACATACAGTCCCCCTAGGAAAGGTCAAGCCGGCAATTAGCAGTTGCCGTGAGAAATGGGGTCTCAAAGACAAAGAGATACCTGCAATAACAAAAGCAAAGAAAACAACAAGATTCTGAATGAACATTCCCATTCATTGTTTTGTTTTATCTTCCCAGTAGCCCTCTGAGATGGGTGTTTCCATACTAGCCTTTTTCTTATGACTAAAATTTTATTTATATAACTTTATAGTAGAGATTTTAGGAAACAGGCAAGGCAGTGAAACAGTGACCCATCATTTCCTGCCTCCCAAAAATAACCACTCTCGTTAATTTAGGGTGTATATTTTCAATCTGCCTTTTCAATGTGCTTGTTCTTTTCCCGCAAAGATTACTCTCTGGCATTTTGTATCTTTCTGTTTCCCTTGCTTCACGATGCTAGAACATCCTTCTCTGAGATTCGTCTTATCCTGTGACATAGATATCCTTGATCTAAGTCATCCTCTTTGGTGACACTTGTATGACTCCTGCTTTGGGTATCACTCAAATAAGCAAGGATATGATGAAAAGATCTGCATATATCATGAACCAAAGGTTAATCAATATGGCTACATTTCTTCCATGTTTGTTTTTCTTGTCTTTTCTTCTTTCCTTTTTTAAGTTTTTAAACTTTATTTATTATTTATATGAGTTGCCCATAGCTGTCTTCAGACACACCAGAAGAGGGCATCAGATCCCATTCCAAATTGTTGTGAGCCATCATGTGGTTGCTGGGAATTAAATTTAATTCTTCTAGAGCAGCCAGTGCTATTAACTGAGTCATCTCTCCAGCCATATCTTTTTCTTTCTTTCTTTTTTTTTTTTAAAGGAAGAACTCGGGGTTGGAGATTTAGCTCAGTGGTAGAGCGCTTGCCTAGCAAGCGAAAGGCCCTGGGTTCGGTCCCCAGCTCTGAAAAAAAAAAAAAAAGAAAAAAAATTTAAAGCAAAAAATAAAATAAAATAAAGGAAGAACTCTCTGTATAGTCTAGGCTAGCCTCCAACTTGTGGCAACTCTCCTGTCTCAGTTTCCCTTAGTGCGGAGATGACTGTCACATGGCACTGTGACTGTTTCAGTTGGGCCAATTTCTCATGGTAGAATTTTATGATGAAATAAAACAATCTTATTTCTGTTCAAGTAGTGAAACTGAGGCACCGGAAGTTAGGTGCCTTACCCAAAATTACATATCAGGTAATTGACAAAACTAGGAATTCCTGATTCAGAATCCCACAGGGGAATAGTTTACCCATCTAATCTGACAAATACAAATTCAGGAAAAAAATAAATACTTTGGAGATAAAAAAAAAAAAAAGAACTCAGGTGTTGTCATACGTTTCTATTCCTTTGAAGAAACACCATCACCAAAGTAACTTATAAAGGAAAGCATTTAACTTGGAAGCTCATGGTTACAGGGTTAGATTTCATGACCAGCACAATAGGGAGCATTGCAGTAGGCAGGCAAATGTGGTGCTGGAGCAGTAGCTAAGAGTTTCCATCTTGGTCAACAACCACACAGCAGGAAGAACTAACTGGGAATGGTGTGGGCTTTTGATGCATCAAAATCCAGTAAGACACTTCCTCCAACAAGGCCACACCTCTTAGTCCTTCCAAAATAGTTCCACCAACTGGAGACCAAGCATTCAAATATATGAGCCTAAAGCAGCCATTCTCATTCAAGCTATGACAGCTGTTAAGAAAGCCTGCTGTTCTGACAGAAGAAGGTCCATTCCCAGTATCCCCATAAGGTAGCTCACAAATGCCAGTAACTTGTTTCTCCTGGGGCTCTGATAACTTCTTCTGGCCTCCCTGAGCACCTGCATGCATGCGCACATGCACACACACACTTTGTCATTGTTTAAACCCTCCTCCTTTTCTAAATTACTTCACAGCATGTGCAATCCAGACAGCTTGTCTAAAACCTGTAATTAAGCAAAGTAGATGCTGCAAACTCTACTGCTTTGTGATTGAATTATTGATGTTTTCATGTCTGTTTTTGGGGTGCTTTTGTTGTTGTTTTGTTTTTTGTTTGTCGTTTTTAATCTTTCTTCCTCAAAATAATGACCATATTGAGTTGCTGTGTGTGTTTGTGAGATGTAGTTTGCTTGCTCATTGCTTTGAGACATGGTCTGTCTCTGTCACTCAGGCTGGCTAACGTTGGCATTTTAAAAACGTCTGTGCATAATCCTTGGTTTTCGATATATTCTAGAGTAACTGAAGCGCTCTCCTTTTCTGACTGTCAGTTATCCCATTGGATCCTGAATCTCTTTACTCTTATCTATTCTGACTGAGCAGATCATTTCCTCCAGGTTTAGAACCTATTTACCTCGTTCCTACCTTACCAAACTTGCTTCTTTCCTAGGTGATCTGGGACAGAGTCAGCGACGGCTGAGTTCTTTTTCCTACCATCAGCAGCAAACATTGGGATGGGGTCGTTCTATCTTCACATACCTTGGCCTGCTGTGCCAACCAGGACACGTGCCCCTGTGAGCTGCGGTTGAGCTTGTATGGGTTGTATCTGAAAAATCCCACGCACAGAGAGACCATTTTGGATGTAATAAGCAAAGGCGAGGTTTATTACAGAGACCTATTACAGAGATCTCCGGGCCGACACGTATCCCGAGCAGGAGACAGAGGTGTCGGCCCCGAAACTCAAAAGTCAGAGGGTTATATAGAGAAGGCTAGGGGGTTTTGGCGTGGTTACATACAATTGGCTCATTCAAACATAGCAGTGAGAACAAAGCAGAAAGAGTACGTGTTAGAAGTCAGGGGCTTATCAGGGTCTGGAGGATGGCCCTGAGTGAGCTGGGGGGATGTCTTTGGATGGTTTATGGGTCAGTCCTCGATAGCCTGAGCTGGTTTTTGCATTCCTTTTCTTTATCTTTATGGCCTGCTATTCCCAGCGGCAGGGCTTAGCCCTGAGTTTGTGGCTTTTGGGGCTAACTCTTTTAATTTTATATTTCTAAACCTAGAATTCGTATAATTTTCTTTTCAGTATCCACCTTCCTCCGTAGTCTTTGGGTTATCCTTCTCTAACCAGTTCTGATAGCTCTGTCTTCAAGGATTGAAACTCTGACCTCCTGCTGACTGCATGCTGGTGAGTCAGGCATAAGCAGTTCAAGTCTATGCCTGCTCCATGAGTGTCAAAGAGAAATAGATTCAAGAGATTCCAGAAGTCCCTAAAGAAAAGCTTTTTCAGGAAAAAAAAATAAGGTATCATAAACTCTACTGTTGAATTAAAATGCAATGTATTAGGTAGAACTTCTCGATTATGGGAGGAAGAAAGATGGCTCATTCAAAACAGCACTTGCCTGGCAAGTATGAGGACCCAAGTTCAGTACCCAGTACCCAGAACCCAGAACCCACATAAGAAGCCAAGTACAGAGCTGGTAGGTAGGTTAGCAGGTAAATAAATGCACTACTGCCAAACCAGACAACCTGAGTTCAGTCCTAAAGCCAGTTCAGGGTCTGGCTACTTGTGATTCTGGATGGAAATGGCAAGATAGAAGATGCAAACAGATGGGTCCTCTGATAGGATCTACTGGGAGCTCACAAGCTGACTAACCTGACCTGCAGGGTGAAGTTTCAGGTCTGTGAGGGCTCTGGCTCTGACTCCCACTGTGTGCTGTACACACACACACACACACACACACACACACACACACACACACACACCTCTCAATTCCAGGTTACATTGGAAACATTGGTAGTCACCACTTCATTCCCCTGCCCAGAACTCTGAGGTCAAATGTAAACCAATTGAGAGAGAGAGAGAGAGAGAGAGAGAGAGAGAGAGAGAGAGACAGACAGACAGAGAGAGAGACAGAGAGAGAGACAGAGAGAGAGAGACAGAGAGAGAGACAGAGAGACAGAGACAGAGACAGAGACAGACAGAGACACAGAGACAGAGACACAGAGACAGACAGACACAGACAGACACAGAGACACAGAGAGAGAGACAGAGAGAGACAGACAGACAGACAGACAGACATAGACAGAGAGAGCGAGAGCGAGCATGAGTGAGCTTTAAGACAGGTCCACTTTTTATATGCAAACTGGATGAAAGCAGATCCTTCTAGAAGAATAAAGGTTCTACTGATTGTCCCTGGGTTCTGATGCTAATCATGCAGTTGAAATCATCCAGGAGAAATTCCTCCCCTCCAATATGGACTTTTCATAATAGTCATTTCTCAGAGGAATTTCTAAAATACCCACATTTCTTTCCCAGAGAGACTAATAGTCTGTGTGCCCTGGAATGCGACTTGTTATAAGTCCTTGGATCTCTCTCTCTCTCTCTCTCTCTCTCTCTCTCTCTCTCTCTCTCTCTCTCTCTCTCATACACACGCACACACACATACATTTTAATTTAAAGAAAAAAAAACAGAAAAAAAGAACTATTCTTCTCATTCCCACAACTGTTTTTCACACCAAAGTAGAATTGCCTTCATGGCTAAGAAAAACACTGTGGTTGGTCAAAAAGTTGAAATATTCCTACCAAATCAGCACATCCTAGGCTCTACCCTAACATGAAAGAAACTCACATTAAAATAATATTAACGTTAATAATTAGTACTTCTAAATGATTTTAAAGGCTTTTTATGCAATTATAAAGGATTTGATTGTCATAACATTGCTAAATGCTCTGGTGCCTTCTGCCTGTTGCCCTTGGTCCCTGCAACCCTGACACGTAATTTATTTCTCGTCTGAGTGAACTCTAAGCATTAATGTCCATTAAGAATTTCTGAAACAAAGTCCCAAGATTACTTGGAGCACTGTCAATAAGATTATCATTAATAGTTCTTCTGTCCTAGACAAGGACAGCATTTTGTAACATTGTTTCTGTTTAGCCAGCCTCTTCTGAGACTGTATCCTGATCTACCCCCCACCCCCTTCCTGGTGCTTTTCTCCTTGACCTATAGAACCCAGCAAGCTCAAGTCTGCCAGCTCGAGGAGGTGGAGTAGGAGGGGCAGAGGGTGAGCACAAAGGGAGATCGCTTTCTTTGTGAAATAAATGTTGGAGAGAGATTGGGGGTGGGGGTTGTGCCTTAGTTCTTAAATGAATGTTCATTTAAACCTGTAAAGTACGGTTTTCACTGCTGGCTTCCTCCTTCCCAGGATAAAGTCATTAGAGGAGCCCGAGTGCCCCTTGATGGTACACAGGAGGTTAAGTGCTTGATGCTTTGCTGAAATTAGCCTAAGACTTCAACTGCCCAGATGAGACACACGTTTAGCAACAGTTCCCTGATGGACACACCTTCATCCGCCCAAGGACTATGCTCCTATTTAGTGCAAAACATAGTCACACAGTGCATGCAATTAGAAATATCCTTAGCAGAAACGGGCCCCCAGCACCGTGGCCCAGGCAAACTGTCTTCAGCCTTGGGAGGACTCAGTTTACCTCTTTTTTAGTTCAGAGGATCAAAGCTGGAGCCTCCTCACACGTGCTCTGGCCGTGAAGCCAGATCCTTTCCTCCTTTTGTTATGGACACAGAGACTGAGGGAGGTTAAATTATTTACCTAAGATGCCACATTTGACAACAAATACAGCATGTCCGTCCCTCGGGTGTCTTGTAAGAAGGGATTCCCAGTCCTGTAAAGGCCATTGCACCCGGGGACGCTGCTTTCTTAGAATTAAACTGCCAGTGTGTGAAGGCTGGCGCAGTGCTGTGACTTGGGCCAATTAAATTCCAGATTATCACTCTGGCAATCTGTTCCCTGCCACAGTCACCTGAAAAGTAGGAATGTGGGTATGTTGGGGGAAGTAAAACTAAAAGAAAAAAAGATAGCTTTTCTGCATTTTTAGGCATTGTTTGCGCTACTGCTTTGATATTTAACAGAGAAGGGACCACAGTTAGATCCCCTGCCTAGGTGTTGTTCATCGCAAGAGCACCAGAGAAGACAGGAGCATACCCACTGAGCAAGCCCTTGTCTAGCACGACAGGTCTCTGAAAATGCTCATTTAGGAATTTGCCACACCAGGGAAGGAAGACAGATGCTCCCCCTTCCACACAGAAAATACCTCTGTACCCTGACAACCGCCTCCCAGAAGCCCTTAGAGGAAGTTAATTGACATAAGATTGGGCACAGATTGGAAATAATCAGATTGCATTTCTAAAGCACTCTCCTCCAAGAGTCTACGACTCTGAAAGTCCAGTGCACTGATCGGCCTGCCGGTGGGTGACAAATGTGTGGCATTTTCCTGGCATGTACCTCGATGTATCTTGAAATGTGGTTGGCTGAATTGAGTGGGGCAAGCTTATGATCCTGGATGGCATACTTTGATTTTTGAGTATTAATGGGTTTTTTGCTGTCGTTGTTGTTATTGTTGTCGTTGTTTCTGTTTTTAAGGATTTAAATCCCTAATTTAGAACTACAGCTGTAGGTCTTGAGAAGTTTCAGGCAGTGCAGGGTTTGCAGAGCAAGCATGAGGGCTTGTGGTCTATCTCCCCAAATCTGTACTTTAAAAACAAACAAACAAGGCATGGTGACACCTGCTTATAACCCCAGCACTGGGAGCCCAGGGACCAGAGGACCTCTGGGACTCACTGGTCAGTCCGTCAAGCCTATTAGATGAGTTCAAGGACAGTGACAGGCCTGTAGCAAAAACAGCCACAACAAAAAACAATTGAACATCAGACACACACACACACACACACACACACACACACACACACACACACACACACACACACCCGAGCGCGCAGGTACTCACACACACACACTCACACTTCCACTTAACAATTTAGAGTATTTTGCAATGTGATAATAGTTTTGAGAAAAGGGCTAGGCTTGACCAAAGCACAGACCCTATGTCAGCAAGACACGAGGGTGATAAGGGCAAATGCAGTTCATGCAAAATGTTCCCTCTGTTCTAGAATATTTTAGATTAAGTTTGTCCTTTAGTTGTTAGACTGGAGTTTCTTTGTGTGTTTGACTCTCTCCCTCAAACCTAAACTGGGGCTTGGTTTAAATGAGCTGGGGACAGTGCTTAATACTCTTCCCATAGGTTTAAATTATTTACACAGCTCACTTCTAAGAAGCATATTTGAAGGAATAGACCCCCCCCTTGTTGAGTACACTTTTTAGAGATGTTATCTACACCAGGGTCTTAAAGCCTTGCCTTGGGGACTGTTTCCCATCAAGCAGTAACTTCCACAGAGAAATGTTAAAGTGCTAATTAAGTTTCCCTGGGCCTTGGTTTCTCAGTCTGTGAAATGCAGAGATCTTCTTCTTTGTCCTTTATTCTTAGTCTGTGGAGCCACAGATACAAAGTATCACAAGTCCTGTAGAGAAAGAGCAGGGGCAAATTCAAGCCACCTGAAGGATCAAGATAATTATTTTTTTCAAGTGGGGAGGACAACGGGAGGTTTATAAAATGTTTCACTATCCCACAGAATTTATCTTTCATGCTTTTACACTGTTGCTCTTGCTTGCTTTTTCTAGGGAAACAGAATTCTGTCTTCAAAATAGCTCCTCAATTAAAAAGAAAAAAGTGTAATATACCCAGTTAGAGTGTCATAAATATGACTTGAGCCTTAAAAAAAAAAAGTATAGTATCCTTGAGAGGAAGAGTGGCTTTATTTTCTTCTTCATTTGATTGGTTAACATGTCTTCACTGTAAATAATAATGTAATTTAGGATTATATTTATATAAACAGGAGTTACTGAACTCAAAGTTCAGTAAAATACAAATGCAAAAGAAACAGATTAATGGTGGAAGTTCAAACACAAGCTGTCAGTCTGTATTTCACCTGCTACCTTTAGCGACCCCAACATTGGCATGACCTCCATTTGCCCAGATAGCACGTTAATTGGCAGCACCACAAAACTACAAGACCAAGAGTTTAAGCCATTTTGAAGGGGAAGACATGCTTTCTCTCGAGAGACAGATATGAAGGCCCTGCTCCATGCCTGTTACTATAACCTCCTAGATCAGGCAGCTCTTCCTGGAAAGAGATTCAAAATCTATTATGAGTGTAATCATCATGAAAAATTTTGATGAGAACACAGTACCACGCTGAATAATAACTTTAAGTAGAAAACCCAACGCGGTGGGATTTTCATCAGGCCTTCAAGTGTCAGGAGAAAAATAGTTCCACACTCAGCGAATATAGATAGGTCTGTTTGGGGTTGTGTTCAATCCAATTGTGTGTGGGGGGTTGAATAATCAGGAGTGACAGCCTAAGCGCTTTCTCTTCGAAGTGATTTTACAGAAGGCACCATTTCCGAAGGAGAGTATGCTCGCATCTCTGGTAATGCTGAAAGGGCACTAATGTATCAATTTATTGGCTCCGGGTGTCACAAATCATCCTTGGATTTTAAGATTCTCTTACTCACTGCTGCTGTTGGGAAAAGGGGCTTCTCTAGGATAAATGAGGCTTCTGAAAGTTCTAGAACACTCCTGCAGTTTCATGGGTGAGTCTTCAAGGGTCTTCTCGGAAGGTTCTCGCTCACTCTGCAAAGCCAAAGTAAACATGATGGAAAAATAATCGTCTAGTTTTCCTCAATAAAGGGAAGGGGATGGGGATGGGCAGGGTGGGGGCAGGGACAAAAAGACGACAAATTTGAGTTAGGCTATGTAATTTCAGCTTCCTTAAATAAGGCCTTTGGAAAACTTTGGAGAAGCAAGTGTGTGATTTTGGGCTTGGCTCACAACATTGAAACTTTTCCCCCTTAATTTCTACCAAGTTTTTCGTAACAGATCTCTGCCCTGAACGACGTGTCCCATCGTTAGGTAATACCCGTGATGCAGGCTGCCAAAATCTCCAGCTACTTTTACTTTCCAGGGGAGGGTTAAATAGTTCTCTTAATAACTTGAAAGACAAAAAAAAAAAAGTCAAGGTTCGCCACAGTTCTCAGTCACAAGTTAAATGTTTTCAACAGTTTGGTTATTTTTTAGTCTATTTAGCCCCGAGAGTATCTCCTAGGAAGAAGAAGCCTGGGAGGCATTCAAGGTTTAGCTACACTGAAGCGAAGCTAGAACCCCTTTGCTTATGGCCATCTGCTCTGTCAGATGCCATTTGCCAGCTCCTACTTAGTTCCACTTGTCACCTGTCACCCGTAAATCATCTTGGGGACGTCCAGGGTGCTGACTCATGCATCTTCTATTCCCCCACCATACATGTTGAGACTCTGTAGAGAGTTAGCCACCGCTCCCCCACGGGCTTTAACAAATATGGACACATAAATAACACTGCGTGTGGTTGTATTTTCTTCACTATGTAAAGCTACGGGTCAGGTGAGCAGGAAGAGGCATTTTCATTAGGAGGGAAACTCGGAATCAATGGCTGTGCCAGATGAATGGCTCCACCGCTCAGCCCACTCTTTTCAGACTGGGTTGGCATGGCGCTCCTGTGCCTTCTGCCTGCCCGTTAACCCGATCCCCTCCCATACGGACAATAAAGCAGTGAGCTTTCTCTCATCTCCTTCATCCTGGTGGACTACTTACTGTCTGCGCTTTTGCTTTGTGTATGCACACGTGTATGTGCATATGTGAGTGAGGGTGCACACGCGTGTGTAGGTCTATGTACACACATGTGTGTGGAGGTCAGAGGACAACCTCAGGTATATGCCATCCACTTTTGTTTTGAAGATCGTCTTTTGTTGGCCTGAAATTTACCTACTGGCTAGGCCGGCTGACCAGCACACTCCAGGAATGTGGTGTACCTTCGACTGCCTCCTCAGCAAAAGGATTGCAAACATGTGCCAACACACCTAACTATTTTTAAACATGGATGCTGGGGGCTGAACTCTTGTGTTTGCAAGGCAAGCACTGTGCTGAGCTCTCAGCTATGCAGTTAGTTAATAAGAGAGTGGATGAGCTCACCTTCCCTGCCATCTATGGTTCAGGGCTTTGGGGTATGTCTTAGGAAGAATCCCCACTCTCTGTCACCAGGGGAAGGTGACAAGTTTCAAGCCCACAAGCACATGACCTATGACCACAGAGATCCTCACGAGACCTTGCCTGACCTTTCTCTCTGTCTCTTCTCTTCCAGGTATCTCAGTCACGAAGAAGACACACACATGTAAGTAGTGCCTTTTGTTTCTGTCCCAAGTTTTCTGAAGAGTTGGAATTCGCATATGTCTGGCTGCTGTGGCCCTTCGAGCATAAGCCAATGTCTCCATGGTCAACAGTGGTCATACTTTCAACCTGTAGTGGTCGGGTTTGGCACATCTCCACCTGTTTGTGCTGAGTGTGTGTTGAAGAGAGAGAGGTCAGGCATAAGCTGATGAATTCTGGTTTTCCAAGCCACAAATCTCTAGAGACACCATGAAACCTAGTCAGGAGGATCAGTTACTTACTGCTCACCTCTTATTCTGGATCCTTCTTAGAAGAGTTTCTGGAAAACCCCGATTTCTTTTCAGCTTCTCTCTCCTTTTCCTTCCCACTAGCTCACAGATGAGCTTGTTTTGTTCTTATGTCTGTGGAGCAGATATACTGAGGGGGATAGAGGCGCTGCTGAACAACCATGGCATGGCCCAAGGGGGCCCTGGTAACTGGCATTGATAGTTTGGTGTGGAACTGTGTGCTGGGTCTACGCTCTGTATTCATCCCACTTCTCGGGGTCAATCGCCTTCATTGACTGCCTCAAATCAAACTCCACCATAAGCTTACCAACTCACGTCAGTGTAAGGTGCTGTGATCTGCAGTCGGAGCAGTGATGTTTGACTGAGCCTTGAACTTCAGGATGAAACACTGTGTTGCTGATGCAAGCAGTCAACCTTCGCTGTAGTTGACCAGCATTTATTCAGGCTTTGAATGAATGGAGTCTTTAGAATTCGATGAGTATTTTAGACCATAGATATGTACTACCTATGAGATGTGTTTGGGCATCTTCCTAAGTCGAGCATTAGATCTATTTTTGGCATGACAGAGGAATGACAAGGATATATTCCCCACATTTTTCTTCATTCAACTTTTTGTATTTTTTTTTTAATTTCACGTGAATCATTTGGTGCGGGGGAAGCAATATCTATGTAACATCAAAAATAGTTTCACTTGTGCCTCGGTTGACTCTCAAAATCTGCTCTTGGGTTTGTCTGTCTGTCTTTCTGTATTTGTAGAAAAGAGAAATATAAGAAATCAAAATTTTTATTTTTGAAAGGAAAAATACCTTGCAATGAGAAGCTGCCTGACATTTAGGGCCCAGTCTTGCAATTCCTCCATGTGGCTCTCATGGATCTCCATGGACTGCTTGTTTGATGTACCATGAAAGGTCCAGCCCAAGCTGGATGATAGATGCTCAGGATGGCACCTCCACCTTTGCAGTCGCTGTGCCCCCCTCTATCAGGGTAGTCTGTGACCCTTAGTTTTTTGGGGTTGTTCTGTCGTTGTTCTTGTTGTTCTTGCTGTTGTCGGTGCATAATTGAGCTCATGCTGACTGAGAGATTGACAGCGCAGGCCACTGAAGTCCTCTGTATATCCGCAGGGCAGGCATGGTACAGAGAGCTTCCTTGCACAGCCTTGCCCATGAGCTCGTCCCTGGCCTGGAGGGACCCACTCTAGAGGTGGTAAGTAATCCAGTCTTTCTGCTAGCTCCGTCCTGGGCCTCTCCCAAGCAGGGGCTGCTGATTGTGCCTACTGTTGATGGTGGTTTGGGGTGTGGACTCCTGGCCACCTAGCAATACACCAAAAGTGGCAGACAGTTTGCATTGTGGATTGGCTCTTAGATAAGCAGACAAAAGAACCCAGTTCAACTCCATTAGATACGAAGAGGACACCTCAACCAATGAGATAACAGAAGGCAGAGAGCACAGACGTTATTGCACAGACAGCTCATCTACAAAGACATTCAAGGTATTGCCATCACTGAAAATAATTTACTGGCATATATAGAAATTCGTGGAGGGATTTGGGAGACGGCAGTGAGAGCGCTGACTAGAAATGGAAAATTATACTTTAACAGCAGGCAACTTAACCTGGGAGGCCTTTCCACCAAAGCTTACACAGTTTCATCTCTGTCAACCTTAAAAGATATAGCCAGAACGGTAGTTTCTTTCTAACCTTGAAGGTCAATCTGGGGTGTCCAACCTTCTGACACCATTACATGACATTGTCATTTACAAAGTTCACACTGGAAAACCTCTCAGTTCAATCGAGTTTATTATCATAACGCTTAAGTAAGTTTGTGGTTTTATATGGAGCCTCATTTACATGACCCTGGAGTGTATGAGGCCTGAGGGTTGCAGGTTGGACACCCTGGAAGACATTAAGTATGAAGTCCCTGCAGAAAAGCTCAGAGCTCGTGAGTGTCCTTGACGGAAAGATTTAGGTTAAATGATGTTGGAATGTTTGGGGAAGAGTAAGATGATATTTAACTCTTCTGCGTGCTGGAGATTCTCTAGAATAAAAGATCCCCACACCCAGTTGGAAAGAGTAGCATTCCGACAGTGGATATTTAACTCTTGGAGCTGCATGAGTGTAGAAGTCTTCTGGGCCATTGGAACACAGATTGTTTTTGTCACCCAGCTTGACAGATAGCCCTTGATGTTTCTGGTCTTAGTGTCTCTACAGGGCCCACAATGTATGCGGGAAAAGAAAACCAATCAGTTCTTTCTCTAATAGCCATCAGCCAAATGAGTTCTTCCTTACAATCCGTCGGGTTTTACTTGAAAATGAAATCGTCCTAACATGCTTCACCATTTTCTTTTTTCTTGCTTTTTTTTTTTATATAAAAAAGATGTTAATTTTCAGCCCCTCTTAAGTCCTCTTAACCATCTGTTCTTCAAGAAGTTTTGCTACCAGTGAAGTGTACGAAGTCGTTTCTGTACTGGCTCAAAGTTTTCACTTTTAGCCAGGGTTCTGGAAACCTTGGTCAAGCCCTGACTGTATAATGGTTGACAACTCGAGTCACCCCGCATTAGTGGTTTCAATCTGAGCTTCCAAACTGCCCTCCAAAAGAGATTGTTCAACTTACAAATTAATAGGTAGAGTTGCCAAATATATTATCAGACCAGTGTGTCAGGTCATATGTGCACTTCTCAGAGGTGCAAGAACTGTCAAGTGAGCCTCAATTGTTGTGACACTCAGATGTGCGTGTACACACACACACACACACACACACGCACGCACGCACGCACGCACGCACGCACGCACGCACGCACTCTATGGTTTGGGGCAAACCATGCCATAAGTTTCATGAAAGAACGTGAGATCACTAGCCTCCAAGAAGTCCCTGAGCATAGTCCTCAGAGAAGTCAGGTACTCCCAAGCTCTGGATGGTGCCTAAATGTTTTAACTCTACTTGTCTCAGGGGGACAAGTTAAAGCTTGGGGGTTTCTCATGCTAAGCCACCATGCCCACTCAAATTGGCTGAGAAATTCTTACATCTGTAACATTTTTCAATTGTTGATAGCAAACGCTGCCATTAGGTTTTTAGAATGTGAACGTGAAACAGCATCTTTACTTGTGGGATAGGGACATATTAGATCAATTTCACACTGTGGTGTGGAATTTCAATTTCATTTTCATGGTGATTACACAGCTCTGGTTGGACACTTGCAGGAGCACTTTCGAGTTGTTCTCTCCCAGGATTGTTCTGGCTTCTCATTCTGATGAACTAATACTGGGTAGATCAGACCTCCCCCGCCCCTTGGAATCAGCCGCTGTTTAGATTTCTTAACTGTCAAGGAAAACTAGTCATTCACTCCTAACTGCCTGACTTCTTAATTGAACTCTGCTTGGACAGTTCTGCATTTACTAAAATGTCATGCAAGGGCAAATATGGAGTTGAAAACCTGCAGTGGGAAGGGGGCCTAAAGGGATGGCTCGGTGGGTGGTTAAGAGCACTGGCTATTCTGCTCCTCCAGAGGATCCAAGTTCGGTTCCCAGCATCCATACTGGGTGACTCACAACCACCTTTAACTCCAGCTCCAAGGAATCCAACACCCTCTTCTGGACTCTGCAGACAGCTGCATTCTCGAGACAGAAACATATCTGCACACACAGATGAAAATTAAAAAGAAAAAGAAAACTTGCAACAGGTCAGCTTCCCCCGTTTCTGTGAAGATTAATATCTTAGAATTGTCACCAAACAATTAAAATACAGCCACTACAAGGCAGGCCCAGGGGACATTTAGAGAGCCCTGAGGTTGCGTCAGTGACACCTGAGCACTGCCATTTCTTCCTATTGTCATCTTTAGCTGTAGTTCTTAGTCTTCCAGTCCAAGGCTGCCTCGCCTCTTTCCTTTACACACAGAGAGGCACATGTGTCTAGAAAGTACAGGTGACTCAGTGGTAAACAGTCAAAAGTCTGACTTTTTATCCTCAAGTTGATTCGTCAACTTTCCATACAACTCCTCTCCCAAATACCAACAGAAATACTGTATCCAAATATTCCAAAATATTTTAGTATTAACACAAATTGCTACTAACAGATAAGTTAGTACATCATTTTATGTTTGGTTATAGCAGGCTAACACCTAAAGTAAATAATTAAAGCACTGTATTATTTATAAATAGATTCTGATTCTCAGCAGTCAAAATATTTTAGCACAAAACTGAATATTTCTTTTAGGTGCTATCTTTTATATTCCTTTTAAAAAGTGTTTATTGCATTCATTTAAAATAGAATAGATTAATGTATTCACCTTTCTTCGATGTATCTATATCTTATTATTTCGCATGTTTGAGTGTTTTGCTTGCATGCATATAAATGCACCACATGCTTGCCTTGTGCCCAAGACAGAAGATGGATTTGGACCCCCAGGACTGACATTACAGACAGTTGTGAGCTTTCATGTGGGTGATGAGAATCTACTGCTGGGTGCCCCAGGTCCTCTGCAAGAGCAACGAGTGCTCCTCGTCACCCTTCCAACTCCCAAACCCTGGGTTCACTTGTTTATTCCAAGAGACACAGCTTTGAATTTGACTTGAAAAAAAATGAGTCTCGGGGTCTCTCCCACAAAATAAACCCAAAAATTTGTCACAATTGTTTCTCTCTACTCAGGAGAACCCAAACCCCAAGAAGCCCATTCTCCAAGGTGTTCTTTTCTGGAAGCCACCCTTTGCTTGTAGAGTCTCAGCAGCCTCAGACTTGAGACCATTCACAGACCAGAGAAACTCGGGCCATTCTTGGCAAGACCATAGGAGGATGCTTTGGTGATGGAGCTCATAGGTTGCCTTGACAACCCAATTGACTCAATGATTATTATTTCAAGTGCTAGCTGGATGTTTCATTAGGACATTAAGACAGACATGAGCCTTCCTTTAGTGGGCCTCCATTCTCACCATTTGGCTCATTGACAAATAATCTTAAAAAAAAAATTTACGTGTGTGCTCATAAAGTCACTGGAAGGTTCATTTGCTAGAGCTATTAGCCATCCAAGACATAAAGCTTGATGACAATGGGACATAACCAAAATGCAAATGATCATGCCTTACCCTGCTCACCCTGTGTTGGCAGGTCCTTTAACCTCAAGGATTCCATAAAATGAGGGACAGAGCTTGGGTCAGAAAGGGAAAGTAAGGGCAAATAGTCATAGGAAACAACTTAAGATGCAAGTATCAAGTACATCCACTCCAGAAGATTCTACTCATGACCAGAAAGCAAGTTTAGCTGGAATGTAGGAGAAAGGAAAAGGCTTAGACTTTCTATACAGGATCCAAATACTGTGGTTCAAACATCTGGGAACAACCAAGTAAATCCAAGGACTTCACCTGGGACCCTAGAAACAAACGGTCCCTATTGCTCCTCTCCTTCGTTCTCATCCTGAACAATAACTACCCACTCCCTTCAAGAACGACTAGATGCAAGAAGCCAAGTGTCTGGCATAGAGTCTGGAAATGATTTCATTGTTTAGAATCAGTCTGTGAGACTACAGCTACACCCTCCTAAGCTGCTCTGTGACCCATCACATTAAAAATAAATGGGCTGTGCTTGGCCCTGGGGGTTCTCCCAAGGCAGACAGTTCTCATACTCCTAAAACCCAACGTCAGGGTGAGAACCTGGGAACTCCATAGAAGTCCAGAATTTCCATCAACTATCAAATGCTCCCCGCAGAGCTATTCCCGCTAAGTGTTTCCACCTAGGCCTCTTGATGTTGGCATTTCTTGGTTAGTAGACTCCAGATTCATGAGCTGACTTTAGGACAAAAGAATGTGGGTTCCTTTCTATTGCTTTAATAAACACGCATGACCAAAACAACTTGGGGAAGAAAGTGTTTATTTCTTTATGCATTCCAGTCACAGTCACACATGAAGGAAGTCAGGGAAGGAACCCAAAGCAGGAATCTGGAGGCAGGAATTGAAGCAGAGGCCATGAGGTTACTTCTTGGCTTGCTCCCCATGGCTTGCTCAACTTATTTTTTGTACTCCCAGTTCCAGCTCCCCCAGGGTGGCACTGTTCACAGTGTCCCGGCCCCTCCCACTTCAATCACTAATCAAAAATCTGCCCCACAGACTTACATATAGGCCAACCCAGTGGAGGCATTTTCTCGGTGAAAGTTCCCCCTTCCTAGATGACCCTAGTTTATCTCAAAGTGACAAAAACCTAATCGGAACACTGCCTTGTAACATAGGTTCCAAGGGTGTGTTGAGGTATAGGAGCTATTTAGAATTCTTGGAGAAAACAAAAGTAATCTGGTTTATTAAATACTGGTGTGTGATTAGTAGATTTATTACCTAGTTAAACAAACTCTTACATACCATTGGCCTGAACTTTAAGAGAAAGTTGGGGGCTGTGGAGGAAGCTCAGTTGGTAAAGTGCTTCCCATGACAGCATGAGAACTTCAGTTCAGATTCCAGGACCCCATGTGTTTAAACAAACAAACAAAAGCAGGTATGGTGATGCATACCCATAATCCTAGTGGAGGGGAAGCAGAGACAGAGGATGCCTAGGAGTTTCCTGGCCAGCCATCTATCCAAATTGGGGATCTCCTGGTTCAGTGAGAAACTCTGCCTCAAAATCCATGATGAGGACAGACCATGAAAGACATCTGCTATTGACCTTTAGCCTCCCACACACATGCACACACAAATACCTACACCAGGTGTATGTATGAAATAAAGGGTCGGGGAGAAAGAGAGATACTAGTTATCTACTATAGATGCCCATGTTACCTGTGATTCAACAGAGAGCAATACAACAGTGGGAGGAGAAGTGCTCATAGTTGCGGCCAACAGTGGTGTACTCCGCTCACTAGGCACTTCTCAGACTCTGTGTATTCTGTTTAATGCTGACCTAACCTTCTCTCATCTTCTCATGAGTTCCATTGGATTGTGTCCTTGCAACAAGTTTCAGATAAAAAAAAAATGTATCCAAAGAGTGAATCGCTTAGCTTAAAGAAGTAAAAAAACGTGTTTCCTCACCCAGCTGGTCATGGGCAGAGCCCAGACTCAGAACCAGATGATACTGACTGTCTCTATGCATGGCGAGCCGTCCTGACATCTTTAGCATGGACAGTGCCTCATGCTTTGGACCATTTGGTGAGAGGCACTTTTTTGAGGGAACTTTACAAATTCTCATGTGTTTCATATAGCTATGGCTTTGGGATATAGGTCCTGTACCACTCCTGTTCCACAGATGGACATTAGGCCACCTACAGTGGCATGTTCCAAGGGCACTCTAGCTCCGGCTGGCTTCCTCAGAGTGGTTCTTCCCCTCCACAGCAGGAAAGAAAGCCAAGCACGACACAGTCATGGCTACAGCTGAGGTTTTACTTTTTAAAATCATTTTAGATTCTAGTTTCCCTCTGTTATTGTGGGTATACAGGCAGCGTGTAATGTCTGTGGGCAGGCGTGTGTGACATAGCATACATGTAGACATTAGAGGGCAACTTTGTACAATCATTTCTCTCCATCCACCTTTGAAGATCTGGGAACTCGAACTCAAATTGTTAGACTTGTACAGCAATCTCCTCTACTTGCACAGCCATCTTGTAGGCCCCTGGTGTTGGTTTTGTGGTTGTCGCTGGTTGGCTTTGGTTTGACTTTTTTTTTATCTTATAACTATTTCATGTGTGGGTAGGCTTTTCCACTTGAAGACTCAATTTATTTCAAGGCATAAGAATGTTATTCCTGCTGTATGGAAAAGTCCATCTAACCAAGATGGTTGCTGGCAACTATCGAGCCTACCCATGTTAAAAGACCATGCTTTACCTTTTGAGCATCCTAACCTGACCCTTCAAAGACAATGAGCAGTCACTGTCACCGTTCATGCAACCCAGCTGACCTTATGGTACAAGCAGCTCGTCTGAGGTTCCTAAGCTTCTAGGAGAGCCAAAGCCCCAACCACTAGCCATGTGCATGTCTGGCGGCGTGAACTAATCTCCCACTGAATCAGAAAAGCCCTTCATTATTGTCAATGCCACGGATAGTTCTCATTCTTTTAGCTCAACTTGATCATTGATGCTTAATATTCTGTGTCCACACAGACAGTGCGATTCAGCACACTGAGGTTTTCTTGAAGCCCCAACCAAACAAGCAAACAAGATGGCCGGATTGAGTACTTAGAGACTGAAATATAGCTAAGAGACGAGCAGCTACAGGGTCGGGGAGGTGCTCTTGTAGAACGTAAGAGTTTGGTTCCCCAAACCCACACTGGGCAATTCATACATGCCTATAGCTCCAACTCCAGGAGATCAAACACTGTCTTCTGGCCTCTGTGGGCATGAGCACACATAGCACAGACACACGGACATGAAAATCAAAAGAGAGTAAATCTCCTTTAGATGACAGCAGCTAGGTTTTGCTGATGCTTAATCCTACCTGAATTTAAGACTTGATCTGAGTAGTGACATCTGCAGGGGAGGAATAAGAGTGGCGGAGAAACAGAGATTCAAACGTGTTTGAAGTGTGACAAAAGCCACCACTTTATGCTGACACCTTAAGCAGTTACCCAAACACTTTGCACTAACTTCTTGGCTATGGTTGCTGCCCATATGTATCTACACATTGTTGCAACTAAGGTTTTCACTTCGGAGCCAACGCCCCTCTTGCCTTCGATTGCCCAAACATACCTCTTAATGGAATGTTCTCTATTGTTCCACTTCCGTATTTGGGCAAGTGTCTCTCCTATACGGCAAAGGAAGGCTCCTTTCATCTTTTACTGGGTTGACCACCGGAGCATTAATTCTAGCATCTAACGTCTAAGTCAACAGTCAAGTGTAATTATTAAAAAAGGAAAGCCGAGCCTGGCATGGTGACGCACATCCGAAGGCTGAGGGAAGGAGATGGGTTGCTAACAGTTTGAAGCAAGCCTGGATGAGGCTGTGAGTTCCAGGCCAGGCAAGGGTGCTTAGGGAGGCCCTGTCTCCAACTAACAACAGATAAATAAATTGTCAAACAGAAAATGGTAAAAAAAAAAAAAAAGAGAGAGAGATTATGGTTTAGATTCTGTAAAAGAAGTTAGTAGATAAACCTTTCTTTTTTAACTTTTACTGTGGGGGCAAAAAGGAGATTTTATGACAAAAAGGCCTGACATTTAGTAGCAGAACCTAAGGATGGCAAGCAGGCTGCATAGCAGATAGCGGCTGACGTCTGTAAGAAGGCAGGACCAGGAGGCAGGCAGGTTTACAAGCAGAGATGCTCCTAATTCCTAACCCATGCCTCAAACTGCATGAGGACCCATGTAGAAAGTTCACCACATTCCTCTCCGTCTCTAATAGCTTCCTCTGTAGGGGGAAAGCAAAACAAAACAAACAAACAAACAAACCTCCTTTTGAAGACTGTGTGTGTGCATGCATGTGCCAGAGGATAAACTTGGTCCTTGTTCCTCAAGCACCAGACACCTTGATTTTTGAGTCTCTCATTAGCCTGGAACTTGCCACATAGGCTAGGCTGACCTGCCAGCAGGCTGCAGCCCTTTGTCCGTCTCTGCCTCCCCAGCACCGGGAGCATATGCCACCGGGTCTGGATTTTGTGTGACTTGTAAGGATTGAGCTCAGGTCCTCGTGTTCTCAAGGCCGGTACTTTATGGACTGCCCCTCTCCCTGGCACCCCTTGCCTCCCCCAGATTTGAGGGAGTCTTTGTAATGAAAGTGCCACAAGGAAATGCAGGACTGGGTTTGTATTTACGTTTTAACACCTCGTGGGCTCAGCTCACAGGTGATGACCCGAGCTCTGTCTGAGGCCATGGTGAGATCACTAGGTCAGTCGATGGCTGTGGGGACAATTCTGTGGACCCATGTGGCTGGAGTTGACCGGTACCAAGGAGATGGATAATGAAAGATGTGGAGGTTTCCTTTCACTAGTGGCTGACGACGGCCTACAGAGCACCCAGGGAAATGCAGTGGCCTGGAAACATGGCTTTCCTGTCTTGCCATCTAATATCATCTGAATCAGAAGCTTCCTGCCTCAGCCCCTTCTCTGAACCCAGATAAAACCTGATCCTTAGACAGAAGCTTCTTTTCTGCCTCTTCCTGTGCTGGACTCCATGGAGAAAATGCTTACTGGGCAGTGAAGACTTCAACCAAAAAGACAAGCCTATTCTGACGTTAGAGAAGGAGTTGGTCCCTTTTGCTCTGTCTCCCTGGCTCCCGGGTCTAATTGTAAGACCAGTCCTTGCCATGTCATTAAAATCAGAGGCATAGAATGAGCCCCAAAGCTTAAAAAATACATATGCACTTTGAATTCCATGGCTAATGGTTCTCCATGCTTGCTTTCATCCCAGAGCTAATTGGCCAGGGCTCCTGTGATACACTGGAAACTGTGTCTTTCCAGCCCTTTTAACTCAGCTACAAATAGCCTGATAAAAATTTGAACCCCAAGGTCCAAATCTTGCTCACGTCTCAGGTAGATGAAGGGAGAGCTTCACTGGATTAGCCCCTTTTCATTACGAAGAATCTTTCCCTCAGACAACTGGAAAAAAAAAAACCGGGGAGACGCTATTTTTCTCACAATTGATATTTCTTCTTTCTCTAAAGTGGCTTTTCATATTGTTCCTCTTAAAGACTAGGAAGATCTTGGCGAGGTGTGTCCACTACCTGCCCATATGGTCTTTAGCCCTCACAAAGAATCTTGGATTCATTTATCTGTCCCCCTCACACCATGTCCCTTTCTATTGATAAATCTGAAGATCTGTTTCCACTCCCCACCGAGTTGGGGTGTTATCCTAAGTGTTACCAGCCTATGCTGTCTGCGTGCAGGCTGGATAACACCGGCGCCCCTAGAGATGAGGCAAAAACTAAACTCTGTCCCCCGAGGCCAATGAAATAGCTGTTTGGTCCCTGGTGTGAAACTTCCTAATAACTTAACTGGGCAGCCTGTGGGTCCCTGGAGGGCTTCTCCACAAGAGTGTTCCCTCTCTTTGTTAAGATTGCTTATTAAAAATGATTTTATAATGAAGTTGCCTCAAATAGCAGTTCTTTTCCTGGTTGTCCTTGAAGCGGCAGCAAAGAACCTAGAGACAACTGTCTAGGGTTTTCCTCCTTGTTAAAACGTCGCCGTTACCACGGGTGCTCTTGATTTTTAAGGAGACAGAGTCTAACTGACACGAATCCCTCTCCACTTGATTATGTCCCTTAACTCACTGTGCAAGGCATTATTGGTACCTTTGCTTGTCGAGCAGGCGAGGGAATCGAATTGATCTCTGTCGATTGAGGACATGTTAGTCTGCAGTGGAAACCAGACTGTCAGGATTCCCCAAGAGAGCAGAGTGGCTAAGAGATGCCCGCTGTCAATCCAGCTTCAACCAAAACAGTGATTTCCAGTGATCTTGTCTCTTTGGTCTCTGATTTCTCCTATTAACTCACCACTTTCCTGCCATAAGGGATGGGCGTAAAGAGGAATCAAATAATAGTAAAGGCAAGTGGGACTGGTACAGGTTTATAATCCTAGTATAGGGGAGACAGAAACATGGGAAACTCCTGGGGCTCACCGGCCAGCCAGCCCATCCTACTTGACGGGTTTCAAGTAACATGTAAAGAACAATGCTTAAGGTTAACCTCCAGCCTCTACACATATGCACCTGCACACCCTTGGATTCACACACACGTGCAAATAGTATCAGACTGTATGCTACACTATACATATTCATAGCTTCTTTGTACGCATGGCAATTAGGATGTAAACAGGGTTTGGGGTGTTCACATGGTCTATCAACCTGGTTTTTGTCTGTATGCTGATTTATTTAGCATAAAGAATGATAAAGAAGTTGTTTGCAAGGTTCACCACTGGGCATATCCATCTCCAACATGGCCTCCCATGGCCTTCTCAATTAGTGGTGCAAGGAAGAAAAAGCAATATGAAGTTGTCAGTGACAGATTCAACCTGAAACATTCTCCTCAAGATAGGTTGGCTTGTCAGACAGTGAATCGGTCGTGTACTGAGGTGTGACTGCATACAGGAGCACAGATGTGGTTTTGCCGTGTGGATATAGAACAACAGATGTGGTCCTGCAGTGTGCTTGCGGGAGAACACCAAAGCAGAAGGTACCCATGTGTATCTTCCAACTGCAGAGATCAACCCTCACTGGTTTTGCTCAGAATGACTGAGCACCAAGAATGTGCCTCGAGTCACTGCGCCAATGTAGGAACCATATCATTCACTAAGACTGTCAGGATGTTGTATTAGGAAACTCAAATCTACGCAATACAGTTAACTTTATGAGAAGAAAGGAAAGAACACAAATGGTCTTTATTCTCTTCTCTGAGATACTTTTAAAACATCTTTACGTTTAGCAATTGCTGCCTCCCTCTAACCAGTAAGAATAAACAATTAAAAAGAAAAGGTAAAAACAAAGCAAAATACCTGTTCTGACTGGCCCACACCTTTCGCCTTATACCTAAGAGACAGAGACTTGCGAACGTCTGTAAGTTCAAGGCCAACCTGGTCTACAGAGTAAGCTCCAGACCAGCCAAGGCTATATGGGGATACCATGTCACAAAACAAACATAAAAGCCCGAAACAGTGCCTCTAAAGGTGCACCGTGACGTATTCATGGTCATACACACCTGGAAGAGATGGAGAAGGGAGGGAGGGAAGGAGGAGAGAGGGGAGGAAGGAAGCGAGAGATGGCATGAGAGGATTAGAATATATGTAGACTTTGAGTGTGTGTGTGTGTGTGTGTGTGTGTGTGTGTGTCTACATCCACAAACAAATGTATGACCAAATGGTCTACCTACACACTTAGAGCAAATGACAGTTTTGTTACAGCTATGAGAAATAATGGCTATATTGCTTGAAATGAGGCAGTCAAATTTATGCTTTCTTACTTTGGAAACCAATGCTTCACCCAGAGACTTCTTTACGCTTCGGCCTTAGAGTGTGTTCCTTCCAGTGTCCTTCAGTGTCTGTCTGATCGCAGTGAGGTCAGAGTCTCATTCTGAGGTTTAAAAGCATCTAAAAATCCTTCTAAAGATGCTATGACTAATATTATTTGGGGGTGTGTGACCTCTTGAACACCATTTGTTTTCATTGTTGGTGAGAAGTTTCTAGTGCAAAGTGATCAGATTTGCAAGATAAAGTGACAGTCTCAGTTCTCATCAGTATCTGTGAGCTTCCTATTAGAGAGTTGGCTGGCCTTTCCAAGAATGGGAGGGAGAACATTCTGTCACAGGGGATTGTCTATCTTTGTCTGGTCTGTTGAGGAAAAAGCAATCCAAAAATGTTAAGCCATTTCTGAAGTAGATGTTCTGACAACCTCAGATTACTTAATTGAATTTTGGGGTAAATTCTAGAAAGACTTTTACCGTTCAAGGTCAGAACATGTAACTAGGTAACATCCTTCTGTATACCTGGTGTAGTTTATGTGAAGCTGTCATGATTTAGCAGACGCTGGTATTCTCAAAGCTGTTTATTGAGGCTGGAGAAATGGCTCAGTGGGTGAGCTTGTGGCTGCCGGTGCACGCCAAAGGATCTGAGTTCAAATCCCAGAACCTCAGTGAAGAAGCCAGACATGTCTGTGCACATGATCCCAATGCTGGGAGGCAGGGTGGGGTGGTTAGCAGCAGGAGAATCTCTGTGGCTTGCTGACTGCTAGCCTGGAGTCTTGAGGGAATAGGTGCAGGACAATTGATATCCTCCTCTAGGCTCTGCACATGCGCACAGGTGTGTGTACCCAAACAGGGCATATACACATATTGCACATGGCTTGCCCACAGGCTCAAATCTACAACATACACACACCAAACAGAAGAAAACAAATTTTCTACCTCATGTGTAGCCTTACACTACCACGGTTTCTGTGGATTCTTCCCTGGAATTCTTTTGTGAATATTCTTTGAGTATCATGCATGGCTACCCTCCCTAGTTCTGTTTATAACTTTTTCTTGAACCAAGAAAACAAGAGGAGCCAAATTATCCCCTGCAGGATCAATTCCTTGAGTGGAAACCTTGCTTATAAATGAGAGAATGAGACGTGACCCAATAAAAGAATCTATTTTAATTTTAATTTATTTCCTGGTGGCCTTTTATGCCTCCTTAGGCGATGACCTAACCAATTCTTTCTTAACACTGA
Organism: Rattus norvegicus; assembly: GCF_021556685.1. Taxonomy (NCBI): domain Eukaryota; kingdom Metazoa; phylum Chordata; class Mammalia; order Rodentia; family Muridae; genus Rattus; species Rattus norvegicus. The sequence goes on from NC_141541.1 coordinate 77,590,580, forward strand.
TTTTTTTTCTTTCCAAGGTCAAAAAGCACTTTGCAGTTATTGTAAGAAGAGAATAAATGGGTTTTTTCTTTTGCCTGTCACATAAAGCTGGTTTGTCTCTTCATAGACGATGTAAATTCAGGTTTTCTCAGTTTTGGAGTAATTCCTGTCTTATTAGACAGCTATTATCAGGAAAGACAAGCAGAATGAAGCACAGCTTGAACCCTGGGGCTTCCGTAGTTGAGTTTTGGGTGGCTGCTGTCTGTGGTGCCCTCTTTTATCCCTTCCTCTCCTTTCTTGTATGGAGTCTAAGTCACAGGCAGAGGATTGGTTTCAGGGCATTCCCACTGTTGGCTACACTTTCAGAGGGCAACATGCAAACAAGATAAAGACTGTTCTAGAAGGCAGCCCTACCTAAGGCTGGATAGAAAAGCTAGTTCTTAAATCGCGCATGTACACACATACACCCCCCACCCCCTCCCTGCTTCACAGCACCCCCTGCCTCCAAAGCCAAGTCCTGATGGATAAACTCTGAGAGTACTTGCCATGGCCTGATTGTGGGAGTTAGTTACCTAATCCTGCCTATAACTGGGGTGATTTGAAAGACGGGAAGATGTTCTCGTTTTCATTATGGGAGTCACTCGGGGACAGTATCACTTAGAAGAATATGTTTTTATTGCTCTAAATTACTTTACCTGAGAGTCTGTTGGTGTGTTTCTCTTAGGTTAGATTTCTCATGAACGAAATGGCCCCCACGGGTCCCATTTCCACAGTTTTTCCCAGGGCTTAAACTACTCCAGTGGTCAGTGAGTCGGCAGCCATTCTATCCTAGAGTCACAGTTCTAAGAGAAAGTCCTAGAAGAGAATTAGCATGCGCTAAAACATAGAGCCCACGAAGCTTCGCGTTGTGTGTGATAGCCACCCATGGAGCTCACTGTACAGTGCTAGGCTTCCAAACACCTAAAAGCAAGCCTACTGACATCAGCCTGAGCCAAGCGAGGCACAGTCTCATCTAAATAGCTCAGCGATTCCCAACATTTGTAAGTAAATGGGTGTGTCCTGCGTGGAATTCCCTGGAGAATACGTGCTGAGACTCTGAAATTTGAGGGTGTGCTCTTAGGAACAGTGACTGTGAGGTGGAGAAGTGGGATGGGAGGGGTTGGGGGAGACACACGACCTAGCTGCCATCCTGGGACAACCTAGATTCAGGAGGTGCCAAGGAAGATCAGAAGTGCTTCCAGATGGGTGCAGAACGGATGCACCCTTCACTGTGCACCAGCAATTCCTGGATGCCTGCTGTAGCCGGGAGGCACAGACCCTTGGACAGGACAGCTCTCCTTAACTAAATGATAAAGCTCAGGGGGACAGCTCAGCCATGCATCCTCAAGCAATGAACCCTCTGACTGCTGGGAGGATGTGGACTTGGGTAGCTCATCATGTACTCACTACAGAGGGCAAAAATGGACCTGGAAAAATGTGTTCAGTTAAGATAACCTACATTGGTTGGCTTAGCTAAGGCTTAAATGAATGCAGTATACTCATGGCCTCAGAATAACAGCATATCAAAAAAAATGCTGAATTTAAAAAGTTTTTTTTTCTGTTGAATAAATGTTTTCCATTAGGATCTTCGGTACTGGATGTATACATTATAAACCATATATGTACACGCCCATAAAATGCTTTCCTTCCCTACACATGAACATTCCAGCGTGTTAACACATTTTTCTCAACTGTAAGAAACAACTAACACATGTCCAATGATTGGGGCTCATGTAAAATGGATTCACACAGGGACAAAGAATGACTGTAAAGAACTAGCCACACACGCTGCACTGTCTGTCTGACTGTCTATCGTCTGTCTGCTGCTGTCCTATGACTCAGATTCATAGCAGCTCGCACATGTGGATATAATCTCTCTGTTTGGTCGTTCACTAGGATTAGCCCCTTAATTCAGCTTTTCTCATAAATAAAGCCAGGACTGAGTATGAGAGCAGCCATGGCTGTCAGACGGGGGCCATTGAGAGTTACGGATCCTGTCCCTCTCTTGTCTCATTGAGCAAGCTTCTCAGCCATGATTAATGGCAAAGTCCTAATGAGCCTTCATTTGTGCCTCAAAATTCTGGCATAGCCTGTAATCTAGTGACATCTGACTTTGACTTCAGAGCATGGGGACCCCCACAACAAGAAAACAAACGCCTGCTATCTTCATAAAGTACCATCTAATGGGGTGTTTCTCTTTCCCTACACTTCAAAGACATTTCCCCAACATTCCTTTTACAACTTTAAAACTGTATTTATGATTGGGAGTGGGGAGGGGGGATATCTTTCAGGGGCCAGCTCTCTCCTTCCATGGTGGGTTTGAGAAATCAACTGTAGGTCCTCAGCCTTTCATAGCAAACATTTTTACCTGCTGAGCCATCTCACCAGGCTCACAGAGGCAACGTCACATAGCCAGAGCTTGTGTGTTTGTTTTTCAGCTATCCCCGTGATTTCCATAGTCCAAAATATGCACACTTTCCCCAGGGACTAGAAAAGCCCCAGATGCCATCCAGGTCGGAGACGAAGGCTTCCAGTTTCACGGGCGCTGGAATTTCAATATCTGACCCTCTAGGATTCAGATGGGATCAGGGTTGTTCTGAATGGAATAAAGCCTTCCATGAGTCTCCAGTGTTGCATTTCCACGCCTCTGCCTTGCAAAGAGAGGGGACACTCTCAGGGTGATAGTGGTGTCCATTCAGATGGCCATTTCCCCTATTCAAAGAGAATTCATGGATCGTAGAACACTTTGCCCGGCTGAAAGCGTCATGGTTCTAACAGCTGCTCCCTGGGAAAATCCCCTGGCCATTCTTTTTGGAGCTCCCTGTGTCTGAGGCCCTGGGAAAGGGATTCCCAAGCTGTTCTGGATGGTATTGGCAGCTGGATCTGTCTGTCCTGGGTATTACCATCACAAGAGCCCAGGAACACAGCAGCTTTTCAAGGGGGCAGAATCCCTGAAGCTCACTCTGGGAAGAGGAATCCCACACATCCCATATCGAGCGAGCCATCTAATCTACCATCAAGCAGAGTAGGTCTAACCCCACCCACCCGAGCGAGCGAGTGCACATTGCAGGCATTGTGCAAGGGAACCTCTTTTTACCACTCATGCTGAGAGCGCGATTTGCAAGGAGGCTTTTATGCACGCGTGTGAGGGAGGCTAATGAACCACAGCATAGAGCAGTTGCTTTTTCAATGAACAGGGAAAAGTGGCTCCTTAACTTTTGGGGAGGAGTGGGCAGCTTGGAAAAAGAGAAGAACACATAAACTTCCTTTCTGGTGCGTGTCTGCCAGGATTTCTGCGAGTGATTCACATGCCTGTCAATTACACACCCTTATGGATTCCAGCCACTAGGCAGGTGTCCAAGAAAACACAAGTCTGAAAATGCTTCTGTTTTCATGAAATGTGTGACTACAGAGAGCCTCACGTTTCACGTTCTCTCATGTTCTTCCCAAGGAAGGAGACGGGGCCTCTGTCCCTGTCACTGGAGCGAGGAGCCCCTCTCACATCATGGGACCTTGATCCCAACTGGGTGCCAAGATACAAGAAGGCTGGGGTTTGGTTTTTAAATATTTATTTATTTATTTATTTATTTATTTTTATTTATTTATTTATTCATTCATTCATTCATTTCCTTCTGGTATGTGTTACAAAACATAGGCTGGTGTTATAAAATAGGATTTCAAGAGATGAGTCACTGCACTTGCCTAATATATTACCAGAGAGTCCTGGTGGAGCAGAGTAGGACTTCCTTTCCCCAAAACGCCAAAATCAAAGCAGTGTAGGGCTTGTAGCTGATGCTTACACCATAAACTGACCAGCTGTGCCCCCCCCCCCGCCCTGGTTGCTTGCTCTTTCTCCCTCTCTCTGACTCCAGGTAAAGCTACAATTCAAAATGCTTGTTTTTGTCATTGAGCTGCTGAACACTCTAGAAAAGGGCAGCTTTTATACACTGGTAAAGTCACAGCTGTTAAGAGTACATCAGATAGATTTTCCACAAGATAACGCTAAGTCGAACAAGTCTTTTTAGGGTACTTGGCTAAGGGTCCCAGAATCACTGGCATGTTTGGGGAGCAGCTACAAAGCACTGCTTGAGAGTTTTTCTAGTTCTGTGCTTTTAGCTAGATTCGTATGTGATTTTATAGGCTAAAACATCACAAATCGTTGAATATTTGGTGTTAACAAAGCTGGCCTCATCTGGTCCCAAGTAATATTAGCATCCAGAAAGAATAGTTAAAAGACAGTGTGAACTGGGTGCAGTCCCTTTAATCAGTGCCTTGCTTGGATACGATTTAAGTCAATAATGAAAGGGGGAGATACAATTAGAGGATGGGTGGAATGTGAATGCTGTCTACTGCTATGCTTGACAGTAAATAATTACTTCTTAACGATGGTGGGTTTGTAATGGCAGGCGTGGGGGTGCTCTCCAAACAATTTATTAGTTAGAGCTAAAGACTCCAGGAGTTAGGAGTGAAATGGCACAGTCCAAGAGATGGACTCTTTAGTGAGAAAGAGTTGAAATGAGTGAATTCTTCAAGAAGTTAACGTTAAGCCTGTCACAGTGGCACATGCCTTTAATGCCAGCACACAGGAGTAGACGCAGGCAGATCTCCAAGTTTAAGGCCTGCCTGGTCTACATAGTGAGTTCCAGGACAGCCACAGCTACACAGTGAGACTCCATATCAAAAAATTAAAAATAGAATGCTAAAACAATAGTCTCTTAAACTCTCATAATTCATACATCAATTTACAGAGTGGGTTGATCATTACAAACAAGAACATTTACTTTTAATTATATTTTATTTTATTTGAGGTAATTTCTCACCCTATAGTTCAGGCTGAACTCAAGATTCTCCTGCCTCAGTCCCCCCAAGTGTTGGGATTACGTGTGTGTGTGTGTGTGTGTGTGTGTGTGTGTGTGTGTGTGTGTGTGTCCAGTTAAAGTTCCTTTTTATAACAAGGTTTCCTGTCTTTGATTTCTAGTAGCAGAAAGATATAAGCCTTCATATACTCTTGTTTTGGAATCTTTAGAAAATGTTTTTATTTACTTGTACGCGTGTGTGAATTTGGGCGCAGGTGTGGCAGTTAGAGGAAAACTGAGGGGAGTTAATTCTTGCCTTCCATCTTGTTGACCCAACATCTCTCGCCTTGTTTCCGTTACTGTGCTGTGTACTAGGTTAGCTGTCCCAGGAGCTTCTGGGGGATTCTTCTGTCTTCACCTCCCATCTATCTGTAGAGGCGCTGGATTGCACACAGGCAATTGTTGAATTTGACGCTTTTAAAGGAGGTTCCACAGATCAAACCCAAGTGCCTTTGCTTTAGAGCATTTTCAGTGTCCATATGGCCATAAATCCTGACATGTGAGTGTTGAATGGACATTGTTCTTCTGGTAGCCCTCACATTCCTTATGGGACAGAGGACATTTTTCAGGAAGGGTGTACTGTCCTCTTCTGAGTCAGTTCCATTTGCTTCCAGAACCCTTCAAACTTGGGTCCTTTCCCACTCCCTCAGGCTACCTGCAGCTTGTCCTTTAAAAGACTCATTAACAGCCTACCCTCTGGGGAACAACTCAGTTTTCTAAATCCAGACCAGTGACTGCCTGTCGGGTGTTCATTCTGGGCCACATGGCCCTAAATCAACTTTTTCTTTACTAAACGCTGTATTCCCAAGTAGTGTGGGAAGTCCCAGAGTGATGTCTCTACTTGTTCTTGTTTACAACATGCAGCAGGGTCCTAGCCAGGCTCTCCTCTGGCTTACAGGAACTTTCTGTCAGTAGGCTCAAATGGTAGTCAAGGCTGAAACAGGTGAACACGGAAGGGGTTGAGCTAGAACCATCAGGCGCTTCTTCAGGGTCTCCCCCCAAAGACCTGTTGGCATTGACATTGATATGCCAAACTTCACAGTGAAATTATGGACAGTTTCCTTCCAATGAAAAGACGAATCCTGCTTAGCATTGTAACAAAAACTCATTTATCACAGAACTAGCCAAGAGGTTGCCTCTCTTACGAAGGGAGAGCTGGTCTCACATTTGCACACTAATTTTTTGCTTTTACAATTGGGGGAGAGGAACAGTTTTAAAGAGTTTTACAAAGACCAACCCCCTGCTTATAAAATAAAATAAATAAAATAAAATGTAGCTGTACGGATAAAGAAATTAAAAAGCCTACCGAAGGATTTTAACCTGTTAGTAGATAGTCTGTGGGGTGACCAGCCCAAGAAATAGGTACTCTTTCTTCTGCCTGTCATTAAAAACTCTCTTTTCTGATCTGTTGGGTATATATGTAAGTATAGGTATATATGTGTGTGCTGATGCATACATACATCATTTCATTTATTAATTCAGGAATCCTAGTGACTTATGACGTCCATTTAGGATGAATTGTAAATCACAGCACCCACACACATATTCTGTTTTCCTTTATCTTCTTGCTTGCTTTCTTCCTCCCCCTCTTCTCCCTTCTCTTCTTCCTCCTCCGTCCCTCTAAGACAGAAAGATAGGAAAGTGCATAGGTGTGCAATGTAAGCACTTTCTGCAGGTCCTACTTCCTCCCCAGACCACTGGGAGCCCCTAGAGATGGCTGTGCATAAAGAGCAGCCAGTAATGTTTCTAACGCAAGAACCACGAAGGAAGAGTAGAGAGGGTACCGTACTGTGGTCCACAGTGGAGTGATCTGTGTATACTTCACCCTGAGCACAGCACCTCATTCCCTTGTGTCCCTTTAACACCCCGCCCCACGCTGTGTGCTGTTTGCCTGCAAAATCAGAGGACAACCTCAGATGCCTGGCTTCACCTATCATTTGCGTGAGGCAGCACTGATGCACTTGCTAGACGAGCTGACCCGAGCCTTCCCGGAGTCCTCCCATTTCCACATCCCACCTTGCCAGAGGAACGCAAAGATTCCAGACAGACGCTTCCATGCCCGGGGTTTTACAGCAAGTTCCTTCTCTTCAGCACCTTTCTCAATCTTTAACAAATAAGCCTTCCAGTTCACTTACAAGCTGAGATAACAGTCCTGTAACTGGGCAGGTAAAGACAAAGGGACATTCCCTTCTGGCTCCCATAGAGACATTTTTAAAGGACCCAAGTTCTGCTTCTGTGGAACTGTTTTTTGGGGCCCTCAAATTTAGCCCAACCTGACTAGAGGACTATTCTCTGGTCCCCCATGAAAGAAGAATCTGCTTCCCTGGTGTCCTTTATGGGATTGTGTTCTGTGCTGTTGTTGTCCAGAGCTGTTCTGGGATTCCTGCTTGGCAGTTGTCACCAAGAGGGCTATTTCCCAAGCGTTGGCAGAACCTTTGTTAGACCCACTAAGGAGCCCCATCCAAAATGAACCAAGGAGGAGGGGACGGACAAGAGGAGGAGATGAATTCACAGGCAGCTCTGCTGCTCACCCAGGCTCTTCTTTCATGAGCCAACCTCCGACCTGGGCGATCTGAAGACACGGCCTTTTACTTTGTTCAGGAAACCCTAGGGGTTTGTGGTTACGAATATCTGCGGTGCTGTGTGCCAACCCGTACAGCCCGTCCTGCAAGCGACCAGCACTGCAGACACAGGACCCATATCGCTCACAAATCCCACTATTCAACGGCCTTTCTCTTCTTCTAATTATACCAAGAAGGCAGTCTCTGGTGCAGTAACCTCTCTGCAAAGACTTTGTAGTCTAGCCCCAAACCGAGGCTTTTCTCTATCCCAGCTTGAGTGTGGTATTTTAATAAACGGTCTCTCAGCCTCCTGGGGTGCTGGCCTATGGCTTTATCTTTTACTGTTCCTTCCCTTTTGACTCAGGGCCTCATTTGGTTTGGCTTGCCTGGGCAGATGGTGACATACCTGTCCAGCAGATCCCCTCCAGGGGTGTGGTCAGGCTATCTTGTTTATCTTTTCCAATTGGATGCTCAGGATGGTGCCCATTGTGCCATCCAAACTCAGTGAGATCCCAAGCACTGAGTTTTGAGAATGTCTGCAAAAGGAGGAAGTTTCCTATTTCACAGGTCTGGTAACATTTGTTTTTTTAAAAAGTGAAAACGATATCTCAAGGTGGAGGGATTTTGAGACTCCTTTCGGTGCGTCTCCTGTAGTGTATCATCTGTTTGCTACTCTCTCCATTCTCGGATGTATTTCCGAGCTCCCTTGCTAGCTTGCAAACACATTGAAGGTGGCATGAGTGTCTATTTCTGTGTGCCTACAAGTTCTTCAGACCATCATCTGATGAAACAAAACAAACTGAGCACGTGGTGACTGCTTGTAAGACCAGCACTCAGATGCTGAGGTAAAAGGAAGTGGGGACAACTGTGTTGCTCAGTGGAAGAGTTCCCACTTAATGTGCTCGAAGACTTGGATTGTATTCTTAGTTCATGAAAAAAAAAAGTAAGCAAGGAAGAAAGGAAGAGAAGGAGGGAGGGAGAGAGGGAGGGAGGGAGAAGGGAAGGAAGGAAAGAGGGAAGGAAGGAAGGAAGGAAGGAAGGAAGGAAGGAAGGAAGGAAGGAAGGGAAGAAAGAAAGAAAGAAAGGAAGAAAGAAAGAAAGAAAGAAGGAAGATTCAGTGGGTAAAGAGCCAAGCCTGACAAACTGAGTATGATCCCTGGAACTTATATGGGAGACAGAAAGAACTGACTCCCACAATTAGGTGTCCTCTGACCCCAAAATACATGCTATAACTTGTGTGCCCCACCATGTATGTACATACATACATACATGAATATGCATATGCATACATACATACACATATGTGTACACATGCATACACATATACATGCATACATACATACATGCATACAAAACAAGGACTGAGGAAATGGTCCAATGACTTCAGATCCCTATAACCCACATGAAGGCTGAGTGTGTGTGGCAAGCTGCCTGCAAAAGGCAGAGACAGAGGATCCCAAGAGCAAGCTGGCTAGTAAGAGTCACCATGTCAGTGAGCTCTTGGTTTGTTTGAGAGCTCCTGCCTCATTGAGTAAGGGGAAAAGCAATAGAGGATGGATCTCCACATCAACCATTTGCCTTCACACTCACACATATGTATATGCACACACATGCATACCACACACGCATAGATACATGTGATGCACATGTGCATCATAACACACACACACACACACACACACACACACACTTTGTTTTTAAATGTAGGAGACACCTTTAATTAAAACAAGAAGGCAAATAGATACACACAGCTGAGGAGGCCTCAGTGGCCCTGAACCCTGGCCCTTCATCATATGTATGTATCCTGGCTGGATGATTGAATCTCCATCCAGGCCTGTTTGCCTGGATCCATGAATAAGAGATCCCCCAAACCTCTTCCCTCCTGAACCCCAATTCTGACCACCCCACCCCCAGAGAGCCAGAGTTATTTCAGTCTTCATCATCAACTCTTCACTGTTCCCGGGCTTCAAAACTGGATCATCCAATCTCTCCAGTTTGGCAGACGATATTGATTTTTTTTAAAGCCTCCCTTTACACATCTGAAAGAATCCTGAATGAAGGGTTACTGTAAATCGCTAATACAACCATTAAGTATTAAGTTCCTTAGGGGACCTTCTCTTCAATCAACCAGAATGGCTTAATCTATTTTGTTTTAAATTAAAAGACCCAAACACGCTCACGAATCGAGTCAGAGAGAGTTTCGAGCAGCATGGTGTCCCTTGCTCTTGGGCTGAGGCCTACACCAAAAGCCTGTATGAATGTCTAAGGGTTGCTGCGTCTATGCCTGAGGCTAGGGGTGTTTTTTCTTGCTGTGTAAAAAATCTGTGAGTAAAATCTGATCAAAATCATCACCCAGGGAAGCAGAGAAGCTAGAGGCGATGAAGAAACTGATCTACTGTGGAAAACTTTAGGTGGAGTGGGTTGGTCTTTCCATATGTTGGGCCTGAGTGGCAGTCATCCTATGATTGGTTCTGTTTCTTTATACCACTGAGTATCAATCCCAGGGTTTTGCACATGCTGGGCAGGCTGTCTACCTCTGCGTTGTGTGCTTATATGTAGGAGAGGGCAGTTACATGCGCCCCAGCCCTAGCATTCACTACTTGAGTGCCTATGGCATACAAGGCGATCTTCAAGGTGCTTAGCATAATGCTAGCACTGTCTCTCTGTCTCTCCTCTCTCCCTGGAGCTTTGAGTCCTTGGTAGCACACCATAGGTGCTCTTGAAGCAGCCCTGTGAGCTTCTGGAAAGAGCTTGCCTGACTGAAGAGTTCATATACAGCTTCCTAGATATGAGGGCTGCGGCAGGAGCAGCCTGGGATCAGTTTCCTTCTGAGACTTAGGACACATTCCTCAAGACCTCAAAAACAGGACCATTTTAAAACTAGAAAATGCTGACATGAAACTGGGAGACTCCATCCATTCTCAAGATTTTAGTCCTTCATATTTTCAGGGCATTAAAAAGGTGTCATTTAAGAGTCCACATCTCATGTTTAGTGCTATGCTAACTGCAAAAGAAGACATGTGCGGTAAACAAGGGTATTAATTCTCTACTGTGTCTATAACGCATTGTCACAGGCTTGGACTTCGTGCACAGTTACTCTCGTTTTTGTATGCACGGCACGGGAAAGGTTGCAGGCATGCATGCAGGTGCATGTGTACACATGTGTATGGAGGCCCGAGGGTAACCTCAAATGTTGTCCCTCAGGATTCTTGAGACAAGGTGTCTCCCTGGGACCTGTGGTCTACCAGTCAACCTAGGCCATTGAGCATTTTGCATGTCACTACACCTGGCTTTTCCCTGTGGGTCCTGGGACTCAGCTCTTCATTAAGTCCCAAACCAATTTCACTGGGCTGACACCAAATTGACTACAGGATAAGTTCCTTTCAGAGGGTCTAGTGGCCCTTTTCCTCTTCCAGTTTCAAAGGCCCCATGTTCCTTGCCACATAGCCCTTTCCTTAATCGTCAGAGCTCACACCTTCCGCTCTGTTTACACAGTGTGTCTCCTGCTTCCCTCATATAAGTGCCTCATGAAACCATAACAATCTGTTTCAAGATATTTAATCACAATCTCTGAAGGCCCTTTGCATCAAATACCAAATTTGCAAGTTGCAGAAGTTAGGATGTAGACCTGCCGGGGAGGGGCACCACACAGTGACATTTTCAGCCCCCTGCAACAAAGACGAGTGCATTTCTGGCTTCAAAGAGCCTAGGTTCCAGTTTCACAACAAAGGACAAATGAGGGTAGGAGTCCATTTGTGTGCTTGCCTGTTTGTTTATGATGCTTTATTCTAAACCATACAGTTTCAGGGGAAATGGTACAGTAAAATCTGGTGACGATGTCTTCTGCTACATTCAAATTGTGTCAAGGCTAAAAATAAATCTTCCCCTTATAAAATGCTACCTCTCAAACAGAAAGTTAACTGTGCCACCAAACATTTCAGGCTGTAAGCCCAAACCATCCCATTATCCATAGTTCAGCACAAAAAGATTACATTGTTTGAAAAAAAAAAAAAAGGGAAGGAATCAGACTTCTCCATCCGTGGTCTGTAACTGACACTACTCTATGAGTCAATATGCCTCAGTTTCCTGGGATTAAGGTGACAGGCATCTTAAATCCACCCACCCCAGCCCCAGGCCCAAAGCTACAGCTTTCAGAGGAAAGAGGAGAAGCCTCGACCTTAGGGGAAATTTAGCGTCCCAGGCTGCGATTGCCTGGCAAACACTTCTTGTTGTTACAATTTGACTGTCCATTACCTCTTAAGGTTTTGGAAATTTCAAAAAGGAGACATGATGCTTTACGGTGCCTGGAAGAGAAACTGTAACAGTGGGTAAAGAAGAAAGCCAAGAGGGAGAGGAAGGGTTCTGACATATAAGCAAGAAATACGTTAGAGACCGAAACGAACAAGGGATGGTTCAGTGGGCCTGGAGATGATGGTGTGTTTGGATTCAAAACTGAGAAACCAGAGCAGAAATGGGGCTTGAAAAACCCAGGAACTTCAGGGAAATCACTGTGGGCTTTTCCTCTGCTCCTACCGCCTACAAGTAGTGAGGTCTTTTTGAGCACCCTCTGTGACACAGAAGAGGTATCTGGAGGACACAGAGGACACAGAGGACAGACGCTGCAGGGGCTGCCAATCAATGTACAGCTGATAACAAAGGTCACTTGATGGGAGTGGAGTGGCCACCCAACTCTTTTTTCTTCCAAATTATTATCATTTTATTTTACGTGTATATAGCAGTGTCCGTAAAGGCCCAGAAGACAGCATCAGATCCTCTGGAACTGGAATTACAGATGGTTGTAAGTTGCCACCTATGTGCTGGGAACCAGATTTGGGTCCTCTGCAGGAGTGGGCAATGACTCCTAATGACTGGGTGCCAAAGGCCTCTCAGCCTTACCCCTCCCTTTTCGTGGTGCCTCTTCTTATTCTGTGGTTCCCTTTTCACTAAAAGCTGCTCTTGATCGAACTTTGGGAGAGCCGTGGAGATGGCTGAGTCAGGACAGTTCTCACTGTGCAAGCCTTCAGGGTCTGAGTTCAGTCGCCAGAACCCACAAATCCAGGCCTGTGGAATATACTTGTAATCCCAGTGTTGGGGCTAAAGAGATAGAAGCAGGCAGGTCTCTGGAACTTTCTGGCAGGCCAGCCTATGCAAACTGTGAGTTCCAAACTAATGAGAGATGCCCCGTCTGTTAAGAGCATCCACATGGTGGCTCACAACCACCTGAAAGTCTAGTTTCAGGGGATCCAATGCCCTCTGTGGACACTTGGCATGCATGTGGTACATAAACACACATGCAAGCAAAATGCTCACACACATTAAAAAAAAATCCTAAAGCTTTTCAACTAGTTAATTAATTAAAAACAAGGTGGAGAGTGTCCTGAGGTCCATTCAAGATTGACTTCTGGCCCCCACACATACACGTGTGCACACATGTGCATGTGCACATATGAAATATATATGTGCATACACACAAAAGAAAATATCACTTTGTAAATTTCTGATTTGATTGACACCGTCTATGTGTTCCAGCACACAAGAAGGCAAGCACACACCGCATCCCAGAGCATGACCCTGTAGCTGTAGTTCATGGGCAGCACCGATTTCCCAAGCAAACCCACACTGGATCAAGAGCGAAGGCTTTGCCAATCAGTTGAGATTTGTCTGCAGGCTCATAGGTCATTTCCCCTGGCATGCTAGAAAATTCACTTTCAAAGTAGTTCAGAACCTGCAGAAATGAAAGTCTGCACTGTAACACTGCAGGGGCAAAAACCAGGGTCACCCAGATCAGGCTTCCTGGCTGAACTCTGGAGATTATGAAGTGAGCCCTCTTGTTGGAAACCTGGACGAGCATCAAAGTCTGCCATCATTTTTATTGGCAGGTGCCAGGGGCTTGGGTAACACGGGGCAGGATGGGCCATACCACCGAGCTCGTCAAACAGGGAAACGAGTGGATGGGACCGGAGCAGGAGGCAGCAGACATCATTGTTGCTTTTTGCTAAAAAACGAACCTATTTGTGTTGTTGGGAGTAATTAAAACTGTAGCCATGTGGTTTGTGTTAAATGTTAAGTGTTTCAAAATAGTTAATATGTTCTGTTCACGGGATGGAAATGTGCCTCTCCACCGCCTAATTATGGAGGAGGGGGAAAAAATCGTGGATGGGATTGGTTTTTTAGGAGGAAAATGAACGTGGAAAAAAAATGTGTCATTTGAGGGGATTTTGAGAGGATTTACCATGGCTTTTCTGGAAGGGTATATGTGTTAATTGCGAATCATCAAGATTAGCTAGGAACTTAACCGTGGGTGTCAGACACTCCCATCCATTCCCAGGACCCACCAACCTGCATCCAGTTAACTCAGAAAGCCTGTGGTCTTCTTTTATTAAGCCAGCCCATTCTGTTTGTGAAGCTCTCTGGCTTTTATAAACACACTCTGTCTGCTCCCTTGGAACTCTAGCCCCTTACACTCTCTATCCTCTGTCCCTCCCCCAACCCCAGACCTTTCATAGGCTGTTAATTATCTATAGTAAGTTCACAGCTATACAAACTGAAGCTAAAATTGACGACGTGGTTTCTACATTATTCCATGGCTATCGGATGGCAGAGCAGTGTTTTAAATCTAGGTCTGGCTTGCTGTGGATCTCTTATTCTTATGTATCGCCGACCTTTCATGCTAGGGGAATGAGGACTGGGGGCTGCCTGTTAACTGGCCTGAGGAACAAGCTGGAAGAAATGGAGCAAGTGTCAGTGTTCGGTGGAGGGAGGAGGAAATTGGTATATACATGAAGGAGTGAGTTAAAAAGACACCCCTCTGGACTGGGACTGTACTTTCCTAAGCTAGGCTGACTGAGGTTGTCTCTGTGTAACTCACATCTAGCTATTGACAGCTTTCCACCTGGTGACATGCTTAATGGGCCATGAAATTCTAGCCCTCGGGGCTCAAGCCTGATATTTATGGTTCCCACATAAACCTAAAGTGGACGGTAAATTTATCTCTCTCCGATTTAGGTGGCTAAAATGGCTATTTGGGACTCTGAAAGGAATAGTTGGCTTTATAGATATGTTATATCAACTTTAACAAAAGATTGGTGTGGGAGGAGGGTGTGGAAAGCTGGTACCAACTATGGGGATGCTTCCAGAGGTCTCTGGGAATGGATTTCTTCTGTGCATGTGGGTATCAATGTGAAAAGGAAGGAATTACACATTGGTGGGGGGATACAGATGGGCTTATATCATAATAAACAGTTGCCTATCTGGAGTAACCCAACTCTATTACATCACAGCAGAAAACACAGGAGAATCTGCCAGGCAGCTATAAGGGGAAGCTGTCCTTTCTGAGCTCAGAGGCTGTCGAAATGGGTTCTGACACAGTTAGGTACTGGGGCCAAAGGGTATCCAAGCAGAAGTAAGCTTGTGGAATTCTCCTTGCTGGAATTGGGTTGGTCTCCAGGGGACTTTGCTCCCAGGCAAGCAACTGTGTCCTTTGGGCTGGCCTAGATGGGCATCCTGCAGACTGGACACATTCAGAGACAGCGGCTCTCTCACCTCCCGGTTCTCAGAGGTGAGCGCGCCCGGTATGCAGGGCGTGCCTCTAGGTTCAGCAGCAAGTCCCAACACAGACTCAGAGCAAAGTCCTGTTTGTTCCCATGCAAAGATAGGGCCCTAGTAACAGCCAGCACCTCCTCTTCCCTCCCCAACCTTAGTCCTTCAGCTTTCCAGCCGGAGAGTTTCTCTCTATCCCTGCTGATAACAACAGCAGTCGGTTGTTAGGAGGTCGCTGTCCAGAGCTGCTGTGGCACTTGCATTGGAAAAAGCAGAGCCATTGCAGCAGAGACACCCAGAGTGGAGCCTTTCCTGTTGCTGGTCTCTATACCTTGGAGCCAGAGTCTCGGTTTTCTAATCTATCAAGTGTCAATAAACATACCACCCAAAACCTTGTGACAAGAGTAAATGATCGCTTTTTAAAGATTGGAATAGTTATTGATTTCTGAAACTAGAATGCGGGGGTTTTTGTTTTGTTTTGTTTTGTTTTGTTTTTTCTTTTCTTTTTTTAAGCAAGAGGATGGCAAACTTTCTCCATTATTTGGGAAAAAAATTTTGCATCAAAATCCAACCAGCACCATATTCTCCCCAAGGGCCTGAGAAAAAAATCTGCAATCGCCTCTCTAGGATCCCACAGATCATCTAGCTTCTCATCTCAACTCAGGGGGAAAGAGACTCTTCCTCCCCCTCCTTCCCCTCCTTTCTCCCCTCCTCCTCTTCCTCCTCTTCTTCCTTCCAGGGCCACTCACACACTGAGAAAGCCTTCTCAGCCTCTCTCTCTCTCTCTGGAATTTTCATGCACACACCCCCCTCCTTCAACACCCCCATCTCCTCTTCTCAAAGTTAGTGCAGGAGTCTGAACCTGAGTCTTGCCAGGAAACTCCTTTAGATAGAAGTGTTTCAATTCAGGCACGCTTGGCCCTGCCCCCACCCCAGCCCAAGATGGCATTCTTGGACCTCCTTCTCTGAGGCCCCTTCTGAGTAAGCTGAAGTTGGAATGCCCTCCTGAGGTGGATGTATAAAAGCCAGCAGCAGCCTGAGAGCCAAGGTAGGAAACGGCAGACACGTTCCTGAGCAACCTCAATAGAGAAAAGCTTCTTTGATCTTCTGGAAACTTCCTGCAGCCTGTGCTGAATATTTGTTTGTTCTGAGGCAACTCAACTTTTTTTTTTTTTTTTGGTTTTGTTTTTCTGGCTCTCTAGTGCACGACTGTATCTCTGTGTAAAAGGAAAATGTGTTTTCTCAGTAATGATACTCACTCTCTGAACCTCAGCACCCACTTCTGAAGATGATTTCATCATCAAGATAAAACTCCTGCTAACTCCTGGAACCCAAAAGATAAAGGCTGTGGCTGCTGCCAGCGACTGGAGCTCACCTCCCAGAGTCTGACAGTGATGCACACACACACACACACACACACACACACACACACACACACACCCCTCAAAAATGTGTGACTAGAAACTTCTAGGTTTAGTTTATGCCCTGGAGATTTGATCCCATATGGGAGAGGATGTGTATAATATCAATATACCCAATCACTCATAAATGTCAACAACAGCAACAAAAACCCCTTCTGTTGGCCAAGATACAGAGTCTGTGTCAAGTTCAATCTGCTACCCCAGTGCTTTCAATGGGGGTGGGGGAGCTGGTTCAAACAGCCAGTCCAAGGCAGGGGGAAATGCCCAGGGGCGAGATGGGGGCTGTGTCAGGAGCAGCTATCAGATCTTCTGCAGAAGGTAGAGCGTAGTTATAAAGTCTTTCCTCTTGGCCTCCTTTCTGGTAGATGTATATCGTAAGAGCAGCATGAAGTGTCGGGCTAGTTGACAATGTCTAAAACAGAATGTTCTTAAGTTGGAAGAGTCACACATGGCATGTCAGGGCTAAGGTGCTTGGCAGAGTTTTCAGTTACACAGAAAGCGTGTGGCTTGGTTTGGCTTGATTTGGTTTGGCTTGGTTGTGTGCCCCACCCCCATAGTGCCTGGGGTCTCCAGCTTTCTGTTGTGTCGGACCCCCTCAAAGCGTAGACACTGCAATCAAAGCCAAGATATCTCTCTCTCTCTCTCTCTCTCTCTCTCTCTCTCCCCGGCTTGTGAACACAGGAGGGAAGTGTCACATGTTAGGAGCAAGAATTTTGTGTGCCAATGATCTTTTTTTTTTCCTGGAAGCAACTGGAAACCAACTTAGTGACACTTAAGTCCTTCACCTGCTCCACGACCGTGGCCAGTGTGTATGAGTCAGAATGGTACCAACAGAGCTCTTGGCTGAACAGCCCTGACTTGGAGTGAGAAACGGTGTACCATGTTCAGAGTCATGGCAACCTGAACTTGGCAGTCTCATCTGCTTCTGAGATTACAAGCATTTGCTGGCCAAAAGCACCTGCCATGGCTTTGACCTCAGAGTGGGATGCAGATTGAGAAAGCATTGTGATGGCTTTGACCTCAGAGTGAGATGGGAATTGAGAAAGCATTCTTCGGAGTTGGCAACAGGCTTGCACCCTGGTACCAGCCGCAAGGTTAAGCAGTAAGTGTGTGGTAGAGCCACCTTGTTCCTCCACCTCTGTGTGCTCAGCACGACTACACCAGGGATTGAGTGCTAGGAGTCTCTTTCCTCTGCCACCTAAAGGGTCAGGATGCCTACAGAGTATAAAAAGTGGATAGATCTCTGTTTTCATCGTCATAGCAGGCTGATGGTATATAAAAATAAAAGTCCTTTCAAGGTAAAAGGTAAAACAGATTCTCTCCCTAGAAAGGCTGGTTTTCAGGGGATGGATATGGTCCTATTTCATGACAAACATGCTTTAACATGTGTGCCCTTCTTAGAATATGCTGTCCCCCGTGAGTTACGATGACCTGGTTTCTGTGTTTACTCTGTAAGGTGGCTTTTCTCACCTCAGTCCTTCTGCACAAAATTTTGCTGTGGGCACACAGAAGATCAGTTACCAGGCTTTCCCATAAGTAAAAAATATGAATTTAAGCCCAATACTTCGCCAACCATAATTTGCAAAGAAAATTATCTATGTACACCAAAGGCTCAAATTTCCCTGCCAAGCCCGATGACCTGAATTGGATCTCCAAGACCCACCTGCATCAGGGAAGGGACTCTAGCAAGTTGTTCTCTAATGGCCACACAAATAGCTGTCATGGTGTACACATATGCGCGCACGCACACGCACACACACTAAATTAATCTAAAAAAGAAGTCATTAAAAAATTAAGAACAAAATGAAGATCAGAAAGGATACAATCTAAGCACCCCTAGTAACACCAGTCCAAAACTTTGGGAGCACAGGCTGCCACTTCTAGAACATTCCACACCTGACCTCACTGAGATAAAAAGGCAGGCATATTTGTTATAAAATGCTGTATAGAATTACCTATTTATAAGTACATGCAAATATGCCCAAATGGCCTGAAATCCCACATACTCCTGATCGCCTGCATTTCAGATAAAGCTTCCCCAGGCTGAGCCAAGCACCTCTGGCCCTGTCAAAGTCAGCATCCACAGCATGTCCTACTAAGGCCAGGAGGCTTGAGTGTTCTTACATGTTTAAACACAGAGTGTAAGGAGTAGGGCTGGGGGGGCAAGGACAGGAGGATCTTCGGAGTGTGCTAGCCAGCTGAATCACTGAGCTCCAGGCTCAGGGCGAGACCCTGTCTCAAAAGTCTGGTAGGGAGTGGCTGAGGAAGGCATCCAGCATCTGCTTCTGGCCTCCATGTGCGTGCTCACACATGGACCTGTGCACTCATATACTATTACACAAAAGTACACAGAGTGCAGCTCGTTACGCATGTACCCAACCTCTGTCAGGACTGTAGTCAAAAGACACCTACGTCTTTGCTTGTACACAAACAAGACTCCAGTCTGTTGTGATGTCCTCCTCCCTGCATCTGCCTCCTGTAAAGTCATCCTCTCTGGCCTCTGTTCTCCATCCTCATTATATAAGCCTTGGTGTCCACACACCTCTCTCCACAGCCACCTGCCCTGGCAACCTGCAATATCTGCCTCCTCCTCCTCTTCCTCCTCCTCCTCCTCCTCTTCCTCCTTCTCCTCCTCCTCACCAAATCCCTGAGGCCAACCCACCTGCCTCTGGAGTATGAGCCCACAGGTCCTGAGGACAGCTGTGGTAGGCTGGGGCCATGCCTAGTGGGGGTAGGCACGAGCACAGATAGTCTCTATTTAAACAATGGGTGGCCTCCCCAGTGGACTCCTCTTGCACACCCCACATGATGCTTTCAAGTACTTTTGAGCCCTAATGCAACGGAGCCTTTTTCTCTTTCTGAACAAACAGTTTCAGTCCTTGGGAAAGCCTCTGCGATCAAGACACAGACAGTATCAGAACAGGGATAAGGATTTGGAGATCGTAGCTCCACCCACTGTTCTCACGTGATTTCCACTCTTGCCTTCTCGCTCTTGCCTCAGGACCATGGGCCCTTTGCTCAGTTTGTGCAATAAGTGTTAGCAATGAACAGTTAGCAATGAACCTGCTAAGTGATTGTGCCAAGGGCTTCCAAAGGAGGGGCAGGATCCCTGAGTCCACGCAGTGTTGCCAGGTCTACAAGGTTCTATCTCTCCTGGTGCAGGGCAACTTCCTATGGGTTTGCTTCCAAGCTTGTGTGGCATCTCCTGAGTCTGAATCTGAGCATGGTTTGGGAGTGCAGAGACTAAGGGAAGAAGCTCGATCTCTCATAGCCTATCTAAGCACGAAGGAACCATAGATAAACCCTTAGTAACCAGAGACACAGAACCTAGAGTTAGTACAGCATACATAGAAAGTTCAGCACTTAGAGGTCATGAAATATACTAGAACTAGTGGAACAGCCACATGGCTGTCAAGGCTATACCGCCCAAGTCATTTTCAAATGAAAATTGCTAATTTCACTGCTTGCTACACTCTTCTTCTATCATAAATATTTCCTACTACAAGTTACCTGGTTCGAAAATGCATGTGGAAGATCATGCTTGCATGGATGCTATGATTTCTACTCTTTGTCTCCTTCTCCGTCCTCAATTAAGTGCTGCAGCCACCCTGAGAAGCTAGTCATTATCACTGGGTGAGGAAAAGAAGTCCCAGAGGAGTTATGTGACTTGCCCAAGCATACGAGCCAGACAGGCCAGGCAGGGTGAGGATTTCCAGTTTCTGACACCCACACCCCATGCGCAATCCAGCCTTGTCACTGTGACTTTGGCTCAGGAAATAAAGAAACAAACAAGAAATGATTGTATCTTTTTGTTTCTGAGGAGCAATGGATTCTTCCAAATCAATACCTAGACACAGGGGGAAAAAAAACATGTCGTCACAAAAGTATTGAGAGGGAGAAGGGAGGCTAGGGCTTAGCACTTGCTCTTCCTGAAATAGCACGTCCAATCTTTGATTTCCCTTTGAGAACATGCACACTCAGATCTAATTCAATAAAATCGTCATGGCTCTCTCTGGGCACTGGGAATTCAAAGGTGACACCATGACCCCCTTGTGTTAAAGATAATAAAAAAACAAACAAACAAATAAACAAACCAGGTGATAACGTGACATGAATTATAATAAAAATGTCCATACGATGAGAAATATGGAAGAGGAAAAAATGTCTCTTCCTGAGGAGTCATCAAAAGCTCCATGGAGAAACTGACCTCTTTGGTGCTGGTTGGTTTTGGTTTTCTGAGACCACAATACAACCCAGGCTGCCCTAGGATTGGCAGCAATCCTCCTGCTTCTGCATCTCAAGTGCTGGGGATTATAGGTGTGTGCCACCAATGTCGCCATGCATAGCTGTGGTGACAGTGAAACAGAAGGTGAGCAGCAGTTTCCTCGCTGGGAACAATGGAGACAATCATCTGGTGAGGTACAAGGTCAGCATCTATCCCTGCCTTCCAACATCACCCTCTCCAGACTCTACAGCATGAGAACCTTTGAGCACAGCCACAGTGCCCTCGTGGCGACTGAGCTCGGGCTCTTGAAGCTGCCTCTGTAATTAGAACACAGAAAATGTCACGGCAGCATTCTTTGAGGTGTCTGTCCCTGTAGTTTCTCAGGTCACACAGAAGGCCAAGGCCTTGACAAGGTTTCAGAGAGTCTCCGGGTCTGAGAATGTAAGTTACTGAGAAGAAACACCATGACCGAAAGCACCTGGAGAAAGCAAAGGGCTCTGCCACCTTACAGCTTCCTGTCCATCATGAAGGGACCTCAGGGCAGGAGCTCACGACAGGAACCTGGAGGCAGGAACTGAAGCAGAGGCCACGGAGGATGCTGCTTGCTGCCCTGCTCTCCAGGACTTGCCCAGCTTACATTTTCATACAACCCAGGACCACCTACCTGCCCAAGGATGGCACAACCCAGAGTGGACTTGAGCCCTCCCACATCAATCACTAATCCAGAAAATGCCCTACAGACTTGCCTATAGGCTCGTCTGACGGAGAACTTTTCTCAAGTAAGGTTTTCTCTTCCCAAGTTGACAATAAACAAACAAAAAACAGCCAGCACATATGCTGTCTTCTCACAGTCAACTCTAACAATACATTCCTGGTTTTCACTGATTTGTTTCAGAACATTGGGTGTATTTTATTTATATATGTATGTGTATTATGTATGTATACTTATGTGCATATATGCCCAAACACACACTTAAGAATCCAGCGCTTTGCTTAAAAATAAAATAAAACCTTTTCTTCTTTGTGGCATCATCTTTGAATTCCCAGTGCTGACGGAGACAGATAAAAATGTGCCAATCACTGCTGGGCAGAGAGAAGACTCCATACTGACAGTCAGCTCGATGGGATCTAGAATCACCTAGAGCCTCCCTGCATGTCTGTGAGGCATTTTCTAGACTGTTTTGTTTTGTTTTGTTTTTTTCTCAAAGACTCATTCTCAGTGTGGGTAGCACCAAGCTATATGAAAAGGAAGAGGTAAACTGAGCCCCAGCATTCATCTCTCTCTGTTTCCTGACCATGGGTACAACTCGACCAGCTGCTCCATGCTCTACCGTGATGTGTTACCCCACCATGATGGATTATACCATCATACTTTGAGCAAAGTAAATCCCAAATACTTCTGTCCTCCATTTGATCACAGCAACTCAGGCACATGTCTAGGAAGCCGGCCTGTGCTCACAGACAGGCAGATTGCATCAGGTTGCTCTGTGGGGGTCTTGCTGTTGGGGTCTTACTGTTAGTCGGACCTGGTGATTGAAACACCAGAGATGCGTCTCCTAACCCCTTTGTTGCATGATCTCTGTCTCTCCTTTTATGTTTTTGTTTTTTGGGTTTTTTTTTTTTTTTTGCTTTCTTTTCTTTTCCCCTCCACCTCTTTTGTTTTTCTTCTCTTGTCCTCCTCTTTCTCCTCTCACACTATGCTCATCCTCAGCTCGATTCTCTCAGGGTTCCTTCCACCCACATGCCCCAGAAAATTTCCCTAAGCAAAGAGGACATTTCTAAGAAGGCATTTAGGTTGTCCTGGTTCTCATCTGTCTGTCTGTCCCAGCACACAGGATCATTCCTGGCAGTCGATGGGAGATTGACACTATATGTTCTATGAGACATGGATATAACTTGTATATCCCCATCCTGCTATTTTCTGATGCTGCAGTTCTGGCCTCGAGTGCCCATGGAAAAAGGCTTAGCCTCTGTCACAACATGACAGGCCTCTGTCGCCCACTGTGAGATGAGGCTCAGGAGTGACTGGAGTCAGACCCCTAAGTCCTCCAGAGGCCATGATGTGGTTACACCTGCACAAAGGGCCAGAGCAGAAGGACATACAACCACTGCCCAACAGGGCTACTCTGAGCAAAGGAAGAGATAAGAGAGTAAGAAGGGCGCCACAATGGCATTGAATTTCTTCCCAAAACAACTGTGGATTGCACTACTTACACATAACTGAGAAATCTTGTAGCAGAGACGTATGGTTTCTAACTCTCTGATACTTTGTTGTTTTGCGTATTTGCCTATGTATATGCGCATGCTGGTGTATTTGTGCGCATGCATGCACATGTTTCTTTGTGTGTATTTGTGTGAGTGTGCGTGTGTGTTGTGGTAGGGTCATACATAGCCCAAGGGGATCTCAAATGCACACAGCAGGTATGAATGACCTTCAGCTTCCGATCCTCCTGCTTCCACCTCCAGAATGCTGGGATTGCTGCCACCCCGGGCTCTCTGCAGTGCTGGCCACTGAACAAAGAGCTTTGTGTGTGTTACTCAAACACTCTACCAGCTGAGCCACATC
The DNA here is from genome assembly GCF_021556685.1 of Rattus norvegicus. Lineage (NCBI taxonomy): Eukaryota > Metazoa > Chordata > Mammalia > Rodentia > Muridae > Rattus > Rattus norvegicus. The sequence continues at coordinate 77,613,766 of NC_141541.1, forward strand.
CCCAACTTTTGATTTAAAGAAAAAAATGTATATATATATATATATATATATATATATATATACTTAATATATTATATATAACATATTATTTAAAGATCCTATAATTGTATAAAAGAAAAAGACTGTATCCATGATGGCCATTGAAAGTGAAGTTTCTTGGTGTTGGAGAGATGGATCAGTGATTAAGAGCACAGGTAAAAGCATGAAGATTTGGATCCCAGTACCCACAGAAAAGTCCAGACAGGGCCATGCATGTACCCGTAACCCAGTGTGATAGGACTGGAGACAGAAAGATCAATGGAGCTTTGCTAGCTGCTAACCTACTAGCTCCAGGCTCCACAAATGCCTGTAGTCTCAGGGAATGAAGGAGAGAGTGGTACAGAAGGCCACTGATACCCTTCTCTGGCCCCCACATGTGCCACAGATGCACACACCCTCACACAGTCAGTCAAGTGCATAGGCACTAAACACACGTACAAGATAAATACACATAAATAATTTTCAAAAATTAAAGAGAACTTCTCTACTCCCAAAAAGACATTTCAAAATACGCTCTTCTAAGTAGTTGAGACCCTTGGATGCCTTTCTGAAAAAGGAGGTTCCACCCCACCAATGTCATGAACCTTAAGGTGAAAACCTCAGGTGTCACAGGTCTTTCTTGCTTAGGCCCACCTCTCGCCACTGCACGGTGTTCAGACCCCTCAGAGGCTGTGTTACATATAGCCCATACCTACCTGGCTGTGCTTGATATTTCAAAGCTTGGGGGAAATGTCCTCTTCGCCCTATACCCTTCCTGTTTGGGAAATTATTAGAAGCTTTACGGCACCCTCTCAAGCTAGTCTCTTCCCAACGTTCTTTATGGTTTTTAGCCAATGTGGAAAAGTGTCATGGTGGCTTCCACACTGTTCTCGTAACTTCCAAGGAAGGTGAGAAAAACAGACATTCCCAACACTGTTTTGGTTTACTTAAGAATTCTCAGAGAAGCCCCAGTCATGAGGTCACCTCCAAGTTGCCACACACTGTCCGGAACCTTCCTTCTCAGCTGTTTTCCCTTCTAGTTCTAGAACAGCCAGTAAGTGATTTCACACCTTATTGTTTAGCTGCTAAAAGCAACACAGTGAGTCCCCTCAAGGCTGCCTCTCTGCGGTCCAAAAATAAAATGGGCTCATTTTCATGCTAAGCATTCCAAAGCTCCTAGGAATTCTAATGAGGCAGAGGAGGGAGCAGGAAAAAAAGATGGGTCAGGCTGCACAGTGTCCCAAAGAGGGTCCACTTCTGCCTGGAGTTTCCACCAACCCTGCTGGAGAGAACTGAGCTAGGCTGCAGGTGGCAAGGCAGTCTGACACAATCTTCAGCTCTCCCTGACTTTACCTCTGATCCCTGAATCCATGGCTGCCCTTGTATCGTGCTTCTGGGAACCTGCTTCTGGGTCAGAATATAAAAGCTTAGGAGATTCTAGGTTATCTTTTGAAATTCAAAACTTAGTCATTATCAGTAGCAGACTTACTTATGCCACACTTGGTATATTAAGAAAGAATGCAATAGGGAGACAACTCAAATAATACTGGATATCATTAGCTTCCTAGAAGGTATAAAGAGACTTCAGTGAGAATTTTCCAGACGTAAATATACTATGCACCTACCAGAGTGGGAGTCCTCATAGAGAAAGCATTAAACTTGGAATTGCCTGCCCCAAAGTTAAACATTATGTGTTTTTTATACTGTTTCCAAGCATGGCTTTACTTGAGGACAAGGACAGACTTCTTGAGACACACACACACACACACACACACACACACACACACACACACACACACACACCCTTGACTAAGCCCATCTACCCTTCATTTGTACTCATTGGTTTTAGGTTTGTTCCAGGGATCATCAAGAAATCTGTGTTTTCAAATGTTGGTATATTTCAAATAACCGCTTGCAGTTGGGCCAATAGCATTTGCTAAAAGAAAAGGAATTTATTGACAACCCTCAGGACTCCACAGCCTCCTTCCCAGGAAGTTTTCTTCTGTTCTTTCTATTCATATGACTTCTAACTTCTTCCCTGAGAGATATGACCCAGTTTGCACAGTGGTCTTTGTACAGCCCAGCCCAGAAGTGTTAGCACCACTCAGGTGTGACAAATGAAGAATTTTTGAGCTGACAACACTCTTTACAGAGGCTCTAACACTTAACCTGCAGCATTTCCCTCAGAGTTAGACTGGTGAGTCACTTTCCTTACCAAGATCTGTGAAGACCCATGACTCCAAGAAAACTGAATAGAATTGCTCCCAGACTCTAGCTACTGCTTACCAAACTAAAGCATGTAAATGGCTAAGTGGCTCTTATACAAACAAGCCTTGCTGTGCACAGAAGACATCCTTGTCTTTTTATTAAAGCAGACAGATAGTGGCATTAATGAAAATAAACCAAGCTCTAACAGAGAGGGGCTGAATCAAGGAAGATAGAATCTAGGAGGAGACAGCAGGACTTGACCTGTGTGTTGAAGAACTTTCAACTCTAGGAGAATATGGAAGAAGCTTCAACTAAGTCAAGGAAAGAGCAGTGAAAAGGACCTGGGGCTGAACAGAAATTTGGTTGCATAACAGGAATGGGGAAAGGCTGCAGCCTCTGGAAAAAGTATTAATTTAAGAATTCAGCCAAAGAGGCGATAGTGTGCAGGGCTGAGTCATTTGGAGTTTTGGAGGATGTCATGAGGCACTGGGACTGGATTCTAAGTTCAGCAACCAGGGACTGGTGGCAGAGACACAGCTGTCACTCAGCAAGCACAGGTCTCTGGGGATTCGAACCATGAGAGTTGTAAGTTAAGAAGGGAGTGGGATGTGACTTTGTGATTTGCCATCTCTTTTCTGGTGTGTGTGTGTGTGTGTGTGTGTGTGTGTGTGTGTGTGTGTGAGAGAGAGAGAGAGAGAGAGAGAATGTGTGTGTGAGTGTGTGTGAGTATGTGTCTGAATGTATGTGTGTGAGAGAGTGTGTGTATGTTTGTGAGTGTGTGTGTGAGTGTGTGAGTGTGAGAGAGTGTGTGGGTGTGTGAGTGTGTATGAGTGTGTGTTTGTGTGTGGTGTGTGTGTTAGAGAATGTATGTGTGTGTGAGAGCGTGTGTATGAGAGAGAAAGTGTGTGTGTTTGTGAGTGTGTGTGTGTGAGAGTGTGTGTGGGTATGCAAGTGTGTGTATGAGTATGTGTTTGTGTGTGGTGTGTGTGTGAGTGTGTGTTTGTGTGTGGTGTGTGTGTGAGTGTGTGTTTGTGTGGTGTGTGTGTGTGTGTGTGTGTGTGTGTGTGTGCGTGTGTGTTCCACTTGTGGGAGTCAGTTCTTTCCTTCTACCATGTGGATCGTGGGGATCAGACTTAGTTTGTCAGGCTTTGTAGCAAGCTTCTTAGCCCACTGAGCCATTTGGCTGCCCCTACGTTTACAGCCTTGAAGAACATCTCTTTTGCTATGTTCAGCTGGCTTGAGGAGGAAAGAAAAAATGGGGTAGGAAGGTATCACAACGGCCTAGCCAAGGAAGGGTACCTTTGTTTGGCAGCAATGGGACTAGGGAGAATTTGGTAAATTCCAGATGCCCCCTTAAGCCAGAACCATTTGGACTCACTGAGAGATAAGCAATTAGATTTAGCAGTGAGCTAAATGCTTTACATAAAATGAGAGAATCTGGGATTGATGCCAACAAATACGGGGTACTTAGCAATGTTATGAACTTTGATCCTAAAATTCATCCTAAGAAGGCTCTGAGGAAAATATTCTTTTACCTATATTTTATATGTAAAGATCTCCAGGCTCCAAGGAATTAAGCAATTCACTGTAAATCAAACTTTGGTGCCAGACAGAGTTTTACATACAGCATTTGGGAAGCAGAGATGGGAAGACCAGGAATCTCAGGCCAGCCCGACCTGTATTACAAGACCATGTCTCCTAAGATTTTAAAAAACAAAACAAAACAGGAATGGGGATGATAAAGCTAGGACAGGGGCCCAGAGATGTTAGATGTTATCTTACAACCCACTTCTACTGTATCAAGGTGCTTCTCGAAGCAGCAGAGAGGAACCTTGAGTGTAGACTCAAAGAGAACTGTCCCTTCCTCTAACGGTAAATCCCAATAGGCTCAGATCCCTCCCCCAAGATCCCTCTCCCAGCCCATCATAACACCCCTTCCACGCCATCCCCATATCCTCACCACACCAAGTCTGGCACACACTGTAACGTTCGGGGACATGAGGCCCTGAACCCACCGTCCTTCCCTAGGTGCATGAGCAGGAAATCGCTTGTACAACCCCGTGACAATTCTTCTATATTTAGCAGAAGTAGCAGTGGCAAAGATCTGTCCAGCTCAATTCTTTTTCCAGTTTCAAAAATCTGGAAAAATCCAGCTGAAAAATCTCACAGGCTCCCAACAAGCACATTGGCCTTAACAGTCTCCGAGCGGAAGGCAGCTTCCCCCATTGTACAGGAGCATCTCCAGAAAGCCGCGCTCCAAAATGCCGCGTGGACCACCTTCGCAGATGCTAGATGCTCCCCGCTGCAGCACTCCCTGCGTCCCACCACCACACACACACAGGGTGAAGAGGCTGGCTGGTCCTGGAGGTGCCTCCATTGCTCTTAACTGTTATTCGAAGGAAGGAAAATGAGCATGAATGATTTGGGGGGAAATGGCTTGCTTGCTTAGCATGCACGGCACTTGGATTTTATTTCTTTTCAATGTGGCATGAGAAAGAAAAGTAAAGGGTGGCCTAGGGTTTAAAACCATAGACAACCATGTGTGTGCTTAAGTGAGTGCAAAAAAAACCCCAGCAGGTATTACCAAGAGTTCACTGTGCCAAAATCACCACCGCCGAGGCCACCCACCACTTACTCTTAGAGTAGCTTTCAAGAAGAGTTACAGTTTAGCTTTGCTTGTGCCTGATAAAACCAGATGCCGAATGCCTAGTATACTGCCTGTGACTGACCCACATCACTGCCTGTCAGCCAGAGCAAATGAGCGACTAATGAAAACCTGAGCAATGAAAGAACAGCGAGGAGAGATGGAGGAACCATTAAAAAGAAAAGTGGGAATCGCCCAGACGGTAAAGCAACGTGCAGCTTATTTTAAAAAAAAAAAGAAAGAAAAAGCACGGAGATTTGCAAGAAATAAAATGATTGCCTGCAATGAACACTTATTTCTGCCTTCTACTCTCTACCGTGCCAGCTAGGTCAGTCCCTGTCATGGGGGGGCGGAGGGGGACAGCAAAGGTTTCCCTGAGAGTTCAGAAATAGAGATTTGAAGAGGTCGTCGATGTTTTTCACAAGTCTTCCAGTCCTAACCCTCTTTCTGGATAAATCTTATGTGGAGAGAAGGCACTTGGTTTAGAAGTGTACTGTCCGGCTTTTGGGGGACGGGTATTTTGGGAGTTAGGTTGTTTGGTTTTTATAAAAAAAAGAAAAAAGCTCTTCTAATGAGATGTGTTTTGTGTCTACTAAGGTAAGAAAGAGAAAAATATATGTTTTGCTGCAAGTTTTAAATAATGTATTTCATAAGTTAAATAGAACCAAGTCAACATGTGGCTGAAACAAGGAGAAGGTTGCCCATGTCCCTGTCACTCAGACAATGACAGGTGACCGCTCTGCAGATCCACTGAGCTTGACCAAACTCTGCACAGCTCCGACTGGGCTGCTGGGAGTCAGGCTTCCTCTCATGCTCTGTGTCGTGACAGCTTCTGTCTATTCCTAACAGGAAGTTGGGCCGATGCCTTTCAGGTGACGGGAACATAAAGGAGCAACGATCTTTTAACATTAAATGTCTGTCCCCTCACGGAAATAGTCTTTTCTTAAGGTGAACCCAGATATTGCTAATTCTCCTTTATATTGCTGTCCTTACAAATATCAAGAAAGCCCTTGCTGATTTTCTATGTCGTAGCAGGAACTGCACCTCGTCACGACACAAGACCTCACACTGCCTCACTTCCCCCCAAGACCTAAAACTTTGAAGGCAAAGATTCTCTTTCTCTAGTCCTTTTAGATGATCATCTAGTGTGTTATCTTGGCCACCTTTAGAGTTGAAAGAAGCTAGAATAAGAATAGTTGCTGGAGGGTGGGGGGAATTGGAATTGAAGAAGCAGGAAATGATAAGACAGCAAAGAAATCAGTAAAATATTAAAAGAAAGCACCCTCCCCCATAATCCTGCTGTGTAAATAGAGCCACGCATATGCAGAAGCTTGTGGTGGGGAGAACTCTTCAATACATAGTGCTATGGCTATTTTTCCTGATGAGGGAAAAATAAGATCTCCTTGCATCTTATAACAAAATCCTAGTCACACTAAAGGAATATTTTTAAACAAATAAATAGTAGGTAATTCTGCACAGACATCTAGATGGGCACCGGTTTCCGGTCCTTTAGGGAAATAAAAGAAATCACAGATTAAAAGTTAGTAAGTTGGGTTGGGGATTTAGCTCAGTGGTAGAGCGCTTGCCTAGCAAGTGCAAGGCCCTGGGTTCGGTCCCCAGCTCCGAAAAAGAAAAAAATAGTAAGTTGAAAGAGAGAAAAATATACATTGTTATAAAATATGGTTATAAAAGTCAGAGCATAGGTCCCAATGAGGTGGCTCAGGAGATAAAGGCACTTGCCACTAAGCCTGATGACCTGAACTCAATCCTCAGAACCCACTGATGGAAGTTGAGAACCCATTCCTGAAATTCCTGAAATTCCTGAAATTCCTGAAATTCCTGAAATTCCTGAAATTCCTGAAATTCCTGAAATTCCTGAAATTTGTCCTCTGACACAGGCTGTCCTGCATATATGCCCACACCATCTCTCTCTCTCTCTCTCTCTCTCTCTCTCTCTCTCTCTCTCTCTCCCTCTCTCTCTCTCTCTCTCACACACACACACACACACATTACAAACTACCACTACTACTACTAAAATAATAATAATAATAATAATAATAATAATGAGACATGAGAATAATAGTTTTTTTAGAAATAAGAGACTAGGAGCCAAGAATTCAAACAGCTGAGTGATAGGATATCTGACTTACATACATGAGTTTCTGGCTTCACCTCCTAGCATGGCAAAGACAATACATTAAAGAGAACACACAAGTAGCTAAAAAATCTAAAAGCCACACAGCCCCACAGGAACCATGGGCCAGGTACCCAAGAGTCAACGAAGCAGTGATGGAGTTTACACAATGACCATTACGAACGACTCAACTTCCATGGTGACCTGTGGCACTGTTTGATCTGGGACTTCCCCCTCCAGTAAACTAGCCAAGGGAACGGTTAGAAGTAGTGATAAGGATGCGTAGACAAGTGTGCTCATTTAGGAACTATTTACAAATGGCCAATTGTGAGTGCTCTAAGTTGACAGACCCTAGAAAAAGCATCCAATTGTGTCATAGGAAGAAAACCTGTTCTCCCATTAAAATAATAGTTAAACTGAGTTTTAGCCCCAGCACTAGAAAAAGTCATAGTAGAATGTGGGGGTGTTCTGGCTGTGACAGCTGTCACCACATTGATTGCCAGGGAAGCTTCAGCTGATCTGGTTGGCTACCTACGTGGGTGTCCCCTTTTGCCCCTCACGCCTCTGGTGATGACCTCTTTTAGAGGAGGACAGGTCTTCAGGGCAAGAGTACCCCAGTGACTATGCCTGCCTTCTAGAACCTCCCAGCAAGCTTTCTCAAAGGTAGAACACTTACTGTACAGCCATAGCACGCTGCAGGCACTGGATCTCATCACAAAGCAATAAACACATTCAAAGGATTTTCAAATGCTTGAGAAAATACCTTTAACAAACAGGAGTAAGTGAAATCCTATGTTCTCTCGGATGTTTGATGATGGCAGGGGGTCGGGGCTAAGGAGTGCTTGCTGCTCTTGCAGAGGTTGGACCCTAGAACATCTGGAGGCTCTCCGCTGCCTGTAACTCCAGCTGCAGGGGCTCCACCACCCTCTCTGGTTTCCATGGGCATATGTACCCACATGTTCCATGTAAACTCAGGCAGGCACACATATACACATAAACAAAAATAATAATCAATTCTTAAAATTATAAAAAAAATAAAATATTCTGTTTGGTGATTTTTTTTTATGTCTCTTGTCCTCTTTCTAAATTTTATGTTTTCTGTCACACCAGTATATGCTTTTAGAATCCTTTTAAGAGAAAGTAGATAATACTGGAACAGTTTTACAAAGAACTAATGACAGCATTTTTCTCCTCGGTGACTTTTGGCTGTGGTTGCCTGGATAGCAGGAGGCATCTAGGCTTAGGGAAGAACTAGGAGCCATCACCAGTCCCTCTACAGCGTGGGGTTGGAGGTTGTTGTACCCTCTCCTTCTCCTTTTCCCCTAATTTTAGTGTGTGTGTGTGTGTGTCTGTGTGTCTGTGTGTCTGTGTCTGTGTGTCTGTGTGTCTGTGTCTGTGTGTCTGTGTGTCTGTGTCTGTGTGTGCATGTGTGTGTGTGCATGCATGATATGTGTGTGTGTGCGTGTGTGTGTCTGTGTCTGTGTCTGTGTGTGCATGTGTGTGTGTGCATGCATGATATGTGCATGTGTGCGTGTGTGGCGGTCCTTTGATGCACATGCACATGTGGAGATCAGAGGACAATTCCATGGTCAGCTTTCTCCTTTCATCCTATCAGTCTTGAGGTTTATGCTCAGGTCATCAGGCTTGGCAACCAGCGCCTTTGCCCTCTGAGCCGTCACACTAGCCTTCGCCTTCTCTTTCCTCTCATCTCTTTAACTGTGTCCAAGGCAAGATCATCTGAGCATCAGTCTCTCCAGAGTGATGACATGGGATTGAGTTCCCCTTTTAGCCTGATGAAAAGAACGTACATCTCCTGTCCTGGACAGGGGAGGGAGGAGAGGCTCTGCCGGGATAGCACCAGACTCTCCAGCTCCCCTTCCTTTAGACATGTGGGTCGCTGTCGTGATGTACGCATACATTAGTTCATCCTGGTTGCATATAACAGTTTCACTCAATAGTCATGGATGCAATGAAACCCAGGTATATGGAGAGCTGGGAGGGTGGCTCCGTAGGCAGAGAGCTGTCTGTGCATGCACGAGGACCTAAGGTAGAGCCCCAGAACAAACTTTGTGGGTGCCATAGCCCAGTCTTGTGACCCCATTGCTGCTGAGTGGAGGCAGGAGGATGGCTGGCCAAGTCTAGCCAAATTAGAAAGCTCCAGACCAGTGACAGATACTGTTTCAAAAAGGAAGGTGGCTAGTACTTGAGGAATGACACCCAACTGTGACCTCTGGCCTCCATACACATGCACACACAAACACACATACACACACACACACACACACACACACACACACACACAGGACAAGTATATGGACTTTTAACATTCCTGGTAAGAAATATTTTTCAAAATATCATAACATTCTGTAGACTATATAAACTTAGTGGGTTCATTTAAAAGATGACAATGTTTGAAAACGATAAATCGGAAGAGACAGACTCATTAACCCTTAGCACCGCAGCGGCCTTGGGAGCAGGCAGATCTGCAGAGGGCCGTCTTGCAGTTCCCTCAGTCAAGCTAGATATTGACCTGGGTGGGGAAGATGGCTGGTGAGGAAGCTGAGGACATTGTTCAGCCAAGCCCTGGGAGCACCGTTTCCTTTTCATTGAAATCAGAAGCAGAACATAGAGTGTGCTCTGTCCAGTTCATCCCTCATAACCACCCTAAGCTTGTTTCTGTTTCTAAGGAAATGAAAGGCCCCAGGCTCTGATCCATTTCCGTCAAGCCACAGAGCTCCTCGGATGAAAGCCATCCTGTCCAAGGAGCCCTGGCTGCTTCTGGAAAAGCCTCCTAATGGCCTCTTTAAAATATGCAGCCACCGTCATTTGGTTTACCCAAAACACATTTTCACTCAAAAGACACAAATGCGATTAAAATCAGAGCTGGTAGGACAGCTCAGTCAGTAGAGTGCCTGCTGTGTGAATCTAAGGACCTGGTTTCAGTCTCAGAAACCACATTAAAAGGGGGTCGGAGGGCAAAAAAAGCCGGCATGCTGGCATCTACTTGTAATCCTGTGACTAGGGAGGCCGAGACAGGTGGGTCCCTGGGGCTCACTAGTTAATCAGCCCAGCCTACCCGACAGGTTCCAAGCCAGTGAGAGATCTTTCCTTACAAAACAGGGCAGGCAGCGCCAGAGCAACAACCTCTGGCCACCACATAAACACACACATATGCACCTGCACAAGAATATGCACGCGCTTGCCTACACAACTCAAAAAACAAAGAAAGAAACAAAGAAAGGAATGCTTTATTACAAAAAATCCATAGCACTTACAATCTAATGATTGTATTGTTAAGCATGTATAATTTTTAATACCCAGGAATCCAGGAGGTGGGAGAATCTAGCTTTTTAAATTTAACAGTTTTTTTCCCCAATGTTCACTTTTCTTTTTTTCTTTCCACCAAAACGTTTAATTTATTCTAGTCAGACTGAAACACATAATTCAGCAATATGCTACCGTCACCCTAAAGTTTAATGTTCTTTCCACTAAAAATATAAGTAAAAATAGCACATTATCATCCAATTTGGTGGTTAGGGAGAGAAATCTGTGGGAAGAGCCTAAGCTAACAGCCATTCTGAAATTGCAACTGGAGGGCCTGGGTCATCTACGTCTTCCTGCTTGCCCTGAGGCAGCACATGGATTTGTGAAGTCATGGGGGCGGCAGCTGGGCCCAGGTGACAGAAACTATTAAGGCAGATGGAGGGCCAGCCCTGGCTCGTGGGTTTCATTAGCTGGCTTGTTGTGTGGGAGGCGAACAGTGTCTGAAGGGCTCTGTATTCGCTAGCCAAAATGTTAATCACTCAGAAACAGCGAGAAATTAGTTAGTGCGATGTTTATCAACTATCCAAAGCAAGAGTTGACTTTCTGTGAAATGCAGTTCTGGAATCAAAGCCAAAGGCTGTCTCCTGTTCAGCTGAGCCTGGGGGGGAAATCCTGTCAGAAGTAGGAAAGCAAACACAGAAAGAAAGAGAAAGAAAGCAAGCTGAGATTAAATAGGGATGGAGGGGAGGTGAAATACCTAAGCTTCAGTAATTACTAAAGAGTTGGCTTCTCGAGAGGCTGAAAGAATTGGTAGCACAACCTATCTGAGAAGACGATATCTGGGGTCCCCAACTAACTTGATTTCTCAGGCCATTGAGAGGCGACCCATCCAGTAGAGGACTAATAACACCAGGGGACATTAAATGGCCTCACTAAAGTCCAACCGGAAGTGATCTGTTGCTGTGTTGTTCTGTCGTGTTTCGTTTTGATTGGTTGAGACCCTCTCCATGCAGCCCTGACTGACCTTCGATTTGTAATCCTCCTGCCTCAGCCTCCCAAGTGCTAGGACTGCAGGCATGTACTCACTATTACTGGCGTGGGAAATTTTTCTCTTTAATGAATGTGTATATGTTTGTACCTTTGCTTTTAATTCATTCAAAAGTTCATAAAGTATGAAAATTATACTTAAACCCCATCATTACAAAAAAGGAATGATGTGGTGAACGGGCCTAACCCTGAAAGGCTGGGATCGTTACTCATGTCTTTAAAGCATATTTTGACATATACACCTTCAAGTGTTTATATAGACATTACTGGCAGTTCTTTGTTTCAACGAGTACTTGAAGACGATACATTCTGTTCCATGGTAAAGCCTGAGGACTAAGAGAAAGGATTTGGGAATCATTGGTAAATAATATTTAGATTTCCTATGTGCCATATAAAATCAAATTTCCATCCACGTTTTGATGGTCAAATTGCCTTTATATGTGTTTCTCAGGTTGGAAGAGAGCGGAAAAAAGAAACTACTAGAAGACTAGGATAGGGCAAATTATTTTAATCATGGTTTCTGTTAATTACTTGGCTATTTTAGGCAATTCTGTACTTTCCACACTGACATTTTCCCTTATGGAAAATTGAAGGTTGGGAGAGAATCGGGACTTGGGAAGTTACTTTCTAAGCATGGCTACCAAGAACAACCCCCTTCTGGCAAATACCCAACTTCCCTCAGCTGGAGTTACACATCCTGCCAGCTCACAGGTGCCAGGAGACTTAATTACCTGAGCTTTGAAAGACCTCTGTACTCTCCTATGAAGGGGGCCACTGGAGCTCCTGTCATGTATCAGGTTCCCAAAGTGTTGACTTCACATAGGTCTGGGTGAGGAATTCAGACAGAGCTGCCTTCCCAAGAAGCTGAGCAAGGAGTTTTCTTTCTAATGTAAGTTAAGGAAAGACTTTGTGATTAGTGAGAAGAGACCCTCCACATCTGTACAAATAACAAATTGAAGGGACTAAAGAGGTGGCCTAGTAGCCAAGAACACAAACTACTCTTGCAGGGGACCCACGTTCCATTCCCTCCTGAAACTCCAGCTCCAGAGGGATCCAATGCCTTCCTCTGGCCTCCATTGTCACCTATACTCAGTGCACACACTCGTGTGTGTGTGTGTGTGTGTGTGTGTGTGTGTGTGTGTGTGTGAGAGAGAGAGAGAGAGAGAGAGAGAGAGAGAGAGAGAGAGAGAGAGAGATTTAAAATTAAAGATTTTTTAAGTAAAATAACTAAGTTGGGTGGTCATGGAAGGTCATCAGAATTCAACACTATTTCTATATTCTCCTTCTTGTATTGAAAGCTGTGCTACGGTTTTCTCCACAAACATATGTAATGGAGGTTGGGCCCATAGCTCAGTTGACACTATGCCCGCTTAGCATGCACAAAGCCCTGATTTCAATTCCCCAGAGCCCTGGTTCCGCCTAAAACCAGGTGTTGTATCACACCGGATGTCATAGAGGAAGAAGCAGGAGGGTTAGAAGTTCAAGGCCACTCTTAGCTCCTCAGCCAGTTGAATATAACCTGGGCTACATGAGACCCTGTCTTAAAACAGATAGTATAATGGTGCAATCAATATTGCTGCTGTCACCGGACAGGTACGGCGAGAGGCCTGCTTGCTCTGAGTGATCTCGCCCCTGGGGCCAGCACCAGATTGCAGAGATGCCCACACAGCAATGAAGGCAACACACTGGAAGGCTGCCAGCTTGACTTAAGAAACATTATTCTTTTATTGTAAGAATGTATCCTCCACACACTGGGCGTGTTTACTTGCTGCTTTCATTATGAGTGAACCGGGATGGATGGGGTAGCTGGTTTTTTGTTTCATTTTGTTTTGCTTTTTAAAAATATCTTTATTAAATCAATTTTAACTTTAGTATCTGAATAATGGCCATCCCACGATCCAAAAATATTTTTTTCCTTAATATTTTACTGCTCTGCAAAATCAAAACTCTGGGCCCCATCCATCTACTGCTAATTCTGACGAAATGCCAGTGGGCTGGGGGCTGGAGGAGACAGAAAATCATCATCCTGTTTAGCCCAGAGTATCAGCTCCCTCCCTCACTAAAACTAGTTCTTCAGACAAAGATAAATGGGATGCCCAGCGCACTTCAGTCATCTCTACCCTCTAATGAGGTTCTTAGAATTAAGCCCCTTAAAGGTCAAAAAAGAAGGGAGCAAAGGAAGTGAGAACCTGGATTACCACGGGCTGGTCAGCAGCTTTCTTGCCAGTTAACAAGACATAAAAATGGGCCTTGTCTCATAGTTACATCACGCCCATACCACAAACAAATCATGTACTATTTATCTGGGATTCAAACATAACTGGATTTCTATGTTTTACAGCCAGGACTGTCTGATCCTTTGGAAACTGCCTGAGCAGTAAAATCTGAATTGAATGAGCCCCAGTGGCTCGACAGCTAATGAGAACATTTCGGCCATCTTTGAGCTGTCAAGTTTTCTCATCCAAATGTAAAATATTTAGATTCTTGGGATCTGATAAAAGTGCAACCAGAGCCTTCTATTAGTTCTAGAGAGGAATAAAGCAGGTTAACTTTCCCCCCAGTTAGCCTACCTTAACAGGGTGTCAATGACTAGTGTGCCTGGTCACCTCCACTGCCCAGCTCCAAGAGGGTGTACAGGTGCTCCCCAGTGAGTCGCCTCAACCCACACGGAATTTCAGGCCCTAAAAGTCTGTGGGTGGGAGGCAGGGAGGGAAGCCAGGATCCTGTAAGGTGCACTTAGCTGCACTAGGCACCTGGCCAACACTCTTGTTCTTTGCTTTGTCTGTTGTTAAAACTAATACAAAGTTAAAAGCCCTCGTTTTTTTTTTTCCCTTCCCCTGTTTAACCATTCCACCTGGCAAATTCAGGGTTTGCTACCTTAGCACAAAACAAAAGTAATAATAAAACTGTTGAGTGGGGCCAGGGACTGCTGTGAAAATATTTGAGGGAAATAACTTTCCATTTGCAAAATGGGCACCTGCTTATCTGTTAGGGAAATGGACTGATTGAAATGGGTTGGGGGGGGTGTTGGCAGGGACGTGAAAGTCTGGGTCAGACACCAAGAGTACATTTCATGTATATCTGGGGATGTGTATGTATGTGGTATGCATGAGTGTTCATGTGTGTGCGGATGCATGTATATGTGTATGTGTACATGCACGTGTATGTGGTATGTGCATATGGAGATCTGAAGTTGACATCAAATGACTCCTTTAATCCATGTCCATTTTGTTTATTGTGGGGGGGGTATCTCCCACTGAACCTAGAACTCACTGATTCTGACTGGTTTAGGTAACCAGCTTGCCCCTAGTATACTCAGTCTCTGCGTCCTAGGTGTTTGGGTTACAGGCAGCCCCCATGCCTGTCCAGCTTCCATGCTGGCCACACCTAAGAGATCACATATGTATGGCAACTGCTTTATCCACTGAGCTTTTCTCTGCCTTATTTGCTTGGTTTTATCTATCTATCTATCTATCTATCTATCTATCTATCTATCCATATATATATATATATATATATATATATATCTTACATCTATCTAAGCAGTGTTTATTTATTCAAATAAATGAGAGGGAAAATCAAATGAGACACTAAACCATGTTTTTGTAGTCAGTCAACTCATGGAATCCTGAGATACTTGGGACTGAAAGAAGAAAGGTGGGTGGGGAGGTTTTATCCTGACTCAAACGCCATCTCTCACAGTGATGTTGGGGAGGTCATATTGCTGCCAGGGTATCGGTTTCTCTCTTTTACATACAAAGGAACTGGGCTCTAAGGGCCATGGAGCCAAGTCCCTAACAAATTAGAGAAAGAAGGAATTTCTGAACTACACATTGGACTCTCCTACCCTCAAGGGGCTCAAAGACTTCGGATCAGAAATAACAGCCATTTACTTCTTGACCTATAGTTCTGACCTTCGGATGTCTAAATGCAGCCATTCCTCAGGCCTTCCCATGCCCCACCCACCTGCCGGAGGTCATTTGGACCACAGGTTTGTCTTTCCCAGGAGCCTAGAGAGCCATCATGGAGGATGCGTCTGACCTGGACTCATATATGCAAGCCGTCGGAGCCTTTCATTTTCAAACCTGCTCCTCATGGTTGGGTGGAAAATAAGAAGCATTCAACAGTCCTAGTCATTTACATAGCTGTACAAAGATATTCCTGCTGCCTTCCTTGAGTTGCTTCTTTTTCTGTTGGACAAGCTTTTTCCCAGTGGGTACTTCCCAGCTACATTCCGCAGCAAACCTTGCCTTTTGGAACTGTGGTCCGATGGAAAACCATGCACACAGACAGATTATGCCCTTTGTATCCAGTTAGAGTATGTGTGTGTTTGCTCTGTGCTTCATACACCTCACTAGCTACCATGCAAGCTTCTGGGGCTTGTCCTGTCTCTGCCTCCCATCTCACAGGAAGAGCACTGAGATCACAGATGCTGCCTACTGCATCCAAGTTCACATGTGTTCCGAGGATCCAAACAGTTCCTCATGTTTGTGCAGCAAACACTTTCTGCACCAAGTCACCTCCCTAGCCCAACGTTTGATATTCCTAAGGGGTCCTTTGTATCGTGAGTTCTGGAGCCCACCCTTGCATGGTTCCAGGTCCCTATATATAGTGACGTTTCCTTTTCTGGTGCTGAACCCCATAGCAAACCCACAGGTGCTCCTTCCCCACTCGCTGATTCAGGAGCATCCAGTAATATTCCTTTCTCTCCTTGGGTCATGGCGACATCAGGGAAGTTAAACTAGGAACCCCTCTCGCCTTCCAGGAGCTTGGCTTGCCCTCCTCACCAGACTTGGGGTTAACTTAGGCAGATCCTCCTATAACCTTTGCCACTTATTGACCCCTGCTGTTCCTAACCTCTCCGTCTTTGTTTTGTGAAGCTCTTTTCGCCATCTTGAGATGGAAAATTACTGGATGACCTATACCTCTGAGAGGCCTACACCTAGGACATTGCTGGCCTTTGCCCAAATTATGCCACCCCATTTGGGATGACCTGACACTCTTGTGATTCCTCTGATGACCTGGCTGGGTCCCAGCTGCCTACCCAGTTCTCGCTTGCTCCATTTCTGTACGGCTTACATCAGTGGATCTCATCGCTTCCTGTCTCTCTCTCACAGCTTCTCCGTCTTATTCAATATCAGTTCTCTTGTCATAGCGACAGGATAGCTTCGCACCCAGTGTATACTGCACAGGTATAGCACATGCCCTGAAAGATCTTAGACACTCACTGGGGAGACACACAGGAAAGAAAACAAGTGAGCCAACATTAAATCCGCTGCAAAAGCCATTGGGGGAAACCGTGTGGGGTGAGTGATCCCTCACATTGGGACTTTTAGATAAGGTGGGTCTGTGGATCCACCGTTAAGTCAAGATGTCAAGAACGAGAAATGAAAACTCAGCAGTTGGGGAGATGGCTCAGTCATTAAACGCTCTTAACTGTTCCTGCAGAAAGGCGAAACTCAGGTCTCCCTCTCTCCCTCTACCCTCTGCCTCCTCTCTGTGCTCCCCTCTCTCCTTCTCCCCCACCTCTCTGACTCACCCACCCAGCATTGCCACAGCGTTGCCGAGAGCATCAGAACTACAGCAAGCCTAAGAAACTGTCATAGCCCAAAGGAGGCTAAGGAGACAGGATGGCAGATGTCACAGGAGACCCCTCATGGTGTCCTGGAACAAGGAAATGTCAAAAGGTTAAAAACCAGTGACAGCTCCATAGACTGTGACGTGTACGTAGTGAATGTCCCCATGTTGATGACGCAGTTGCAGCCCTAGGAGTACAGCAGAGCAAAGTGCAGACGCCTCAGTGGAGCCACCTGGGGAGTGGGGGAGGGGTCCGTGCTGTTCTTGCAACCTTTCTGTAAATCCAACACTGCCCTAAGATATTATGTTTGTTTATTTCTTCATTTGTTCTTGGCAGGATCTGACTGGATATTCTGCTTGGCCTATGATTTACTATGTAGATGAGGCTGGCCTGGAACTCACAGAGATCTGCCTGCCTCTGTCTCATGGACATTGTTATCAAAGGTGATGCACTACCACACCCAGCCCTAAGACACTTTTAACAAGATGTTGAGTTACAGGTGTCAGTAGTTTTTCATGGGTTTCCTTGTGGCATTTTCATCCATGTATATAATGTGGCTTGATTGTATTCCTGACTCATACCCGTCTTCCCCCCTCCTTCCCATTCTTTTAGCCTCTTCTCAGTGAGTCGCCTGTCATTCATGGGTTGCTCACAGGTGCGTGGGTAAGAGATCATTTACAGGAACATGGGATCCGTGCCGATGGCTATATCACTGAGAAAAAGTGTCTCTCCCTCCTCTGACAACCATTATGTGCCTATAAATACTCAGAGAGAAGTGGGGTCTCATGAGCCCCTGCCTTGGCAACTGCTACAGTCAATTAAAGATACTTTATTCAAACTAAATCTAAGTAAATACATCGGTGAGGCAGGCTCTTCTCTCTTTATAAGCTTGTGTTTTAGCAGAGCATACATGATCAAAATAAATCCTTACAATACAGCCCAATAAAGGCAAAATAAGAATGTATAAGTAAGTACAAAAGCAGCCCAAGGTAAGGGCTTGGTTGTCTCAGATAGAAAAAGTCACTGGAGAGATCAATACCTACAGTAGGGTTTTGAAGGATTAATAAGAGCTTGAAGCAGGTAGGAGGCGAGACTAGAAAAGGTTGACTTGGACTTGGGACATGACAGTTGAAAAGCCATGAAAACTTCTTATGTAATCCAGTATTCCAAAAACAAAGAAAGACAGAAGAAGAACCCTGAGGATTGAACCCAGGCCATAAGGTTGGGTGGCAAATATTCTCTGGACCATCCTGCTGGTCCCTCTCCTATATATTTTGAGTCCTCTCTTGGTTACTTCTGACAACCAATCCAGTGAGAGAAATTATCAGGTAGTTTAGTGAACTATGTCGAGAAAAAGCCCCTGTGTGTGCTTGATGCAGGTGTGGTGCCTTTCAGATATTTTCCATGTGCAACTGATTGGATGCTCAAATTCGGACTGCTACTCCCGGAGGGATGGCTGTGTTTTGGCTAGCATCCCATTGTCCTAGGAGCTAATCTGCAGACACTCTAACCAGTGCCCACCAGGACCCTTTCCCTCCATTCTCCATCATCCCTTCGAGCTGTTTAATCACCTTAGACTCCACAGTGCCCAAGAACAAGGCAAAGATTCTAGGGGGAATAGAGAACCCGGGAAACTGGTGGGTTTCAGATTAAATGACATAGGCGTAAAGACAAGAGCTCCATGGTCAGCCATGCCTCTCTGACTCTTGGCTGAGCAGGACAGAATGTTTGCCCAATTCAAGGCTGTAGGCAGTTGAAGCTGCTGGAAGGTAGATACCACAGGGAGAAAGCAATGTGCTCTGTTAACTGAAGTGTCACAGTATGACAGGGCATCCTCAAGGA